>NC_042615.1:198180950-198512252 GCF_901001135.1 Rhinatrema bivittatum
GCCTTCTGGGGTCAGTTTATAAGAAATCACATGACTTACAAGAATTCACTCTCAGTAGCATATATGAGATGAAATTATAATGCCTACCCATTAGGAAAATGTTATGCAAACAAACTAACTTTCTGGTATATAGATTAGAGGTGTTGACCTATTTAACCCTTTATAATAGCAAACATCTTCTGAGAGACCTGTTTCTGTTTCATTGCATGGTAACTTGTAGTGCTCTCCATAAGATATTATTACTTGCTGTTCTAAATAAAAAGGCTTTTCTCTTCAAGTTGCCTGTGTTAAAGCATTTATTTATAGCCCACAACAGTGTAACCCTTGAAGGTTGGACTCTGAAAGAACAAGGATCCTCCAGGAGGTAGATGACATGCTTACTATTGATTGTACTGAAGCAGAAGTTCTGCAGAAGTCCCAAGAGTTTTTATTCTATTTGCAATATGCTAGGTTCAAAATAAATCCCAAAAGATCCAATTGGTAATACCATAGATCATTTTCCTTGGCTGTCACCTCACTAATGAGGGATACAGTGTTTTTCTTGCACGTGTCACCTCACTGTTAAATATTCCTGATCTGTTTCCCTTGCAGTCATGGTTAGAAGCATTTGGGTTTGTAGGGGAACACATTGCTGATTATTCTGAAATTGCCAAAACTTCTCTTACTAAAAAGAATCAACATTTGATTGGACCCCTGAATGCCAAGCATGTTTTACTCCGTGAAACAGTATCTTATACTCCTGTTCTTGAGTCCCCAGATTCCTCTAGGCCTTTCATCCTCAAACCTTAAGAACATAAGGACATACTATATGCATTACTGGGTCAGACTAAGGATCCATCAAGCCCATGATCCTGTTTCCAACAGTGGCCAATCCAGAATACAAGTACCTGGCAAGTACCCAAACATTAAATAGATCCCATGCTACTAATGCCAGCAACAAGCAATGGCTATTCCCTATTGATTAATTTATGGATTTCTCCTCCAGGAACTTATCCAAACCTTTTTTAAACACAGCTACACTAACTAACTGCCTTAACCAAATCCTCTAGCAATGAATTCCAGAGCTTAATTGTGCATTGAGTAAAAATTCTTTTTCTCTTATTTGTTTTAAATGTGCAACTTGCTAACTTCATGGAGTGCTCCCTAGTTCTTGTATTATCTGAAAGAGTAAATAACCTATTTACATTAACCTTTCAAGTCCTTTCATGATTTTGTAGACCTCTATCATATCCCGTCTCAGCTGTCTTTTCTCCTTGTTGTACCCCTTCAATTTTTTTGTATTCTTTGTGGCAAGAACCTTTGTCAGGTGCTAAGCCTCTCACTTTAGTAGCTATGGGCTCCCAATTGCAAGATCAGATTGAGTCTTGCTGGTCTCTCTGAGAGCAAATGTGTAGAACTACTGTATAGCTCTCTATTAATTAATTAATTAATTAATTAATTAATATATTTAAAATCATTTAATTGTCTTTCAGACTAGTCTTACAAAGCAATTTAGATATAAAATTAAAGCAATCAAAATAATAATCACAATAATAAAAAAAACAATCATAGATCATAAGAACATAAGAACATAAAAACATAAGAAATTGCCATGCTGGGACAGACCAAGGGTCCATCAAGCCAAGCATCCTGTTTCCAACAGTGGCCAAACTAGGCCACAAGAACCTGGCAATTACCCAAACACTAAGAAGATCCCATGCTACTGATGCAATTAATAGCAGTGGTTATTCCCTAAGTAAATTTTATTAATAGCAATTAATGGACTTCTCCTCCAAGAACTTATCCAAACATTTTTGAATTACACTAACTGCACTAATCACATCCTCTGACAACAAATTCCAGAGCTTTATTGTACGTTGAGTGAAAAAGAATTTTCTCTGATTAGTCTTAAATGTGCTATTTGCTAACTTCATGGAATGCCCCCTAGTCCTTCTATTATTTGAAAGTGTAAATAACCGATTCACATCTACTCGTTCAAGACCTCTCATGATCTTAAAGACCTCTATCATATCTCACCTCAGCTGTCTCTTCTCCAAGATGAACAGCCCTAACCTCTTCAGCCTTTCCTCATAGGGGAGCTGTTCCATCCCCTTTATCATTTTGGTTGCCCTTCTCTGTACCTTCTCCATCGCAACTATATCTTTTTTGAGATGCGGCGACCAGAATTGTACACAATATTCCAGGTGCGGTCTCACCATGGAGCGATATAGAGGCATTATGACATTTTCCGTTGTATTAACCATTCCCTTCCTAATAATTCCTAACATTCTGTTTGCTTTTTTGACAATTAAACATATATTTTACTCTAATAACCCAGCAGAGTATAACATATGACCTCTATGACATCTACACTTCATGGAGAAAACCAGTTACCAAACTGATCTTAATTAACCTCTGGTCATTAATCATTAAAAGCCACTGTCATAAGCCATGTTTTCAAGTTTATTCAAAATTTTAAACCATCTTTCTCTTCCCTTAAACCCAGGGGAAATGAATTCTATAATGCTGGAATTCCTACTGCAAATGAGTGATTTTGCCGTCGCTTCTTACGAAAAGCTTTAACACTTGGTAATTTAAGAGAATTGCCTTCTTTTTATTGCAAATTCCTGTTAGCTTCATACCATTTTAATTTCCCTTTCAGAAGTGGAGCATAAAGGCTATTCAAAGCTTTAAAGGCAAGCAATACAAATTTAACATGTAACATATCCAAGGTCTCAGTGGAACTGCCCTCGTCATTATTAGATCCTCTCATATTCTACTCTGCAATCTATTGACTGGAGTTTTAAATTTAGCCACTGTTATAAGAAATCATATGATAAAATGGACATTACTTTTCAAGCAGGGGAGTAAAGGTCTAACCTGATGTAATACCTTACCCCATTTCAAATTTGTTGTTCTCTCTTGTAACTGCGAATGGGGCTACACATATCTGTGATGACTGTCATGGCAAGGTCTACCCATCACTAATCCTTTTTGCCCTTTCTGTTGAACAAGCTAATTAACTTGCCTCTACACTTCCATCTTCACAGGTATGGGCCACAGATGGATCTTCTGCTGTCCAGACAGGTAAGCGGTGTGCTGATTCTGCAACTGTATCTGCTTCGGGCACAAAGCTTACTGACACTAATTTTGCCAAAGGAAATGCCACACAGTTTGCTGAACTACATGCTTTATCTATGTTGTTAGGTCACATAGGATTTTCTTGCCTTCTTTCACAGCCTTCCCTGGGTTAAGAAGAGGCACCCCAGTTCAGGAGCGGAAGACAGGTTAGGCAGAGGTATGAAATGGGCCATCTTGGAGAAATGGTCTATGATGACCCAAATCACAGTGTTTCCCTTGGAAGGGGGTAATTCCACAATGAAATCAATGGCAAGGTTCGTCCATGGTTCTGTAGGCACCGGAAGAGGCTGGAGAAGACCCCCACAGGCGTCCAGTGGGCGACTTCTGCTGGGTGTAGATGTGAAAGAATCTACGAAATCCCGGGAGTTCTTCACCATGCTGGGCCACTAGTAATGCCTGCGGAGTATCTCCAGGGACCGAGCCCGACCGGGATGACCAGCAAGTCGAGAATCATGAGCCCAGCGTAATACTTACTCTTGGATGCGACGAGGCACCACCGTCTTACCGGGTGGCATGGTGGTAGTAGCTGCGAGGGAGATGCATGCAGGATCAATGATGTGGGTCGGAACTTCGGGGGTATCCTCTGGATCTACCAAGCGTGAGAGTGCATCAGCGTGGAGATTTTTCGCAGCCAGGCGGTAGCGCAACTCGAAGTTGAACCGTGCAAAGAAGAAGGCCCATCAGGCCTGCCATGCGTTCAGTAGCTGGCTTCTTTGAGGTGTTCTAGATTCTTCTAGATTCTTGTGGTCCCTGTAGATGGTAAACCTGTGCTGAGCCCCCTCAAGCCAGGGGTGCCACTCCTGGAGAGCCAGCTTCATGGCCCGGAGTTTGCGGTCCACAATAGTATAGTTGCGTTCTGCGGATGAGAACTTGTGGGATTAAAAGGAGCATGGGACTAGGGTTCCCTTCATGGAGTACTGGCTGAGGACTGCCCCCACACCAATGGTGGATGCAACAACCTCTACAATGAAGGGGCGGTTCGGGTCCGGATGGCGAAGACAGGGGCCAGTACAGAAGACCTCCTTAAGGGCCTGGAATTCAGACTGGGCTTTGGGACTCCACTTCTGGAGGTTATATCCTTTCCTAGTCATGGTGGTGAGTGGAGCAGCTAGTGTGGAGTAGTCTGTGATAAAATGAATAGTTCGTGAATCCCAAGAACCTTTGCAGGACCCATAGACCAACAGGCGAATACCTTGGAGTTTGTCTAGGTCCATGGTGAATCCCTGGCTGGAGATGATGTAGCCCTGGAATGGGAGACTGGACTGTTCAAAAAGGCATTTCTCAGGTTTGGCGTAGAGATGGTGGTCCCTATGCAGCTGGAGGATGGTCCGGACATGAGTGCAATGGGATTCCAAGTCTTTAGAAAAGATCAAGTTGTCATCCAAATAGACTACGACAAAGGAGTATAGGAGGTCTCGGAAGATTTAAAATTTATTTATTTAAAAAGTTTTGTTTTTTTTTTTAATTTAAAAACTTTTCTATACCGTTGCCAAGTTAAATACCATCTCAACGGTTTACATGTAGGCACATATTTAATGTAGGTAAAAGTGTACTATAGTACATTCTAACAGGTGCCGTCAAAGATTTGGTTACAATATATCATTAGACATAGTCATTTAGTGAAGTAGTTCATGACCAATTGTACCAAGGTACTTACACGGGTAGTTTTATCACACCTAGTATTATAGTTATGCTTATTGTGGTGTAGAGTCCATAGACTAATCTACTGTAGAGTTCTAAGTACTGTGTGTCGGTGCCTTTCTGTCTTTTCCTGAATAATTTCTCACTATTCTCTCATCTCTTTGTAAAATGCTTGTTTAAAAAGCCATGTTTTTAAAGATCTCATTCATCATTCTCTGGAAGATGGCAGGGGCGTTGCATAGTCCAAAGGGCACCACTACGTACTCGTAGTGTCCATCTTGTGTACTGAATGCCGTATTCCAGATGTCTTCGGGTTGAATGCGGACCAAATTATAGGCCCCATGCAGGTCCAACTTGGTAAAAATCTGGGCCCCCTGGTGCCGATCCAATAGCTCACTTATGAGTGGAAGTAGGTACTGGTCTTTGTGGATGATGGCGTTCAGGCTGCGGTATTTAATGCATGGCCTTAAGGTACTGACCTTCTTCTTTATGAAAAAGAATCTGGCACCCGCAGGGAATGTAGAGGGCCTGCTGAATCCTTTGGCCAGGTTCTCTTTGATGTAAGTTGACATGGCCTGGGTTTCGGGAAGCGAGAGTGAGTATGTTCTCCCTTTGGGAGGCATGGTACTGGGTAACAGCTCGATTGGGCAGTTAAACTTCCAGAGAGTTGGTAAAATGCTGGCTTGTTGCTTTGAGAAGACATTTTGATAGTCAGCGTAGGGCGTAGGTAGCCCAGGAAGGGTCGTGGATATTAACACAGGTACGGACGGGGACACCTGCTGTAAGCAATGTGTCTGGCACCGAGGACCCTACTCGATGAGATGGAGCGACTCCCAGTCGAAGTGTGGGGAGTGTGGTTGTAGCCAGGGCAGGACGAGGATGTTGGGGTGTACTGACTGTTTCAGGACCAAGAGAGGAATCTCTTCATGTGGAGAGTCCCTATGGTCAGCCGGATGGCTAGGGTGCGATGGGTGATGCGGTGGTGGAAAATGAATGTGCCTCCCTGAAGAAGGAGATGGGAAGCAGTAGTTGAGGGCCTGTAACAGTAGTGCCCAAGCTCGGGACCCCTGCCAGGCTTAGGCATTTCCCAGATGCACCGTACAGGTCTGGATATGGTGGCCTGGACCCCCACAGTAGAGGCAGAGACCAGACTTCCGCCTTTGGAGGCATTCCTCGGGCGTAAGACAACCGCGGTTGATCTGCATTGATTCTTCCTTTGATGGGGAAACTGCCAGTGGTGCCCTTGATCTGGGGCTAGAGTACCGAGGTGGTTCCGGGGCCGATCGTCATATGGCCCTTACTTCCTGATAAAAAAAAACCCAAAAAACAACACTTCACAACACCAATATTGCAAAAAGACTTAATAGTTGATAATTCTCAGATGTTAAAAATCGGAGGAAAAAAGACTTCAGGACCTCATGTTTGTTCTACATAGAACATACAACATATAGGAGGTAAGTTGTAATCATTGGTCTTTAAAAAACCTCCAACCACCAAAATTTTTATTTAATTCCAATTTTTTTTAATTTTATATTTCCTTAAAACTTCAAGCTCTATTATCCAAAACCACTGTTGCTCAAAATTCATGAGAATTATATGTTCAAAATAATTCTTTAGAACATCCAGATACGATAATAAATCAAACTTATCTGTATTCTGCATTAACCAATGCTATAGAGTACCAGATGTACATTGAATCCATTCATTATTCTGAAGCCGACATCAGCTGATGTTTCGCCATGAGGCTGCTTCAAGGCAGTTACTTCTATATCATGACTTTTAACATCCAAAAAATTCTTCTTTGCGGTCTGCAACCGCTAAGGCAATTCAACAGCCCGACCAAGGAGATGAGGTCCTCCAACGAATCAGGAATCTCTCGGGCTGCCAGTTCGTCTTTTAGAGTGGATGACAGTCCTTCGATATAGAGTGCCTACAGGCAATCCTCTTGCCATCCCAATTCTGTTGCCAGGGTTCGGAATTCCATGGTGTATTCTGTGAGGGAATGGGACCCCTGGCAGAGGTAGAGTAGATGGTGTCCGGCGACCGCCTGTTGGCCTGGGTCATCAAAGGTGCGTCAGAACATAGAAATGAAGTAAGGTAGCTGCTGTAGTAAAGAGTCCCAAAAGTGGGGAGACCCATGCCAGGGCCTTCCCTTTCAAATGCAAGAGGATAAATGTGATCTTTGTCACTTCATCCGGAAACAGAGAAGGTTGTAGTGCAAACTGCATGTAACACTGGTTAATGAAGCCTCGGCAGAGACGAGGGTCCCTATTGAATCAGGGAGGAGCTGGGAGGGTCAGCAGTGCCCATGAGGGCGATAAACCAGAGGAAGCGCTATTAGCAAGAGTCCCAGGGTTGGCCATGGCGGGCTCTTCAAGTTGTGACCGTAGTTTCTCCACCGAGGTGGTCAGTGCCTCGGGGTATTGCTGCTGCTCCCGGACACTTGTAGCCAGGCCTAGAATAGCCCGCAAGGCGGAAGACTTCACCGAGTCCATGCCTTGGCAACCTGTTGCTCTGGAGATGGACCCTTGGCCTGGCGCAGGATTGGTACGGCCCTCTGAGGGATCCCAGAGGGCACCTGATGCCAGGAGGCGGAGCACACAAAGAGACAGAGGTAAGCTGGAGCTTCACCAATAACGGCCCGGGGGCTCCGTGGGCTGAGCCCTTGGATTCCAGGGCTGCCTGTGCTTAGGTGGGCATCTGTGGGTCTTCAGGAGAGATGGTGGAGAGGTGTGCCCACAAGGAGTAGAGGTGCGCGGCTGACGGTGAACAGACAAAACAGACTGGAACAGAGAATACCAGTGACCATGGGCACAAGGCAGGAACTGAAGGTCCTCCGGGCAGGTTGGCAGCACCAAATGGTCTAGCTCGAGGAAGGCCGCAGACAGTGTCAAGGCAAGTGGGCCTGGTGGTCTCAGGAGAAGCAAAGAGAGTGTCCGAATGGAGTGCAAGGATCAAAGCCAGGGTATCCATCCGAGGATGTCAGCCAAAGCAAGGGTCAGTTCCAGGTCTCAGTCCAAGTGTGGTCAGAGGCAAGCAGAGGTCTGTCCCAGGTATCAGTCCAAGCATGGTCAGCGGCAAGCAGAGGTCAGTACCAGGTATCAGTCCAAGCATGATCAGCGGCAAGCAGAGGTTAGTTCCAGGTATCTGTCCAAGCATGGTCAGAGGCAAGCAGAGGTCAGTACCAGGTATCAGTCCAAGCATGGTCAGAGACACGCCGAGGTCAGTACCGGGTATCAGTCCGATAAGGTACATCCTAGGTTGCAGAACGTGGATCAACTCAGGAAAGAAGGAACACGCTGGAATACAGGAAGGACCACAGGAACACAGGAGCAATGCAGGAACACTGGAACAAGAACAGGAACACAGGAACAGACGCAGGAACACTTGAACAAGCAGAGGAACATGGGAACACTGGAACAAGCACAGGAACTCAGGAACGAGGATGGCAACTAGCTCACACAATGTGACGGCCCGTTTGCCAAGGCAAGGAATGGAGGGCTGAGCCCTGCATAAAAGGCGCCGCGGAACGGTTTCCCGCCACGGTGCCTTTAAAGGTTGTCCTTGTGCGTGCGCGCCTAGTGGCCGACTGCAGGAAGGCGTGGCGCGGGGCTCTCCGCGCCATGAGGGATGTGGAACACTGGAGCAGGAGGGAACTGGGTTGAGGAGGCTGAGTTGAGGAGCACGAGTTGAGGAGCCTGAGGGCGCAGACCGGGGTAGCAGTGGAGGCTGGGTCTGGAAGGTGAGCCGGTCGCAGCCCTAGTGCGGCCGGGGCGCGCAACAGCCATTGCAGAAAGACTAAATACATTTTTTGCTTCTGTGTGTACTAACATATTAGCCGGCTATAATTTAGTTGGATAGGTGCCCAAATATTCATTTAACTGGCTAACTTCTGAATTATCTGAAAACACAACTCCTGCACAAACTGTAAGAATACTAAATCACAACTATGCTTAAACATTTTTAAGCAAAGTTTTCTTAATGCAAATAAAAAACATTATAACATCAGAGAGAGCCAAACTCTGGCTCTCTCTGATGTTATAATATTTATTACATATATTTGACTATAGGCATTTTATTTGCAGTAAGAAAACTGTGCTTAAACATTTTTTTGTGTCTGTTGACTATTGCTATTTATGGCTCATATATTGGGCCGGGGGTGAGTGATCAAGAGGTCTTACACTGTTAACCTGGCTTGCTGACACCCCATAAATGAAGAACAATTTCTGATTGGGTTATGGAATAACTATTTTTGCTATGATTTAGTATTCTTATGGTGCCTTTCCATTGTGTGTAACTCCTGAGTTAGCCAGCTAAATTCTTTTGAATATTGGCCTCCTGCTGTTTCAGGTGAATATATTAGAGCAATACTCGTTATCAGAAACCAACAACTGGTTTGCAAGAAGGAAAACTCAAACGAAGACAGGATATTTTACAATGGTTTTCTCATAAAGTCATTTATGTGACAGAGTATATCTGCAAGTCAGCAAAATAATTGTGTTTCAGTCTGAATATACATTACTTCTCAGCAATGCCACACTGGGTTAAAAAATAGTTTGAGAACTTTCTGGAGGGCAGATCCCTTAGCAACTATTAGCCAGGTAGGCTTTGACAATGCTACTTCTTACTGCTGGGATTGGACGATGGGCAATGGATCACCCCAATATTTTATGTATTTAAAATTATTTATTCGCACCCTATCCAACATTCAGAATGGGGTACATAAAAGACAATATCTCAGCCAGGTGTACAATCACACACCTGCATACAGTGCCATAGCTAGCCTATGGCCAATGTGGCCATGATCATAGTTGCCACTGCCCTAAGGATGCCATAACTCTGTGCTATCCCATGGGCCCAGAAACATTTGGGATGAAGGGAAGGCAGGGGAGGAGAAAGGAGCACCTGCCCTGGGCATCAAGAGTCTTTGGGCATCATCAGATTGCATTCTCAACCCCAACTCTAATATGACCCATGGGTCAAGAACAAAATGTTCTGCTATTGCCCCACCCTCCTGATCTAGCTCATATGGAGCTGAAGTATCTACAGTTAGCACCAGAGCAAAAAAAATGTGAGTCAGCTTCTGTTAGTCTCTCCTCCCCATGGCCCATCACAAGCCAGAAGAAGAGTGGAGATGGCAGCTTTTCCTCCATCCTGTGTGGTTCAGAGTCTAAGATACTATCTGAACCACATGGAACTCCCTAGAAATCTAAAATTGCACCTCAAACTACTTTTTAGACTGTGAACCATGTGAGAAGAAGGGGTAGGCTTCTGGTCCACTCTTCTTCTACCTTGGGCTCAGCTGTAGGGCGGGAAGGAGACCTGCATCTAGGGCATTTGGGGAGAGTAGAAACTGGGGGGTTTGGAGGGGGAAGAGCAACACCTGGGGCAGTAGGAAGCAAAGTGGGTACCGGGGGTTGGGAGGACAGCACCTGGGCCATTTGGGAGCAGAGCAAAAACTGGGGGTAAGAAGGGGAAGAGAGGCACCTGGGGATTTTCGTGGGGAGAGCATGGGGACTGGGAGATTAGCAATGGGAGAGAATGAACAGGGAATGGGGCATGTGGAGATCATGGATTGAGGATGGGTCGGTTTGTGTGGAGAACAGCAACTGGGGTTAGGATGGGGTAAGTGGTGATTAGAGGATTGGGTGAGCAAGGACTGGGAGATTACGTGGAAAGAGTGGCAAATAAGGCAAGTCTGGGTGGGTAGGAACTGAGGGATTTAGTTGGGAGAGCAGCACTTGGGGCATTGAAGAGGAGAGTGAGGACTGAGAGATTTGCTGAGAAGGGATTTGTGGGGATAGGAAGAATGGGGTGGCTGTGTAGGGAGAGCAACAATTGGAAGGTATGTGGTGGCTGGGGGATTGGGTGAATGGGGACTGGGGTGAGCTAGGGTTGGTACAACTGGAGTGTGACTCTGGTAACTGGGATTATGAGTGAAGAGCAGGTAGTATGAGGAGGGCAAATTGCTGTTCAACCCCCATCTCACATCCCACCACTAATACTGGTGCATTAGTGGTGGGATGTGAGATGGGGGTTGAACAGTAAGGAAGGGGCAAGAGATGGTGTGAAGGACATGGAGGACTGGGGAGGGGGTGAGAGGTAGTGGAAAGGGATAGGGTGAGAGAGAGTACAAATGGGGGATGAGGAGGATATGAAAGAGGAGTAAGGGGAAGAAAGGAATAAGAGTCAGAAGAAGGGGACTAGAGCCAGGGAGGCAAAATAACAGGGAAAGAGTTTGAGCAGCTGACATGATGAGAGGGAGAAGAAAGTAGATAATGGCTGGGGAAGGGGTGAGTATAGAGAGTGGAAATAGGGAACTAGGAAGTAGATGAAAGAGTAAGAAACAGGAATTGGTGGAGGGAGTGAGAACAGAGGTGGAACAGGAGGACTGGGGAGGGGGTAGAGAGAGAATGGAAGATGGGCTAGGAAGGTGGGTGAATGTGAGAGACAGAGATCTGGTAGGTAGGGAAGAGATGAAAATAGAGAAATTGCAGACTAGGATGTACAATGGGGATAAGAGAGATAGATATACCCCTAGAGTAGGATGGGGAGAGGTGAGGGAAGGTGCAAGACAAAATATTTGGAGCAATGGCAAGGAGGGACAGGTAAGGAGATGGGAATAAGAGATCTTGAAGGGGGAGAGTTCAGACAAGTGAGGGAAAATATTTGGAGTGAGAGGGTCAGTTTTGGGATGATGGGAGGTGATAGAGCCATAAACGAGATAGCAGCATGGTAAGGACAATGGAGTAAGATAGCTGGAGGGATGAGAGAGGGCAATGAAGGACAGAGTTCTGGAAGCAAATAGCAGGGACAGGGAGAACTGGAGAGAAGGAGGGGTGAGATGTAGCTATGAGTGAATAGAGAGGCAGATAAATGAAATGAAAGAAAAATCAATGTCAAAGACAGGTATAGGGGAGAAAGAGAAGCAAACAGGAGAAGAGAAGAAACAGAAAATGAAAAGAAGAAGAGGAAGGCGCTAAAGGCAAATTAAAACTGGTCCAACACAATTATTAAAATAAATAATTAGGTAGAAAACATTTTAAGCTTAATGACAGAAATATGTCAGCTTTGGGAAAGTATATCTTTAATATCTTTGTAATTTGCACAGTACAAGAGAAAATGCATTTCGGTTTCTCTTTCTCCAGTGTTGCACTGCATGCAGAGTCAAGCTTCCTGGGGTTTCCAGTTCATTTTTTGTCTGCATATTTCTCTCCCTAATTTGTGGTCCCTTTTTCTGCAATTGGTGAGGATCTGTCTGTATTCTGTATGTGTGAATGAGGTGTGATATTCTGCTTGTGTGTTGTTTTGGGGTCAGAATTTGTAGTAGTTTAGCTTGTTCTGCCAATTGGAGGTATATTAGTGTCTAGAGCCCAGTGCAATATTTGTAGTGCTTCTTTTTCATAGTTGGGTTGATGCTGTTTGAGTCCTGGTCAGTGCTGCTTTGTATGACAGCTTTGCTATACAGAGGCTTAAAATATGTTTTTGCAGGATTTTATGTTATTTCCAAAGAACCTGGTTGTGGAGAGTTTGTGTAGCTGTTGTCAAGGTGACACCTGAATTTGTAAATTATGTACATTGTACTTCATCTGTGAAAGTATAATTGTGCATTTCTGCTTTGGTACATATTTACAGATCAATAAAATACATGTAAAATATGTATATTTGGGTGATGTATCTGTATTTCTGTTATTTAAAGTTTGTGACATAATAAAGTTTTTCATTTTAATTTAGGATGGGGATAAGAGAACAGTTGAGTAAATCCAGTCTGAAGATTGTGTGTGCGGAGGATGCCTGAGCTGAGAGGCTCATGGCTTCACCTCCTCCCACACTTGCTCGCACTCCACCACCGTGCATGCCTCTAGTTTCTCAGTTTTATTTATTTATCATGTTATATATATATGCTGTGCACAGGGTGAAGCTGAACGTTTTCACTTGGCCATAGCTGCCAAATTGCCTGGCTATGGCTCTATCTGCACATCAGTAACTAGGAAAATAACAAAAAGAACAACATGGCCAAACAAGTGATGGGTTGCCCTAGACTTAAAGCTTGAAATCTTGCCTAAAGAAATGCTCCTTCAGTTGCTGCTTGAATGTCTGAGTACAGGCAATTGTTCTCAGACATTGAGAAAGCTCTTTCCCAGATCTTTGATTGACAATAATGATGGAGCCTCAAGTCGACCATGATGTATTGATTTTAAGGCCCTCAGGGAATTACAGAGCCTCAACATTGCTGAAATCCATGGAGACATGTTATTGTTCAGTATTTTCGAAATCAGGGACATGCTCTTATAGTTAACCCGCCATTGCATCGGGAACCGGTACAGAGTATGGGGTGCTGGTGTAAAGTGTTTCCTTCTGCCATGAGTGTGCTGTGGCATTCTGTACCAGCTGCAAGGCCCTAAGGGTGCTCACTGGGATTCAGTATATACGGAGTTGCAGGATCAACTCGATACTTCTTCCAAGTGACCCAGATTGGCCACTGGAAAAGACAGGATGCTGGGCTTGGTGGCTTTTCTTATGCTCATATGTGGGTTTGTTGTCAGAAAGGATGTACTGTATGTATGAGGAATGAGGGTAGGATCCCCCCCCCATACCCTCTAATCTTCCGCTACCCTTGTTTTGACAGTGACCTGTTAATATATGCGAGGTGCTACAGTCCTGTTCTGAAAGATGCAAAGAGGAGACAAAGGGATGCATATGCACAATTTACTGGGTTTACCAGGTACAAAGTTCAACAAACAAGCTGTAGGTGACACTTTTTTTAATTGGACCAGTTCAGATGAGTTTGTTTACCCTTGTTTCTATGTATTCAAGTAGACTAACATGACAAACACAATACTTTACAGAGAAATATATTTCTGGTGAACCCAGCAATCTACTGTTACTCTTTCTTTACCACTAGATGGCTCTAGGTCTGCTTTCTTTGATCTAATCTAATCTCATATTCTAGATTCATTATTTATGTCCATGCATCGGTTAGAAATGTAAAATGTTCATCCTATTTCTTCTGCAATAAAACCCCCTTTTTTTTTGTGATCCATTGCATTGCATCCAAATGTATATTTTTTAATAGCACAAAATGCAGTGTAAATGCTGCAGCATTTCTTTATCCATCAATTAATGGTGTGGGATAGCTCAGCTGTATTTTGGAATTGCAGTACAGCCTCTATTCTAAACTGAGTTATGTAATTTGCAGGTGCATTCTCCTGGTTCTCAGCGAAGCTGCACGCAAGACCTTTTCTTTGCTATTTTGTGGACAGTTTTTCAAGCCATCCACATTGCTGCAAAGTCCATGAGTGCTAGTTTACCAGTTTTCCCAAAGGAAAATACGCTAGGACTTTCATTTTGAAAACTACCACAGGGGCAAAAAGTATCTGCTGAGAATTGCACCTGCTTCTTCTGTGGGTTACCTTTGTCAATGGAAAATAATGCACATGGATTTGAAAATGCAATCTATGTGCGCTATTTTCCTCCCTTGGCCGAGACACGCTCCCCAGGATTGCCTCTTTCAAATGTGGCTAAAAGTCTCTGCATTGTGAATCCCTAATGTGTACTTTAATCCAGCGTAAGGGTGGGCAATTTTCAGATAGGTCCATCTATAGGAGTAAATCTGGACTTAACCAGGTACAGTACATTTTTTTTTTTTAGAGCTGCCCACCACCTTGAGAAGATTCATTGAACATTATTTCCACATGGAGGAAATTGGATACAAAAGTGCAGCAGCACAGACTGTTACCAGAGCAAATATCCATAATCATATTACACCAAAGTTTGGTTAAGTTACCTTGGCTACCTGCTTGTTGGAGGATGATGTTTAAGATCACATTACTTGTTTTTAAGGCTATTCATGGCCTTGCTCCTAAATGTTTTAGTTCTGTGCTGAGGATCTATCAGCCAGGGCGTTTTTGAAACCTCTTGGATGTGCCATCTGCTAAGGACTAGTTATTTGGTGTGGCTGGATGTTGCCTTTGGAACACCTTGAGCAGGTCTTTGAGGCTCTGACTTGAATTCACTGTACCCTGTAATTACCATGTTTGGAGCTAAGGTCAGTGGTTCTGTCATGCTTAATGATAGGGTGCCAGGTATTCTACGTATTTCGTTTGCTGTTATATTATTGTGCTCTGTTATCATTCTATGAATGTATGATTGTTACCCGCCTAGAACAAGCGATCGAGTGGGCTGCAAGTGTTTTAAATAAATAAATGTGATGTCAATGTGCTGAGGAACCGATGGCAGAGTTGCTGGCACCAACCTAGTTTCAGGCCCAGAGATCCGGCTGCCATTTGGTCATCTGTCAACGTGCCACTGTAGTAACTCACAAAACAAGAGAGGGAGGCTGAAAAATATGTGGATGTCAGAATCAGAATGATATCTGGGATTCCATTACAGAGATTCATGCAGAGCAGGAGAATGCTCTGTGAATGATACCCCACTGGAGTCACCATCTGGCCAATATTCATCTTACTTAGTAAAATAGGGAGATATCTGCAGAGCCCAGGTGTTGATGCAGATCAGAAGGCACAAGTGACCACAGCAATAAACCACCATGCAATCAACTGTAATTAATACACCTGCTACCTTGTCGAAAAGAGTTTGGGCTCTGCGTTCCTTTCTTCTACTCCAGCGCTGACATCATGTGCAGAAAGAACACGATTCCAACAAACAAAACCTTCGTTTACACTCCCCTGGGTAGACAGAAAAAAACATTATTATGGGGTTTAGTTATAATTGTGTAAGATCCAGTTGACAAAACAAACAGAAAAAGACTGCAGTGGAAATACAGTATATAGCATTTTACAGTATATTGAAAGCCATTGTCCTACTGCTGCTGTCAAATGTTGCTCTCTTCAGCCTCATAATCCCTGTTGCATTGAAAGCACACAAGTGCACTTAGAACCAGATGAGGGAAATGAAAAATAAATTGGGCAGTCCCTCATTGTCTGGATTTCATGATGCATTCTTATTTCTCCTCTGATCTAAAATAAGAATGGAAACCTTTTTTTGAAATTTCAGATATCTTCATTTTTGCCACTTTTGCTCTATGAAAGCCAGGAAAGAAAGGACTATAATCTCTTGACAGTTCACTAAATGCATCTATTATGTCTCAGCTCTCTGTATTTTACATTATTATGTATTCATAGTGGGGCAGATTTTAAAAGCCCTGCGCGCGTAGATCCAGCCGGATTTACGCACGCAGGGGACTTGCGCGCTGGCGCGCCTATGTTGCATAGGCCGCCGGCACGAGCAAAGCCCCGGGACGCACGTAAGTCCCGGGGCTTTGCTTGGGGGTGTGTCGGCGGAGTGCCGGGGGTGGCGTGGCATTCGGGGGTGTTCCGAGGGCAGGGGTGTGGTGCCAGCCTGGGATCATGGCTGAGGCCTCCAAACCAGCCCCCGGGCTGGGGAATGGCGGGTATAAAGGTAGGGGGGATTTAGTTAGGGCTGGGAGGTGGGTTAGGTAGAGGAAGGGAGGGGAAGGTGGGGGGGGGGGGCCAGAAAAAAAGTTCCCTCCGAGGCCGCTCCGATTTCGGAGCGGCCTCGGAGGGATCGGAGGCAGGCTGCTTGGCTCGGCGCACGCAGGTTGCACAATTGTGCACCCCCCTGCGTGCGCCGACCCTGGATTTTATAACATGCACGCGGCAGCGTGCGCATGTTAAAAAATCGGGCGCGAACAAATCTACTCCCGCGCATAACTTCAAAAATCTACCCCATTCTGTTTAGTCCACTATTTACTTTATTAATCAATATGATCCAAAAGAGGAGACCAAATGTATAAAATAATTTTAGTTTTCATATACATTTGTATAGCACTACTATTATTAACTATGACTTGTGTAGCGCTACTCAGCATATGCAGCACTGTACAAAAACATATAAGAGACAGTCCCTTCTCAGTAAAACTCACAATCTGATCAAGACAAATATACAGAGCAAAAGAGATTTTGGAAACTTAAATTTATTGAAAAATGTTTAACATCAGTAAGTGGGATAAGCAAAGGTTAAGATTTAAAAGCAGCCTCAAAAAGATAGGTTTTTAGACTGGATTTAAATAAGGCAAGGGAGGGAGCATGAAGCATCAACTCAGGAATTTTATTCCAAGCGCACGGTATAGTCAGGTGGAGAGCATGAAGTCGGGAGTAGATAGTAGAGAAGTGCCTGATGAGTGGTGCATATGAGGAGGGATAAGAGAGGAGAGGTAGTGAGGAGCTGAAGAGTGAAGGCTAGGTGAATAAAAGGAGCTTGGAATGTACAAATAAATAGGGAGTCAATATAATGATTTGAGAGGGGTTTTATTAGTATAGAGATTGACAAAAATAAGTCACAGCTGAATTTAGGACAGATTCTAGTGGAGAGAGCGGGTTTACTGGGAAATCTATGAGGAGCAGGTTGCAGTAGTCTCACTAGGAGGTGATGAGTGAGTGGATAAGGATTCTATTAGTGTATTCAGAAAAGAAGGGGTGGATTTTGGTGATGTTATACTGAAAGAAATGACACATTTTAGCAGTATTTTGGATATGTGAAGAGAAAGTGAGAGAGGCGTTGACAATGACCCCGAGGTTATGGGATTAAGGGACTGGGAGGATGACAGAGTTTAAGGTGGCCGTGGGACTTCAGACAGCACTGTGAGTCAAACAGGCTAAGATTTGGGACTGGATTCCTGATGAAATTTCAGGCGTAGAGAGGTAAATCTGGGAATGATCAGCATAAAGACGGTCTTTAAAGCAATGTGAGAAAATAACCTCTGCCCTGCTTCCCTTTTCCTTCCTAACATGCCAGCTCTTTGGAGTACCTGTACATGTATCTGTCACAACCTCTGTTATAACCGGTTTGTTATTGTTGTTGCAATCTCAGTCACAACTTCTCCTATTGTGATGGTGGCTGCAATCTTAATTTCAACCACAATTACTATTGAACATCTATTGCCTCTGTTATCTCTTAGTGTTGATTTTATCGCTTGGTTCACTTTCTTCCTGTACTAAGTTTTTTGTTCCTGTTTATCCTATGTATCCCCCTCCCCTGTTCAATGTATTTTCCTCCTTGCTGTTATAATGTAAACCGATATGATGTTGCCACGAATATCGGTATAGAAAAGTTTATAAATAAATAAATAAATAAATAAATCAAAGCACCAAGGGAAGTGCGTACATCATTACCGTGGGACCGTTAAAAGACGCTGTCCTGAGTCATCCAAGTAATCTGCCACATCAGCGTGTGAGCACTTGGGCTTTACTAGTCTCCTGCTTTACCTAAAAGATTGAAGGTGAATTTTTTTTTTTTTTTTTTATTTATACTTTATTAAATTTTAAATTTTCTATAAGATATTACAGAGCTTATATCAAATTTAACAAATTACATTTAACAAGAACTACTGTAGTAGCTGCTGTATACTTAAGAAGAAAATTTTTTTTTACTAGTAATTACAAAACTGGTTGAAAAAGAAAAGAGCAATCTTTATCAATGAATAATCTCAAACGAAGAAGAAGTGTCTAAGCCATATTTCTCATTTTCTTTTAACCCCAATATATCCAAAGGGATGTATGGCGTTAGGAGTCAAGGTACGTGCGTAGATGATCAGGATGATGAAATACATATCTTGAATTCTGATGTAACAAAATACATTTGCACGGGAATCTCAAAATAAATTTGGCTCCAGATTGAGTTGCTTTATCTCTCATTGTGAGGAATTGCTTCCTCCTCAACTGTGTAGTAACAGAAACATCGGGGAATATTCTAATTAAATAACCATGAAATTTTATATTTTGGTATCTAAAATATAACCTAAGGATTGTATCCCTTTGAGAGATATCAGAAAATTGAACCAATAATGTGGCACGCGACTTTATTTCTAATTCTGACGATCTCTCTAAAAGTTCAGAAAGATTTGTTTCTTCATTTTGTTCATCTTGATTTGGACTTTGTTGTTCCAGTCTCCCTAACTTTTGAGTAATATAGTATATTCTTGCTATTCCTGGAAGAGTAGCATCAGAATATTTTAAAACATTAATAAGGTAACTCCTAAACAATTCTCTTGGGGAGAGCAAATGAGTCTTCGGAAAATTTAGAATCCTCAGATTAACCCTTCTAATCTGATTTTCAAGTTGTTCTAATTTATCTACTTGGGCCTTCTCTGATTTAACCAAATTAAATTGGACCTTCTCTATCTCTTCAGTTTTCTTTTCCAAATTGTTTAATGACATCTCTAATTTCTCAGTTTTTATTTGCTGTACTTTATTATTTTCCAATCCTTCCTGAACTACTTTAGCCAAATTATTTATTGATTTTTGCATGGATAAGATCATTGTTCCTATTTCTTCTAATGTAAATTTTGTAGGAACTATTAAAGGAATATCTATCAATGCACTGCCTTGACTTCCTGCCATCTCTTTCTCCTTTGGTGTCTCTACCGTACTGTATCCCTCCCTTTGTTCTCTTAAATCTTGATACCCAGGGGTCGGTAGAGGGGAATCTGTAATCTTACCCCCCACTTGGTCTTTAGGTGATATAGAGACCAAGTTCAGATTTAAATTCAAATTCAGATTGGGGTCCTCGAATGAAAATTCTCTCCCATTCTTTCCAGTAGGTTGGTCTGGTGTTGTAGGGGCACCAGGGCTCAAAGATGTTACATGGGTCAAGGAGTTAGACCCCTGCTCTTGGGTCAGGCCTCCAGCGACCTCGCTTCCTGGTGAATATACAATGGCTTTAGGAAAGAGATCATATATACGAGGCTGATTTTCTAAAGAAACAGGAGTAGAAGTTGATATTTTCCCCTTCCTTTTGGTGTGTGGCATTACCAAGGAAGGGGAAGGAAAACTACCCAATAATATAATTTATACAAATAAAAAACAAAACAAATACAGATCTCTTAAGACACTAAAAACATTCATCCAGTTCCGCTTGTCAGCTGCTATTGTTGAATAGATAGAAATTTCTCCGACAAGTCCGACTATGCCGGCTAAGTCGGCAAAGTCGCGCGCCCCTTAGGCGCGCGGCTTTGGCGACGCGCCGACAGCGAACGCGCCGTCCAGACGCCTCTGATATCGGCGTCTGAGGGCTCCTCCCTCCGACGTCAGAGCCCGGAAGAGGTAGGTAAACTCAGTCTCTTGAGGGGGGGCTAGCCTGCGCCAATCTTGAGGAAACGTTGCAATGTTCACAGAAATTCAAAACCAATGGCCAGCACTCACCCCGCACACCTCAACAGCAGCTGCCTCGAACAGAAACCAGACGCCTCTGATATCAGCGTCTGAGGGCTCCTCCCTCCGACGTCAGAGCCCGGAAGAGGTAGGTAAACTCAGTCTCTTGAGGGGGGGCTAGCCTGCGCCAATCTTGAGGAAACGTTGCAATGTTCACAGAAATTCAAAACCAATGGCCAGCACTCACCCCGCACACCTCAACAGCAGCTGCCTCGAACAGAAACCAGACGCCTCTGATATCGGCGTCTGAGGGCTCCTCCCTCCGACGTCAGAGCCCGGAAGAGGTAGGTAAACTCAGTCTCTTGAGGGGGGGCTAGCCTGCGCCAATCTTAAGGAAACGTTGCAATGTTCGCAGAAATTCAAAACCAATGGCCAGCACTCACCCCGCACACCTCAACAGCAGCTGCCTCGAACAGAAACCAGACGCCTCTGATATCGGCGTCTGAGGGCTCCTCCCTCCGACGTCAGAGCCCGGAAGAGGTAGGTAAACTCAGTCTCTTGAGGGGGGGCTAGCCTGCGCCAATCTTGAGGAAACGTTGCAATGTTCGCAGAAATTCAAAACCAATGGCCAGCACTCACCCCGCACACCTCAACAGCAGCTGCCGAAGGTGAATTTTAAAAGCCCAGCATGTGCCAAAAAACAGGAGAGACGTGCACAAATTGGGCCGGTGTGCGCCGAGCAGATTTTAAAAGCCGCCTGGATACACGTGTACTTGCTGCTACACGCGCAAATGAAAAGTGCAAAAAAGGTGTGGGGTGTGGGCGTGGTCTGGGCAGGGCATGGGCATTCCTGGATTTTAACTTGAGATTAGTCCGTAAATACTTATGCGCGCAGGTGCACGTCAGAGACAACTGCCGCGTAACTTTACTTCTGCTATGGATGATGTGTAAACTACAAAATAAAGATATATAGACAGATTGGCAGGGTTTTAGGGGTTGAGGCTAACAAGAGAGAAGGGAGGCTATTAAACTGGGGAGTTTGGAAGTCCTCTTCCTTACCTGGGTGAACTGGGAAAACTGGTAATGGCGTCGACATGCGAGTCTTTTGAAATCCACCCATTTAGGCAGTGGAAGCAGTTTAACATCAGTAAGTGGGATAACCTTAGGCAGTGGAAGCAGCATTTGCGTGCATAGGCATGTATCCACTTAAAATTGCAGACATATTTGCGCTCAGTCAGGCTACTTTATAACATGCGCACATATACGCACATATGTGATAAAATGGTCACGTCCCTGGGTGCGGGCCGACGAACGCACACACAGGTGCACCCGCATACCAGTTTAAAAGTTACTGTCCCTGATTCCTCGTTGTGGGGATCGCCAGCAGAAAATTCCACTCCCCTTTGCCTACATCATCATTAGAACCCCGTGGGGCAGTTAAAAGACACTATCCTTGACCCTAGGCAATTTGCCATATCAGCGTGAGAGCACTTGCACTTTACTGGTCTCCTGCTTTACCTAAAAGCTTGGATTTCTTGTGGTCCTTGTGTTTATACTTAAAATTGCACTTTAGTTAAGTCTGTGGTACAAAAAAATTAACAGGGAACTTATATATCCCTCAAGAGTTAACCTAAGGAGTTTCTGTTCAGGAATTTCGAGGACTTCCCTCTCAGTTCTTTACATGAATGTTTTTTCATTTTGTAAGAAGACTGAGATAATTACAACATTACCAGTTGAGGGAAAACTGGATATTTCATTTCTTAGTGAGACATGGTTGTTGCAGAATGATCTTTTCTTTTGAATTTATGTCCTATAGGCTATTCTTTTCTCCAAGATACTAGACAATCAAGAAAAGGTGGAGTATTTTAATTTGTTATAAATCATCACTAGCAATAAAATGTATTACAATACATTTGGGAAATGGATGTGAGAGTTTAGTAGTGACATTTCAAGTCTGGGTAATAGTAATCCTGTATTACCTCCCTGGGGTAGTTTCTAAAGACACCATCCATCTTTTGCGTTTTTTTTACAATTTTTCTATTGTATTAAAAAAAAGTCTTCTTTCTTTCTTTACTTATTTATTTACAGCTATTTCTAACCTGCCTAATTACCAGACCTTTGTTCTGGGTGGTTTACAACATAAGATACACATTATAAAACAAATACAAACATTTTAAAACAATATAAAAACAAATCAACAATACCAACATGTAACTCATCCAATAGTCTCCCAAAATAAGTGAGCTTTTACCTTGAAAGGTAAATCTTCTCTACTTGATGGCCTAAATACTTGATGGCCTAAATACTTGATACTGCTGAATCTTCTCTACTTGATGGCCTAAATATTCACAAAGACTGTAAGCCATTTTCCAATTTCTTGGATTTTCAAGAAATTTCTTTTAAACCCTTGTGTGTTGCTAGTAACATCAGCAGTACACAAGGGAGAGCATATTTTAGATCAACTAATCATCCCTGATTGTTAAGGATGCTATTGCTGATTTATTAGTGCAGCCTGTCTTGTGGTCTGACAACTTTTTTTATTACATTCTCTTTTACATTGGGAGAAGATACCATTGTATGTTCTAAATCTTTTATGATACGAAAATATTATGGCACTATTGATTTGACACATATTAGAGAAGAATGGGAGCTTAACTAGAATTCCTTGTTTAAGGAACACATTGTAGCTTGTGATTTATCTATTGCTTGGGTACTTGCCAGCCAGGTATTTATGACTTGGATGGCCACTGTTGGAAACAGGATACTGGGCCTGATGGACCCTTGGTCTGACCAAGTATGGCATATCTGATGTTCTTATGTTCTTGTTCTGTTTGCCGAATCTATGAATCAGATTGTACTAGTTATTACTGATAAAGTAGTCCCACTAAAATATAAAACTGTTATGTGGACCAGATCAAGAATTCATTGGTATAATAATGATTTATGAAAAAAGAAATAGAGATTATGTAAGGCAGAAAGACAGTGGTGGAAATGACCATCAGCTGAAAATCAAAACCAGTACTTGATTCAGCATTGTTATGCTCAGGCTTGTGGTCCCTTGGGCCGACGGGAGGATGGAATACCTTAGGAGGAAGATCCTTAGGTTCTCCCGTCGGGTGGCGAGGCAGGAACAGAAGATGTGACCAGCTGACCCTTGACACTGGAGGCAGAGGCGACTGTACAGACAGACGAAGAGTCGTGACATAGAGGAAGGAAGTGTGTCTTTGCCACTGGAAGACCGCAGTCCCCCCAGGAGGAGACTGTAGGGACCCAGACCACTGGGACTTAGGTGGGCCCTTGGAGACGATGGTCAAGAAGAAGTCCAAGGTCAAGTGCCAGAGGGTCGTCGCTCACCAGTCCAAGGTCACACACCGAGGGATTACCACTTGCCAGTCCGAAGTCACTCACCAGAGAATCACCGCTTGCCAGTCCGAAGTCAAAACCAGGAATCACCGCTAGCCGATCCGAAGTCAGGAACCAGGAACACCAAGACGAGACAGGAACAAGGATTCAAGACACAAGAACTCACCGAAGCAAGCAGACCTGACCAACCACGGAAGTTGCCAAGTCAAGGAATGGTCAGAGGAAGTCTCCTTTTATACTTCCCCTGGCCCAATGGATTGAAATCAGGTGTAGACAATTAAAGGGACGAGGTCCCTTTAATTCTGGTGAGGAGGTGCAGACTCGCGCCTAAGATGGCGGTGGCCATCTTGGATCTTGGGCCGCGGAGGAAAGCTGCTAGATGCTGCGAGGGAGGAGCAGGAATGGCTCCTAACCCGGCGGCTAGCCCAGAGGCCCACACCAACGCGCGGGGGCACCAGGCACATGAGGTAGGGCAATCTGCCCCGACGCTGCCGCGGCGGCCGCCACAGAGCTCAGGTAGGGGGGCGCGCCCGCGGACGGCTGCGGGCATGGAACACAACAAGCATCAAGTCTATAAACAGTTGAAGGTATGAAATCTGAATAATCTAATGTTCTTTTTACTTCACAAGACTTTGCTAATGTCTGTGTGAAAAATATAGATGAACTTACTGATCAACTAAAGAGAAGTTCTCCCGCTCAGTTTTAGAATTCAGAATCACTTTGGATGCTGTTTTAAACACTAATGAAGCTCCTAATATGATTTGGGACAAATTTGAATCAGTGAGTCAGAATGAAATTGAAGGGATTATGAATGTATTTAAAAAACTCTTTCTGTCTTCTTGACCCTTGCCCTTTTTCAATTATTTATGTTCTAAGAGACACTTTTGTTGACACTTTTGTTGACAAGTCAGATTTAAAGCAAGCTGTTCAGACTGGTATGAATCAAAGTATGGAGGTCTATAAGGGTCTATTTTGTTGGCAGCCCTTTTTAATGTTTATATGGCCTCACTCTGTCAATTGATTGAAAAACTCGATGAAGAGTTCAGAGTATATGCAGATGATTTGCATTTATATTTTCCTGTAACCACTTCTTTGCTAATGATGTGGCTCATGTTTCAAAATGTCTTACTACTATAGCAGATTGGATGGGAGAAACAATTTGGTTTTGAATTTAAACCCCCCCCCCCCCCCCCCCCCCCAAGATATTATGCCTTCATCATAAGAGTAGATCACTCCTTGATCTTGAGATATACCCAATATTAATTCATGGTATTAAAATCCTGATAGAAACAATAGCTAGGAATTTAGGAGTACTTTTGACACATTTGAGTTTCTCTCCACAATTTAAATTTGTGCTTAAATCAAAGTTTTTTAAGTTACAAACTGTGTGTCATTTAAGATTTATTTTAGATCAGAGAGATTTTTGTACTATAGTACAATTGTTTGCATTGTCCACAATAGACTACTGTAACACATTGTACATAGGATTACCATCTTCAAGCTTTCGGGTCTCACAGATATTACTGAATTTGGCTGCTCAGTTAGTAATGAGAGGTTTGCCTTGGGATCAACGTTAGGCCCTTTTCACGAGAACTACATTGGTTATCCCCACAAAAGTGAATTCATTTTAAAATTCTGGTTTTAATTTTTAAATCAGTGAAAATGAACAGCTGTTAGGATCGTGGACCCTTGGGCCGGTTGTGGCTGCGGGTATTGTGCTGTGGATGCCCACAGTGGGTGTAGCAGCCAGCAGGCGGCACTGAGGAGAGGCTTCGGAGACGGCTTCAAAACTGGAAGCCTGAGGTCCCACCAGGAGGAGCTCGTAGGGACCCGCACCTCTTGGTCTTAGGTGGATCCTATGCGACCAAGGATCAGAAGAGCAGCCTGCCGAGGTAACCCAATGAAGAGATGGCGCCCAGGAGGTCAGAAGAGACTTCACCCTTGGAAGCCCACGGTCCCTCCGGGAGGAGACCATGTGGACCCGAGCCGCTGGGACTTAGGAGAACCCTCCGGGCGGGTGACGAGCAAATACCTGCGGCAGTGGAAGAGATGAAGCCGAAGTCCAGGAGCAAGCCAAGTTCGGGAGCCAGAAGTCAGATGTCGGATCCCAAAACCAGGGACGGAAGCAGAAGCCGGAGTCGGAGAATGAAGCAAGGTCAGGGGCCAGGAACCAGATGTCGAATGCCAAAACCAGGGACGGAAGCAGAACTCAGAGTCGAAGAACGAAGCAAGGTCAGGAGCCAGGAATCAGATGTCGAGAAGAAGCAGGAACCGGGAACAGGGAGCACAACTAGTCACCACGAAGAGTCAACCTCATTGCAAGGCGAGGTAGGAGTGTGGCTGCAGGGTTTAAATACCCTGCAGCGTCTGACGTCAGCTTGGGGGTGGTGCTGGAGTTTCCCGTGCTGGTCCCTTTAAATTGGGAGCTTGGCGCGTGCGCATAGGGGGCGGGGTTAGCCGTGGCAGGACGCTGGCATCTTCCTCAAGAGGGGAGCACCGCGTCGGAGGCCCGAGCAGGCCCGAACGAGACGCCAGTGGTCCGGGCCAGGGCAGAGGTAAGTGAAGGTCCCGGGGCACGGCCCGGGACCGCAACAACAGTTCTACCTATTTATCTGGGCTTTTAAAAATTACACTACCATCAGGACCCTTCATTCTTAAGAAATGGACCATTTAAAGGAAACCAGAAGTTGGACATTTTCCATAATAGGACCATCTATGTGGAATTCTTTGCCCAATACTATTAGAGCCATTAATGATATAAAAACTATTTGCAACAGGTTAAAGCTCCACTATTCCAAGAAGCATTTAGTGAATTTTGATTTACAAATGAAAGTTTACAGTGCTTTCCTCTGAATGGATGTAATTTAAGAGTATTTTTATTGTTTTATTTTATATTATATTTTAACTAGCGTTACCCGGCCACGTGTTGCAGGGGCAGAGTCAGGTTCTTTACCTTCGCTCCCCCTTCCCCTTGCTCATTTACCTCAGTCACTCATCCTCCTCTCCCTTGGTCACTCACCCCCCCCTTCCCTCCCCTGTCCCCATTCCAACTCTCTCCCCTCACACTCACCTCCCCCCTCATTTTCCCTCCCCTCACTGTCACCTCCCCCCGCCTTCAGATCAGAAAACCTTTGTCTTTCTATTTCTGTGGGAACCCCCCCACCCCCCAAAAAACCCCCCAATCCCAACCCTTTAAATCAAATAATAACCCCCCACCCTCCTGCCCCCTCCCAAGACCTGGGAAATTAAAATTGTTGGTGCTACATGTGGTCTGTCCCTGGGCATCTGTGCGCGTTATGTAGCCAAATAGGGGAGTGCCTAACCAAATTTGCACTTCCAAATTTGTTTTGTGGTCTGGGGAGGGCTATTTTGGTGTGTTCCTGAGATCGTGCAAGTTTAGTGTATGTTTAGTGTATGTATTTGTGTGTGAACCTCCCCCTTCCCCCAAAAAACAACCCTATGAGAAAAGTTCTATTAAACTAACCACCCTGCTCCACGGGGTTGCCTTGAGAACTGCCTTGCTAGCGGGACTTTGACTCTGCTCTTCCCTGCTCCTCAGGGCAGTACCTTCGTATCTACATTAGCAACTGCTCCACACTTTCCCTCTCCTTGGGGCAGTGCCTACGTCTCTACATCAGTGACTTGCTCCACACTTCCCCGCTCCTCGGGGCAGTGCCTATGTCGCTATACGAGTGACTTGCTCCCATTTCCCTGCTCTGTGGGGCAGCCTACGTGACTACTGCCAAGATTGACTCTGAGCTTCCCCCGCTCCTCGGGGCAGCCCCGACGTCAGTATACCAGAGACTCTGTTTCTACACTGTTCCACCCATCGGGACAGCCTCTGTAACACACCTACAGTAGACCCTGTCCTTATGCTCTTCACTCCTCGGGGTCTGCCTCACGCACAGCTCTGGGCTAGTCTGCGATCACGTGGCTGTGATGCCGGACGTTCTCTCTACTGTGCTACTACCGTGTTCCCTGCTGCAGCTGACCTTGCCTCCCGACTGTGTGGACTTGTGGGGCTCCACCCCACAGGCTGTAACAACCATCACCTCGGGCCAAGGATCCATGAAACCTACGAATCCTAACAGCAGCAAATCTATGTGTAAAGCAAATCAATAAATGGAAGTGGACACCATTTGGTTGTTTAAGAGGGTAGCAGAAAGGGAAAGAGCTAAAGGATTTTCATTCAGAAAAACAAAAAGAAGGCCAACTTGGTGGCTCGGTGGCAGAGATGCATACTGCTATACAGAGGACCTAGGTTCAATTTTTGGATTTTCAGAAGGTGTTTGACAAAGTCCCTCATGAGAGACTTCTAAGAAAACTAAAAATTCAAGGGATAGGAGACATGGACAGAAAGTAGGATTAAATTATCTGTTTCCACAGTGGAAAAAGGTAAACAGTGGAGTGCCTCAGGGATCTGTACTTAGACCGGTGCTTTTCAATATATTTATAAGTGATCTGGAAAGGGGTACAATGAGTGAGGTGATCTTATTTGCAGATGATACAAAATTATTCAGAGTAGTTAAATAACAAACAGATTGTGATAAATTGCAGGAGGACCTTGTGAGACTGCAAGACTGGGCGTCCAAATGGCAGATGAAATTTAATGTAGACAAGTGAAAGGTGATGAATACATGGAAAAATAACCCATGCTGTAGTTACATGATATTAGGTTCCATATTAGGAGCTACCATCCAGGAAAGAGATCTATGCAGTCAAAAAACAAACAGAATGTTAGGAATTATTAGCAAGGGAATGGCAAATAAAATGGTGGATGTCATAATGCCCCTATATTGCTCCATGGTAAGACCACATCTTGAATACTGTGTGCATTTCTGGTTGTCACATTTTACAAAAGATATAGTTGCTCTGGAGAAAGTACAGAGAAGGGCGACCAAATTGATAAAGGGAATGGAATGGCTTCCCTATAAGGAAAGACTAAAGAGGTTAGGAATGTTCAGCTTGGAGAAGAGATAGTTGAGGAGGGATATTATAGAGGTCTACAAAATCATGAAAGTACTTGAAATGGTAAACGTGAATCAGTTATTTATTCTTTCAGATAATAGAGGGACTAGGGGGCACTCCTTGAAATTAGCAAGTAGGACATTTAAAACAAATATGAGAAAATTATTTTTCACTCAATGCACAATTAAGCTCAGGAATTCATTGCCAGAGGATGTGGTTAAGGCAGTTAGTGTAGCTGGGTTTAAAAAAGGTTTGGATAAGTTCTTGGATGAGAAGTCCATAAACTGCTGTTAATCAATAATTAATAGTCACTTCTTGTTACCAGCATTAGTAGCTTGGGATCTATATACTGTTTAGGTATTAGCTAGGTAGTTGTGTCTTAGATTGGCCACTGTTGAAAGCAGGATACTGGGCTTGATGGACCCTTGGTATTACCCAGTATGCCATATCTTATGTTATGTTATGTTATGTTAAATAGCATCAATAGCATACCAGCTGGAGTACATGAGCTGCTTAACAAAGAGGACCAGAGCATAGATCAAAGGCTGTAACTTCTCCAGAAAAGGATGACCCCCTAAAACGACCAGTAATACCTCATAAGAGTACCTCTAATTTTATATTAAAAAATGATGTCCAAAGGAGATAACCAACTCAATGCATAACAAAAGAAAGCTTGGAGAAATCAAGACATTTCTGATACTGTTTGTAGTTTATGTCTTCAGTACAGAAACATTTTAAAAGCATATATTGTCAGGAAAGGGAATGACAACATATATATAGATATAGATATAGTTAGATATAGATATAAATATTAGGGATGTGAATCGTTTTAGGACGATTAAAATTATCGTCCGATAATTTTAATATCGTCTTAAACCGTTATGGAACACAATACAATAGAGATTCTAACGATTTATCGTTATAAATCGTTAGAATCGTGAGCCGGCACACTAAAACCCCCTAAAACCCACCCCCGACCCTTTAAATTAAATCCCCCACCCTCCCGAACCCCCCCCCCAAATGACTTAAATAACCTGCGGGTCCAGCGGCGGTCCGGAACGGCAGCGGTCCGGAACGGGCTCCTGCTACTGAATCTTGTTGTCTTCGGCCGGCGCCATTTTCCAAAATGGCGCCGAAAAATGGCGGCGGCCATAGACGAACATGATTGGACGGCAGGAGGTCCTTCCGGACCCCCGCTGGACTTTTGGCAAGTCTTGTGGGGGTCAGGAGGCCCCCCCCAAGCTGGCCAAAAGTTCCTGGAGGTCCAGCGGGGGTCAGGGAGCGATTTCCCGCCGCAAATCGTTTTCGTACGGAAAATGGCGCCGGCAGGAGATCGACTGCAGGAGGTCGTTCAGCGAGGCGCCGGAACCCTCGCTGAACGACCTCCTGCAGTCGATCTCCTGCCGGCGCCATTTTCCGTACGAAAACGATTTGCGGCGGGAAATCGCTCCCTGACCCCCGCTGGACCTCCAGGAACTTTTGGCCAGCTTGGGGGGGGCCTCCTGACCCCCACAAGACTTGCCAAAAGTCCAGCGGGGGTCCGGAAGGACCTCCTGCCGTCCAATCGTGTTCGTCTATGGCCGCCGCCATTTTTCGGCGCCATTTTGGAAAATGGCGCCGGCCGAAGACAACAAGATTCAGTAGCAGGAGCCCGTTCCGGACCGCTGCCGTTCCGGACCGCCGCTGGACCCGCAGGTTATTTAAGTCATTTGGGGGGGGTTCGGGAGGGTGGGGGATTTAATTTAAAGGGTCGGGGGTGGGTTTTAGGGGGTTTTAATGTGCCGGTTTTGCGATTTTACGTTTTTTTTCGATTTTTTTACGATTTTTCACGATTTTTCACGATATTTTACCCCCCCAAATGGCAACAATACGATTCCCTCCCCCTCCCAGCCGAAATCGATCGTTAAGACGATCAAGGACACGATTCACATCTCTAATAAATATAGATAATCTTACAGAAGTTTTAATCTCACTTTGGTCAAGGGCCAAATAATTTTTTGTCTCCACTGGGGTTATATAGTAGGGCACTGACCACCACTTCACCCATCCCTACCATATTCTACAGGTTCTCAATCTCAGCCAAAAGGCCAAGAAGGGATGTTTTGGTTGAGCTAAGGAATCCTTAACTCATAATGCAAACTTTGATCTGAGCCATAAAGAGGTTTTCAGGTCAAGAAGCCATCTGTCAGCATATACAAAGGATACATACCTACCTGTCTTTGTTTCAGCTTTTATGATGTGGGTATTATCTGGCATCTAACTGAATTTCAAGAGACAATTCCTCACCCAATTAGCCCGCAGGTTCTCAAGGAAATGCTGTAGTAGGAAGCTCCTGGATTAGTGAAATTGATTAAAATAACCTCAACAAAGTAGTTGAGTAGAAATGAAACCTTTATAAAAACAAATGAATGTTTAAAGAAGCAATCTTTCATAAGTACCAAGCTTCTTTCCTCAGGCAATATGTAATAATCCTGCAAGCTTACATTTTTAACATTTATTAATTTTAGAAAGATACTCTGGCTTCAATATTCAAAGCTGGCCATTTAAGTAAGTTAGCCATATAAGACTTATCCAGCTAACTTTCATGGAATATTTAGCAGCATGACTGATTACATTGTGATATTCAGGAGCATGCTGCTAATATCCTGTAAGAAATCACTACTTATCATGATAAGTTAAATCCAGCTAAGTTAGACCTGCTCTAAATAATTTGTGTAATAGGGCTTTATTGTGGTGTTTTTTTGCACATGCCATTTAGAGAGAGAGAGAGAGAGAGAGAGAGAAACTAGCCATAATACCCTCACACTAGATTGGTATTTATATCTCTATGGGAGGCCCACCTAGTAACTCAAGGTGAGGTTTAGGTATTAGTGTAGGGGTTAGGGGCCACTTTGATATTCAAAGTGAGACTTATGAACAGAACAGTGCTCTCTTGTGAAGATTTTATGAACTTTGGAGTGAGGAAACTCACCCAAAGATGAGATTTGTGCAATGTTCTCTCAACCTAGCTTGATGGACTCTCTACCTGGGTAACATTAATCTAGTGTGAGGGTATTATGGCTAGGCTCGCTCTCTCTCTCGCTCTCTCCCCACTCCCAGCTAGGCTGGCTCTCCAGGAGCTTAAACGTGGTTGTATGTAGGAAATACATCAATTCTGGCACTTATTGCGAAAAAGTTATCGCAGATAGCACTTTGCATAGGTATTAATGCAAATTGTGATAAACTGCCTATTACCATAAAACACACCCCTTTTCAAATCGCATGTGATATTTAGTGCATTTTGATAAATCCAGGCCTAAATGTGCTAAATATCAGCCTGTGTCCTTAAACTTTTGTTCACCTTTGACTACCTTTTACTAGTCTCTGAGGTGGGAAAAGGACTTTGAAATTGCAAAGTGCAAGCTCAGAACTATAGATATATGAAAATGAAGCAGACCTGCAATCACATGTTAAACCACAGGCTTAAGCCATTCTCAAACATACTACTTAGCAGTGAAAGGATCTATAGTCCTGTGCTAATACATTGAGCCATCTGGTCCCTTTTCCAGTGTGCTTTTTGATTTGTATGGCATTGCTGAAGTAAAAGACGAGATTGACATTCTAATAGCAATACCATCATGTCTATTAATGCCTTTTTGAAGCCATGCATATCGTGATAGTGTAAGTGGCATTAAAAAGGACAGTGGGCCTAGAAGAGGGAATAATTCGGTTGTCAAACAGAATCACCAGATTTTTTAAAAATCTGTTTAGTTGAAAAAATTGCATATATAAAGGTGCTTGGAAATATTGTTTATTTTGTACGTTACATCAAATTTGTATGTATGCAGACATTTCCAGACTTTCTCCCTCTCAGTTCCAGCAGGGCAGAAAAATATTTGAGTGGAAAGCAATCACACTCAAGGACACAGAGACCTTTTTCTTTTTTTAAACAAACATGATTGAATTCCTCAAAATCAAACAAACCGTTTTTGAAAACAATCCATATATTTAACAGATGAGCAATGTTTGTGAATCACAATGTAAAGCAAATTTATTCAAGCTATTTAAGTCTATGCATTTTCTTTCAAATGTGAACTATATTTTTCCACATGTGAATGTTTATGAAATGAAGCCTAAATAAACTTAAATTCTAATTTAACTTTTGGTGATCCAACATAGTAGCTTTTAAGTGAGAGGTATGCTTATGTTGAGCTCCAGTCCATGTAGATTGCCATTTGTTGTTTTTTTTTACTTTGTTTGGTTTCTTTTTTGGGAAATATGGAATTGTAGAGCATTCTTCCAGACCCCCTGTCTATCCAGATGAGGCAAGTTTTTATGGAGGAATTTGTGACCTATTCACCCACCTGTTTGCTTGAAAGGTCCATTGTCAGGGCCTAAGGTATATACTTTCTCAGGTATAACATATAGGAGAAGAATTAATATGGTTCATAGGTCTCCCCTAAGAAATGAACAAGGAGAATTTATGTGCTATAAATGCCAAGAACCCTGACATATAGCTAGGGAATGTAGGAGTGAAAGACAACAACCCTCAGTTCCAGTACCAGTGGTAATGTTATCTGGACCATATCCAGCACTCAAACCAGCAGACAGTGAAGTCACCAAGGTAAAATCAGAAGCAACTAGCTTCAAACACTCCACAATGCTCTTAACATGCTACTTGAACACCTGATCTGTAGGAGAGAACTTGTGTGTGTAGAATGAACAAGGTATCAATTTACCCTTTGGAGAAAACTTACTTAAGATGGCCCCTGCTCCAATCGCAGAGGCATTGACTTTGACGACAAATGGACATCTTGGGTCTGGATGCTGAAGACAAAGACCGGAACAGAAAACTTCTTTTAGTGTCTGAAAGGTGGCTTGTGCTTTGGAAGTCCATACACAAGTGTTAGCCTCTTTGTTGGTCATGGCAGTGAACGGAGCAGCTAAGGTAGAATAATTGGCAATGAAGCTCCTGTAATAATTAGTAAAGCCAAGGAAACGTTGTAAGGCCCATAGGCCTACTGGCTGGGGCCAGTCTCGGATCCCCTGGACTTTCTCTGGATCCATGGAGAAACCTCGATCAGATATGATGTACCCTAGGAAGGGTAAGCGATTCCGCTCGAAGAGGCACTTTTCTAGCTTGGCATAAAGATGATTTTCTCTTAGATGTTGGAGGACGATCCGAACATGATCTCGATGAGATTCAAGGTCTTTGGAAAAGATCAGGATGTCGTCAAGATATACGACTACGAATGAGTACAAGAGGTCTCGGAGTATTTTGTTCGTAAGGTGTTGAAAGACTGCTGGGGCATTGCATAGCCCAAAGGGCATCACGGTATATTCATAGTGACCATCCCTCGTATTGAATGCGGTTTTCCAGATATCTTCAGGTTGGATGTGTACCAGATTGTACGCACCCTCAGATCCAACTTGGTGAAGATCCGCGCCCCTTGAAGGTGGTAAAACAGCTCACTGATGAGGGGTAGGGGGTATCGGTCTTTGCGGGTCATGGCGTTGAGCCCTCTGTAGTCAATATAAGAGCGAAAACTCCCGTCCGTTTTCTTGACGAAGAAAAAGCATGCTCCAGTGGGAGAATCAGAGGGATGAATGAACCCATTTTCTAGTTTCTCTTTGATATACTCAGACATGGCTAGGGTTTCTGGGTGAGACAATGGATAAGTTCTGCCCTTGGGAGGCGTCGTGCCTGGAAGAAGTTCTATGGAGCAATTGAACTTGAGTAATGGAGGCGTTAACATCTGCTTTGAGAAGACGTCTTTGAACTCAACATACTGAGTAAGCAAACCAGACAGAGTGGTAGACTTCGGGACAGAGACTACTGGAGATACTTACATAGACATGTCTTCTGGCATTTGGAACCCCACTGCACCAACTGCAGGGAATGCCAATCGAACTGGGGTTCGTGGACCTGGAGTCAGGGCAGCCCCAGGATAACTGGATGTGTAGAATGTTTTAACACATAGAATGACATCTCCTCCTCGTGGAGAGTGCCCATGGTAAGACAGACAGCCACTGTTCGATGGGTGATGAGCCCTGGAAGATGTTCTCCTTGAATTTAGGTGATGCGGAGGCTCACATCTAATGGCTGAAGAGGAATGTTCAAAAGCTTGACAATGTTATCCATGATGAAGCTGCCACTTGCTCCTGTATTGACAAGAGTAGTGGTGGTGAAGGACTGGGCCTCGATGCTCAGAGAGACTGGAAGCAGGAGTTGGGGGCTAGTGACAGTAGCGCCTAAGCTCGGGACCCCCGCCGGGCTCAGGCGTTGCAGTATTCCGGATGGACCAGACAGGACTGCTGAATATGGCTGGAAGTGCCACAGTAAAGGCAAAAACCCCCCTTCCTCTGACAGAAACTGTTACCTCTGCCGCGATGTTGCCGGCGAGGTTCCGCGCGGGACAGGGCGTTCTTGGTCCTGATGGCGGCAGGGCTGGCTCGGCAGTGTCGGCAGCGCAGTCCCATGCTAATTGGGGCGTTCCCTCCGGCGGTGACGCCAGGATATCCGCGTCGACGTCGGCAACCAGGTCCCGCGGGATTCGGAGCCAGGACACGCCCCCATGACGTCCGACGCCAACGGGGGATCAGTCTGCGTGGGAACCCGGGCTATTTAAAGAGAGCCTTTTTCCTTTGCTCTCTGCTTCGGCCACGAGTGTTATTGGAGTTCCTGCGTTTGGATTTTGCTGTTTTCTCACTGCTCTGACCTGGACTGCCTATTGGATTACCCTGCTTGCTGCCTGCCTACTGGATTATCTGCTTTGGTTCCTGATTGCTTGCTGCCTGCCCTGACCTGGACTGCCTATTGGATTACCCTGCTTGCTGCCTGCCTACTGGATTATCTGCTTTGGTTCCTGATTGCTTGCTGCCTGCCCTGACCTGGACTGCCTTTTGGATTACGCTGTATTTCTCCCATTCTGTGTTCCTCCTACAGAAGGTAAGCGGTCTACAACTGTGGTTCCACTAAAATCTGAGCAGCAGTCGTAACAGAAATATTTGGTTGGAGACAGTCGCCCACGGTTCACCTCCATAGGTTCCACCACAGGAGAAGGTGGTGGTGCTGGAGTCTTGGCTGGAGGACTCTGGACACACATGGACGTGGTGTAGGAGAGCGGGAAGCCTTTACTTCTAGGTGCCTTTGCCGGAGATGATGGTCGATCTTCCCGGTGAGGGAAATCAGGTCCTCTAGAGACGTGGGAGTCTCATGGATGGAGAGTCCATCTAGGAAGATGGCTTGCAGACAATCTTCTTGCCACCCAAGCTCAGTAGCCAGGGTCCTGACCTCCACCGTATACTCAGAGAGGGTCCGTGACCCTTGATGGAGGTGGAGTAGATTATGGCTGGCTACAGCTTGGCAGCCTGGGTCTCCGAAGGTCTGCTTGAAGAGAGCAACAAACTCAGCTTGGAAAGCATGGGATCAGAGCATTCCCATAAGTGAGAGGCCCATGCAAGAGCCTTCCCTTCCAGACGGGAAAGGATGAAGATCACTTTAGTGGTTTCCTTCAGGAACAAGGAGGGTTGCAGTGTAAATTGCATGAAGCACTGATTTAGGAAGCCACGACAGGAGCGTGGGTCCCCGTTGTATCGAGGAGGTGCAGGGAGCGCCAGCGATGCTTTGGGTAGCAAAGAGGCCGATAGGCCCACGGGATTGGCCAGAGCTGTATCTCGCAGCTGGAAAGAGAGCTCTTCCACTGAAGAGGCTAGTGATTCCAAACTCCTGCGATGTTCTTGGACTGTGGTGGCCAAACTCAGTAGGGCCCTGGAGGCGGGAGACTCCACCGAGTCCATGGCCTTGGCAACCTGTTGCGCTTGGAGGTGGACCCTTGTCAGCAGCGGATTCCCGATGAAGACTGGCCCGGGGATTCACTGCCCAGGCCGGCCCAGGAGATACCACGTGGTCTGCCGAGCATGGCTTTGTCAAGGCCGCACTCGGCAGACCACGTGACTAGCGTGGCCGGCCCACCGGGGGATGCGCAATCCCCCGATAAGCCAATCTGCCCCTGACCCTTGTCCTGGAGCAGTGGAGAACGGCTCTCTGGTAGGGACCAGGAAGTACCTGCCCCCGGTGGCGGAGCACAGGAGGAGACAGAGGCTAGGATGAGCTTCACCACTGGAAGCCCGCGGTCCCCCCAGGTGGAGCCCGTAGGGACCCGGGCCACTTGGACTTTGGTGGGCTTCGCAGGGTCTCCCGGAGAGGTAACAGAGAAGCATGCCCACGAACAACAAGGGAGCGTGGTTGGACTCTAGGCTATAGGTCTGGTGGAGCCAGGAAGACCAGAACAGCGTAGGTGATGACAAGGCAAGGAACAGAGCCAGAATCAGGAGATGTGGTCAATGGCAGCCGAGGTCAGAATACGAGAATCAGTCCGAGGAGTAGTCAACGAGGCAGGGGTCAGGTTCCAGAGGTCAGATGAGGTCACAAGGCAGGCAGAGGTTAGGATCCAGGCAGCAGACAGAATGGTCAAGGAGCACGCCGAGGTCAGTACCAGAGAGACAGTCTGAGGGTACTACCTGGGGAGACAGGACAGACAGACGCTGGAACAGAAGGACGCTGGACAAGGCTGGAACAGTAGGAGGCTGGAACAAGGCTGGAACAAGACTGTGAATGCGGAGGCAAACTAGTACATATGTAGTACCGACCCGATTGCCAAGGCAAGGAAGTGCAGGCAGGGAATTCCTTTTATTGAACATTCAAGCAGGGCATGCCATGTAGCTAGGACCCGCCCCTGGCCCTACAAGAGGCCAGGCGGTCCGCGCGCGCATAGGGGCGTGGCCAATGCCACTGGCAACGCCGAACGTGAGGCCTGGTGCGCAGTGGAAGGCCTGGTGACCGCCGCAGTGGGACACTGAGGCCTGGAGGAGCTCGCGGCTGCAGCTGGGGAGGCCGACCCGTGACCCGCAGAGGAGCTAGCGAGGTGAGCAGGCCCGTGTGTGGGCCGGGCGCGGACGGGGCGCGTAACAATTATCCCACCTATACAAAACAAAATTCTTCACATGAACTAAAATAACCTCCTGCTGGTTCCCACACGGCCTATAGGATATTGTTCTTTCTCCTTTTGTTCTTATTTGGGAAGTATAGCCAAATCACCTTGTAGCTCAAGTGAAGAAATTTGCTACTTTTTCAGGTACATACATGGAATCCCATGTACATAGCTCATATATATATTGTTCTCCTGTTATTTATAATGATAGTTCCTTGATATTTATCCTGTTATTTATATATTTACTGTAGTTCTGTGTGCTCTCTTTCGACCTTTTCTCTCTCTTCAGCCCCTCCCCCAGTCCCTGTTTTTTGTATTTTCTACCTTTGGTTCGGATATGTATGATGTACCCACTAATACCATTATAAAAAAAGTTTTAAAATAAATAAATAAATACATTTAAAAAAAAATTATAAAATAGCTTTTATAGCATTAAAGAGTGAGACAAAAAACCTCACTCGACAATAATCCAGAATAATACTGAACAAGAAAAATACCACATTAACAGGAAAACATACAATAAAATATTTTTAGTATTCTAGCCTCCGATAAGCCTCAAAGAGTAAGAGAGAACAGGAGACAAAATCTGAAAGGTTAAACAACAACAAAAAAAAATATATATTATTATACACAGGCAACCAGTGAGCAAATAACCAGAACAATGATCCATGCCAAAGAACCAAAATCACATGTTCTCTCAGCGCAGGTGAGTTGTTTTTAATAAACCCCACCCCCACAAAGTTGTTCCTAAAAGAAGCAGATGTTATTTTTTATTTAATTTTGCTTTTTGCTGGATATTATAAAATAAAATCAGCCTCTAGAGCAATCACATCTTGTTTGAATCAAAAATGTTTGCTTCTTTCCTGTGTTCCCTGAGATACACCAGGATACCACCTAATCTTAGCTCCCAAAAGCATAACATCTATTAATTTCTACAATAAATTAAGTATGAAGTTTCTATTGGATGAAAGAAACAAGCAATGTGGATATTTCAAACTTCATATTTGGGAAAACCCCAGCAGTGGCATGTGGTCGGAACCTTCAAGGGATTCAGTGAATCTCCAGCCCTAATCAACTTCCTTTTTTTGTTTTTGTTTTCCAGCCGCTGTTGCTTCTCAGCATCATGCTCTGTGGGGCCAATGGGAAGGAGCAGGTGGTGGCCTCATTGTGGTGGGATCAATCAGGGACAGCAGAATTGGCAGGTGGCCCAGGCCCATTACTAGTGTTGGACTAGTACAGCACGGGGCTTTGACTTGAAGTACGGTCCTGCCTTCTGCCCTGTGCTGTGCTGTTGGCCATCTCACGGGGAACCCTGCATAGAAGTGCTGGGAGTGCGGGCCCTAACTTTGCTTGAGAGCTGGCTACACAGCACCTGTGCAATGCAGTCATGTGGAGCAGAGAGCAACAAGGTGGCAAAATGGGAGCAAGACTGGCAACAGTTGGAGGCATGGTGCAGTGTGGCAGCGGATGGATCTGCGTTGGGCAGCTCAGGCCATTAGAAGGAACCACGTCACTATCTCTAGTGAGTTGAGCTCAAGCAAACGATTAGGCACAGTCTGCTACTGAAGTCAAACTTAGGGGAGGGCATCCTATGAATGAGAGAGAGGGAGCATCTGTGTATGTATATGTATGAGAGAATGAACATGGGTGTGTTAAAATCTGTATATGCGAGAAAGAGGAGAACATTTGTGTACCCATCCACCTTCACTAATGCACAATAATCTCATGACGACTGCAAATCAAACATTCCCAGGTATGGAGAGAAGGGGATTATTTTATCCTTATTAGTTTTAATTATTGGTTATATCTGCTGTTTTGAAATATTTTATTGGTGTTTGAAAAATATTTAAAATTTTTATGAGTTTTTAATTATTGGATGTTATATTTATCAGCTGTTTTGAAATATGTTTTTTAATTACTGATTATTTATATTTCTTAATTTTATTGTTTGATATTTTATGAGGCATGATAATTTTCTGTTTTTCCATTGCTGCATTGTATGCAGAGTCTGGCTTGTTGAGGTTTCCGGTTCAGTTTTTCTCTGCACATTTCTATTTATAATTTATGCCCTCTTTATTCTGTATTTGGTGCTTGTGTGTCTGAGGTAAGATATTCTGCTAACATGTAGGTTCTGTGTATGAATCTCTAAAGCTAGATACCCTAGCTAGATACCCTACTAGATACCCTAGTAGATGCATTAGTTCATGTTACGCCCATTACCATTGTTCGCTGTTCCATGTATCATTTTATTTTATTTATTTTGTTACGTCTATTAACGCTGTTCGACGATTCATTTATTACTATTTAATATTTACGTTCTATTGTTCAGACACCTTGTTTAATGTAATGCCTTAACCGCGACTGTTTTGTTATAATGGAAACCGATATGATTTGATATTTGTATCGAGAATGTCGGTATATACAAATTATAAATAAATAAATAAATAAATAAAGCAGCCTGGCTTGTGCTGTTTTCCAAATAGTAGGTATATTAGTACTTTAGGGCTTGGTGTAATTGTAAGCTGCTTATAACTTTGGACTCAGTGGGATATAAATGTTTGAAATAAATAAATATAATATTGGCAGTGTTGCCTTTCATAGGTAGGGTTTTTACTGTTTGAGTACTGGCAGTTAGTACTGTTTTGGTATGGGAGATTTACTATATTTTAATTGTAATTCAGTTTACTAATGGTTTTCTTAGGGCTAAGCCTACACCCATAATAGGCCTAATATGGATTCCAAGTGTCTTTTTTTTTGGGAGGGGGGTGTGTGTTTGTAGTGGTTTCTGCTTGGCACCACAGCAGTGCTTGCAAATTTAATATACATGTTGTTGTAAGCAGAGCCGGCAGAAGCATTAGGCAGGGTAGGCAGTGGCCTAGGGTACTGGAAGTGGGCCGGACAGCAGAGTAGCCAGTAAGGGCAGCAGTTTTTAAAGGACAGACGAGATGAGAAGTGGCACAGGTGAGACACAGAGCCAGAAGGTGTTTTCTGTTTTTGGGTATGTATTTGTTAGAGAGAGAGAGAGAAAAAGAGAGAGAGAGAGAGAGAGAGACAACATCACCTCCTAGGGTGGCTGGACACCCTTCCTCCGAAACTGGTTGTAAGTAATATTTTTTTACCTCAGAACACTGTACTTTGAATGTTCTTTTTTCCTGTTCAATCTATTATGAAAGGACCTAGGATTTTTCATGTGAGATAAAAGAATTACAATTTAAATAAAACCAAATAAAACTAAATATAATTTTGTGTTGCTCTTTTCATTGTCAAAGGAATACAATACTAAAATCTTTCCAGATTTATACCACAGACACATCACCTCAAAAATCTCTCTCTTTGGCCTTCAATCTCACTTAATGGTACAGTAAATCTCACTTTTGGGATGGGGCAGCTAAGGAGGGAGAAGGAAAGTTAGGTGATTATGCCAAATGGTGGATTGGTGGTGGTGGGTGGGTGGGAGAAGGAGGGAAAGAAATGAGGTTATACTAGGAAAGGGAAGGCGATGTGCATTTATGTAATACCCTACTTTGAATGACACCACACATTGCTGACCTCGAGATATATTCAGTATTGAACAGTCTATCTAAGATCTGTCCCTGGGCATACAAGACTTTACTGAAATAAATCCTAAATACAGGCAAGAGAGCTTCAGCATGGATGTTTAAATATTCCATCATCTATTTTTTAAAGAAGTTCACAATCAAGAGACATTCACACTTGATTATATCTGAGATGTAGCAAAGCCTTGCCGCTTTCTCATCTAGGTTAATCTTGCCTACTCTTCTTGGGAGTTTGAAGCAGCTCTGTGCAACTTGGCTTTATCTTCCTTCTTTGGCCCTCAGTTGTTCCAAGTGATTGATAATATGTTTATTTAAGTAGAAAGAGGGAAACAAAAATAAAGTATTACAAAATTGATCTAGAGTGAGGTGTCATACATCTGTACTAGGTTTGTACTATAGAAAAGGGCAGTATTTTAGCACAAAATGTAATTATCCACATAGAATCCTCCCCCCCCCCCCCCCCAAAAGATAACTCATTAAGTCTGAAATAATCTTAAATATATGAAAATATCAATGCTTCAAAAACTTCATAAAGTCCAAAGGACCAAATAGGTATTAAAAGCCAGATATATCATTACAATTTTTTAAAAAACAATTATTAAAGAAACTTCCAGTAGTAGCCTTAATTATGTATACTGACTGACCCGATAAGGACAACTAGACAAACACAGAAAGATTTTAGCTGGATTGTATGGTTGCCTAGATCTTGATACAGTTGCAAATGGAGCCCCAGTGTCAACGTTTCGGCAATATTAATAATTGCCTGCTTTAGGGGAAATCCAAAAGGTTCACCGTGTCTCAAAGAATCAATCTTCAAACAGACAAAGCTGTTAGCCTTTGTTTGTAAGGCAGAGACATGCAATATTTTATAAGCCATGCATGTCCTGCCACAAGTTTTATAAAATGCAAACATAACTTTGTAGGCGCATTCTTATACATGTATGTGTTGACTTACACACGCTGTTGAAAATTATCCTCTGAATGCTTTTGCAATCTTTTCATAATCCTTTATCCCAGCAGTGACTTTTTTTCAATTAAAGTCTTCTACCTGTAAAGGAAATGGTGGCAGGTCTGCTGCAGCCAGGCCTGACAAATAAAAATAAAATCTTTGATTGAACTTCTGTCACTACCATAAGCCTAAGGTACCACTAACGTGATCCTTATGCTTGAAATATTTTTAGCACCATCAGAGGCCCCTACATTCCTCACACACAACTGTTCAACTATGAAAAAAATCATTATCATTAATTTAATTCATAGAAGTGAAAACCTCCAGTATGGCCCCTAACCAGCTGAGTAAATAAATGCTCATAATTGATTCATTAGTCCTTATTGCTTGATTTCTACTTACTTTATTCTGCTCAAAGCATATTTGTATTTATTTACCTATTTAAATAATTGAATGCACTTCTTCTATTTGTTTTATAAGATGTGTATTCAGTACACATATCTTTTCCATGTGTTTGACCTTGAATAATTATTCATCTTTGCTAAGTCACCTCCAAGGCTGAGAAAAGGAGATGTTTTGAATAACATATTGGCATCAGATTGTGCAAACTCCCAGAATTTGTAGAAGAGCAGCTGCAAATTTCTTCCATTCTGTTCCTGCAGAGATGCTTGTGGTCTTGTTTTTTTTATAATGTTTTCATCGCAGGCTGAACCACTCAAGAAAATATTGTCAGCTACTTAGTGCCACGGTGTTTTGAATAAATTGTTGCATGCATGTTTTCTTTGGTCATCTTCCTCAGTTTCTAATTGTTTGCTGAATCTGCATGCTCTCCATTTATTTCTTATTTTCTGTTGCTGACTGGAGCAAGGTATGCCTGTTGGGCTTTGTATAGTTAAATGAGAGGGGGTGGAGGGCATCTTCCTACAGGACATCGGGACAGTTTGCATTAAGAAACCAATTAGTTCATCAGTGCTACGGAAGCAATCCATCCATTTGCCAGTAAGTAAACTACAACACTGGAACAACAATGAAAATGTGATGTGTGAAAATTTTCGTGAGAATTCAGTTTCTTGGCGTTTCCAGGATATAAGCTGCTTGAATGAACGGAATGAAAACAAATTCATACTCAGAATTTTTGCAACCAAAGCGGAGCTTGATGTGATTTCTACTGCAACTATAAACATGCTTCATGGTCAGTTTTGGAATTTTCTGCTGCTTTTTTTTTTTCTTATTAATATTATTGTACTTTTATTTCAAGTTTATGCTGAACTCGGTAGAAAGAAACATAAAAGGAAAGCAACCCATTTTTCTTGAACTGATAAAACATAATTGCGATGTTCCTCAATAATCAATGAAAGTGGTGATTTTCCATTTTGGTTCCAAATAGATAATCAATACAAAAGATATTTTCCTATTAACACCCTTCTGTGTTTCATTCATTCATTCTCTATAAACCTTTTCCTCTTCTACAAAAAGGGAATTTATGTATTGGAAAAGGGCAAATCTGTGGGAGTAACTGGGTCTTTTCTGGTGTGCAGATCCCTCTGTGCTAGGGATGCGTTTTATGGTAATAGCATAGGTATTACCACTGGAGAGAGAGAGAGAGAGAGAGAGAGAGAGAGACTAGCCATAATGCTCTCATACTAGGTAAGTATTTATACTAGAGATGTGAATCGTGTGATCGATCGTCTTAACGATCGATTTCGGCTGGGAGGGGGAGGGAATCGGATCGTCGCCGTTTAGGTTTTTTAAATATCGTGAAAATCGTGTAAATCGAAAATCGGCACACTAAAACATCCCTAAAACCCACCCCGACCCTTTAAAATAAATCCCCCACCCTCCCGAACCCCCCCAAATGCCTTAAATTACCTGGGGTCCAGTGGGGGGGAGGGCGGGAAAACCGGCACACTAAAACAACCCTAAAACCCACCCCGACCCTTTAAAATAAATCCCCCACCCTCCCGAACCCCCCCAAAATGCCTTAAATTACCTGGGGTCCAGAGGAAGGGTCCCGGTGTGATCTTTTACTCTTGGACCTCCAGTGCTTGTAGAAATGGCGCCGGCGCTACCTTTGCCTTGTCATATGACAGGTCAAAGGTAGCGCCGGCGCCATTTTGTTTTTTGTCCCCCGAGGTCAGGAGCATAGGAGATCACTCCCAGACCCCCGCTGGACCCCCAGGAACTTTTGGCCAGTTTGGGGGGGCCTCCTGACCCCCACAAGACTTGCCAAAAGTCCAGCGGGGGTCCGGGAACGACTTCCTGCATGCGAATCGTTTTCCCGTACGGAAAATGGCGCCGGCCATACAGCGTATGGCCGGCCATAGACAACATGATTCGACTGCAGGAGGTCGTTCTGGACCCCCGCTGGACTTTTGGCAAGTCTTGTGGGGGTCAGGAGGCCCCCCCAAGCTGGCCAAAAGTCCCTGGGGGTCCAGCGGGGGTCCGGGAGCGATCTCCTGCCACGAATCGTTTTTCCATATGGAAAAACCAAAGGTAGCGCCGGCGCCTTTTCTACAAGCACCGGAGGTCCGAGAGTAAAAGATCACACCGGGACCCTTCCTCTGGACCCCAGGTAATTTAAGGCATTTTGGGGGGGTTCGGGAGGGTGGGGGATTTATTTTAAAGGGTCGGGGTGGGTTTTAGGGTTGTTTTAGTGTGCCAGTTTTCCTGCCCTCCCCCTTCCCCTCCCCCTTCCCCCTTCCCCCGATTTACGATTTTTTGACGATAAATCGGGGGAATTGTTATTGTATCGTGGCTCTAACGATTTTTGATGATTTAAAATATATCGGACGATATTTTAAATCGTCAAAAAATGATTCACATGGGGAGCTGCTGAACGGAGAGGAGTGGTTCGCCATTGCCCTTACCGGGAGACTTATTAACAACTTTATTCATCCCTGGAACAGCAGCGGGAATCGGCTGCCCCGACCCGGAAGGAGGTCCCTCGGTCATGTGAGCAGTTCGCGTCTGCTGCTATAAAATCAAGCGGCAGACGCTGGAGTTTGGGAGCTGCTGAACGGAGAGGAGTGGTTCGCCATTGCCCTTACCGGGAGACTTATTAACAACTTTATTCATCCCTGGAACAGCAGCGGGAATCGGCTGCCCCGACCCGGAAGGAGGTCCCTCGGTCACGTGAGCAGTTCGCGTCTGCTGCTATAAAATCAAGCGGCAGACGGCGCACCACCGCCGTCGGCGCACGCTGCCTAAGCCGCGCGCTCCGTAAGGGGCACGCGGCTTGGTCCGGCTTAGGCCGGCGAAGGCGAAGAAGGCGCCAGGAAACGTACTCCAGAACGGTGGAAACCGGCTCCAAATCGGCATTCTGAATTAAGAGATTGACTACAGAAGTGTGAGTAATACCCAGACTCTTTGATAACTCTTATTGTTATAATGCCTCATACTAAACGTAAGGGGAAGGTCAGGCAGGAGACCTCAACACCTGCCAGACCTAATCCCACACAAGCAAAGATAACTGGGTTCTATTCACCATCAGGAGTCTTAACCCCGGAGAGGCCTATTATAGAGGAGGATAAGGAGCAATATCCCCTCTATCAGGCGAAGTGACTCTTAGTCCCGGGGCTCCAACAGTACCGAATCCCCCTCTGATTGCTGGCTATACCATTGAACCTGGCTTTCTAGACATACGGAAGGCGTTGTTACTAGAAAGTCCTATTGAGGAGGAACAAGGTAAAAAGCCAGTTCTTGCAAGTGTGCTTGAAGGAGCAGCTGGTCCAACGCCAGAGGGAGAGTATAATGTCGGGGGGAAAGTAAAGAGACCCGACGGAAGATCAATGGTTGCTGGAGAATTTATTCTTTCCCCAGATGCCGGGAATTCTGACAGACAAGAAAATTCTATGCAAAGGGTTATATCCTCAACTCCTACTTTTGCATTGTCACCTCCTAAACAGGTTTCCCTAGAAATGTTATGGCAGGCAATAACAGCCTTACAGACTAATATTACCAATTTGAGTGTGAATATTAAAGAGATGCAGAATGTGATATTAAATATAAACCCTTTGGTTACAAGTAATAGTGTTACACTAGTAAAAGTTGAAGAAGAACTAAACTCTGTAAAAAAGGTACAGGCTAGCATTATTAAAGGTGAAAATATAATAACTAAGAAAATAGAATCCTTGGAAAATGTAATACGATATTCAAACCTTAGGATAATAAATTTTCCTAAGTGTAAATTAATTTCAACAGTAGAACAACTAAAAAACTATTTTTCAAGTGTTCTTTCTTTATCAATTGAAGATTTACCTTTAATTGTTAAAGCTTATTTCATAGGACAGAGTAATCAAAATGGAAATATAAATCAAGATCGGCCTGAGATTACTTTAAATGTCACAGAATTGATCGAGACATCTCTTAGTGCCCAAGTAGAGAAAAGAGGTACCCTTGTGGTAAAATTTTCTCGGTCAGAGGACAGAGATAAAATTCTTAAGCTTTATATGTTAAATAGGACCTCTCTCTACTTGGGCCAGAGGCTCTGGATCTACCCAGACATAGCAAGGGAAACCCAAGCCAGGCGAAAAAAATTTATTACTTTAGCAACTATTGCTAAAACTTTTGGAATACGAACAGTAATAAGATTTCCCTGTAAATGTGTAATGTGGGTAAAGGAGAAAAAATATATATACTATGATCCTGATGATATGGAAAAATTCTTAGAAGAACAGAAGGCCCGGGGAGATGAGGATAGAAGTATTATCCAGTAAACAACTGTTTGGTATAATGTATAAACACCTGATTTAACTTCTGTACTATGTAATGGTACTATTTTTCCTTAGAATGTATGCTCATTAGCAGTTCCCCAATATTGTTTAGTAACTGGGAGGAGTGTTTTGATATATGATGTTAAATTGTTCTAAGATAATATTAGAATTATGTTAACTCCTTTCCTTGAAAATAATTCCATTGTAATGGTAATTACAAGAAATGTGGTGATTTTATCTCTGTTAATTAAAATCATAAATAAAGAATTAAAAAAAAAAAAAATGATTCACATCCCTAATTTATACCTCTATATGAGGCCCACATAGTTACTCGAGGTGAGGTTTAGGTAGGAGTGTAGGAGTTAGGGGCCACTTTGACATTTAGAGTGAGACATACGAACAGAACAGTGCTCTCTTGTGAAGATTTGATGACATTCGGAGTGAGGAAACTCACACAAAGATGAGATTTGTGCAATGTTCTCTCAACCTAGATTGATGGACTCTCTACCTGCGAAATGCCCATAATGCAGCTTGGAAAATAACCCCCTAAGGTTGTTGTGTGCAAAATTTTAAGTGGGTGCATGCATTTGTGCACAAATCCTGCTTCTACAGAATAAATCGGTGAATTTTAAAAGAGGCACGCACTGATGTCATTCCCAGTTTTACTAGTTCAGCTCTAGTTTACCCAGTTAAGAGATAGGTCCATCACTACCCCCCCCCCCCCGCCAGTATGATAGTCTTCACTCCTCCCAGTTAGCCCAGACCCTTAAAACCCCACAGATCTGCCTAGTTTTCTTTACATGGCATCTATAGCAGAAGTAAAGTTACGCAGTAGGGGGCTTCAGCACATTGCCGGTCACATCTATATTTATGATCACATCTTTGGTTCACGCCCCAAAACGTTCATGATCCACCCAGACCATGCCCAGTCCCCATTCCTTATTGAGAACTTTTGAGATGTGCGTTCTGCGGGAGATATGCGTGTATCTCAGCTTTTAAAATCCACTTGATGCGCGCGAGCCTGACTTCTTCACTCATCCCCTAATTAATGTGTGCATCATGTTGCGGTCCTGGTCGCTGGACTCGTGACCGGGTCCTTACCTCCTCTCTGCCTGGAAGTCTGTGACGGTGTCCGGCATTTTTCGGGCCTTCTCTGGCCTCTTTGCGGCGGCGTCTCCACGAGGGAGACGCCGCCGAGCTCCACTGCCAAGCTCCGCCCCCCGTAGGCACGTGCACGCGCGAGGGGGGCCATTTAAAGGCACAGAGGCGCGAAAGCGCGGCCGGCCCCCAAGATGACATCAGATGCCGGCAGGATATTTAAACCCGGCGTCTGACTGAAGACTTTGCCTTGCAACAGAGTTCACTCCTCGGAGTTGCTAGTTGCCTTGCAATCCTGCTCCAGTCTCCGTGTTCCTGCTCCAGAGCCTGTGTTCCTGACCCTGCTCCTGATCTCCTGAGCCTTTCTCCACTCCAGCTTCAGTTCCCCGGACCCTCGGACAGCCTTCCTTGTATTTGACCCGGTACGTCTCTGGTTTCCTTATCTGCTGCTAGCCTTGACCTCGGACTGTCCCTTCCGGTTGTTCTCTGCTCCTAAGTCCCAGCAACCCGGGTCCTCATGAGCCCCTCTCGGGGGGACTGCGGGCTTCCAAGGGTGAAGCGCCTGACTGGTCTTCCGGCTCTGTGCCGCCTCCCAGCCATTCTTCACTGCGGAGACTCTCAGCTCTTCCATTCATCCTCCACACGGCCGGCCCAAGGGTCCTCAACCCCAGCGATAACACATCAGGCTTTAAAATTCATCCATTTATATATTTATTTCAGTATTATTCACAGGGAGGATAACTTTCAGACAATTCCACAGAGCTTCATATATGCACACACAGTATATGGCAGCCCAGAGATCTTCTACAGTATTTTATTTCTGCACGTATCAGGTATGCGCAGTTTATAAAATGTGTATTTATTTTATTTATTTTAAAAAATTATAGACTATGCAATTTACAATTCCAGACAAATGTCTACCACCTAAAAAATGCTCATATTTTTTCTTATGTGTAAATATCTATCATACTGTTATGCTCACCACATACCGACCACGTCAGCCCCGCTCACCACGGCTCCCAGCTTTGCGTGGCTGCCCGGCTGTCTCCGTGCCTCTTTTGGGTGCTCCTGGCCCCTCTTCTGTGATGCCGGACTGCTGCAGGCCCGTGGGATGCCGCCGTCCTTCTTGCCTGTTGGGGCCACCCGCTAGGCACGCATGCGCGCAACCTGGGATCCCTCTTAAAGAGACAGTGGCGGGAAATTCCTGGAAGCTTCATCGGATGATGTCATCACTCCTGGCCTATTTATGCCCACTCTCACTGCTCCTCCCTGACTTGGCAATGAGTCTGCTTCGCTCCAGTGAAGTCCTTTGAGCTGTGTTGGTGCCCTGTTCCCTGTTCCTGTTTTCGATTCCTGTTCCTGCCCTCTGGTTCCTGCTCCTGCCTCGTGTTCCTGCGGACGGATCCTCTGGCTTCTGACTTTGGACTAGCTTTGGTGACTCTTCTGGCTTCTGCCCTCGAACTGCCTTATGATGACTCTTCTGGCATTGGACCCTGGACTTTGGACTAGCTTTGGTGACTCTTCTGGCTTCTGCCCTCGAACTGCCTTATGATGACTCTTCTGGCATTGGACCCTGGACTGGCTATCAGTGACCCTCTGTCTTCTGACTCTGGACCGACTGCTGACGTATCTCTGGCTTCTGATCTTGGACTGACTTTGGACGACTCCCCTGGCTGTTACACCACTGACTTCACAAGGTCCCACCTAAGACCAGCCGGCCCCCGCACCCAAAGGCTCAACCCGCGAAACTCCAGCTGGCCCCTGCACCAGCCCGGCTTCACCTCCCGGCGGTGGGGATCTAAAGGGGTTCACTCTCTCAGGTTGCGTCAACTCCATCTTGGGCAAGGGGTCCACATTCTCGTCCATCCTCGCAACACATACATTTAAAGAATGCAATTTTCCTACCTATTTTAAAGATGTATGCGTACATATTTTACATGCAAAAAATACTGTGACTTGCTCACGTAAAAAGTAATTGTATTTAAAACATGTGCACATAATTGAAATCACCAGTTTGCTGAAACCTTCACCAGTTCACCAAGTCCTTCTCCTGGGTTTCAATACTCAACTAGTTCTTCATTCTGAACTCCCCCAATTCACTCAGATCTCCCATCAAACCGATAATAAGCAATACACCAGTCTGATATCAGTTGAACAAGATAAATAGCAAGTATAAAATTATGTGAATAAGTTGACAAATGTACACACGTAACTCTCTTATAAAATAACAACTTCCGTGCATACCTCTTGGACCCACTTCAGAACAACCCTAGACTGCCCCTTTTCTTCACATAGAAATGTACATGTGAGACAGAACTTTTGCTGTTTATAAAATAGTGGGTATGTGAGTACAAGCTACGTACATGCATATCTGTTAATTTTATGTGTGTAAATGTTTTGAAAAGTCATCTTTTAGGAGGTAATGTTCAAAAGAATTTACATACACAAATAGACTTTTGAAAATTGCTAATTTTACATGCATAACTCCTTTAAAAATTCACTCCATGGGACTAAAATTTCAAAACGTTTTATATATCTAAATGGCAGTTTTCAAAAGTCCATTTACATGCGTAAACCTTTTGAAAATTCAGTCTCATGGGCTTTAGATTATAGTTATAGCATGCATTCAAAACTAATCATCCACAATCTCCTCTCATTAATGTCTACTTTATTAACTACTGTACATGTTACAATTTTACTTTACTTTAACTAAAGCTAAAAGATGGCAGCCCCACATAAGAACTCATTACACGGTTTAAAGGTACAAGTCTCATTGTCCATTTTGCTCAATCATTTTCTAACCAAGACCCAACCAATCAAAATCGTGACACTGAATTCCTTCATCCTGCCGAAGCAAGTACACTGTCCTCTCAAAATTTAAATAGACAAATCACATGATCTTTTTTAACCAATCACATATCTATAACTATCAGCCAATCCAAGTATTACTTTTGAATCCCTGACAGAAATATGACATCAATAACCTCCAAAAAGACATAACAGTGCTCTTTATGAATTACAATTGAATAAACATATCCTTATCATTCATGCAGTATTTGATACAGGAACACATTTGTAACCACTGCTCGAGTCCCCCCCAAGACTTGCCAAAAGTCCCTGGTGGTCCAGCGGCGGTTCCGGAGCGATCTCCTGCACTCGAGCTGTCGGCTGCCGGTATTCAAAATGGCACCGATAGCCTTTGCCCTCACTATGTCACAGGGGCTACCAGTGCCAATGGTCGGCCCCCTGTCACATGGTAGGAGCACAAGATGGCGCCAGCCATCCATTGCTTCTACCATGTGACAGGGGCCGACCAATGGCACCGGAAGCCCCTATGACATAGTGAGGGCAAAGGCTATCGGTGCCATTTTGAATACCGGCAGCCGACAGCCCGAGTGCAGGAGATTGCGCCAGGACCCCCGCTGGACCACCAGGGACTTTTGGTAAGTCTTGGGGGGGTCAGGAGGGTGGGGGGTTGTAGTTAATTAAATTTAAAGGGTTGGGATGGATTTTTTTTGGGGAAATGAATAAATATGTAACTAATGAACGGATCGGGTTTCCCTGAGAACGGATGCAACGGATTTGGCTCCCCACGAATACAAATACCGAATGGGACGAATCCGTCCCTGCTGCACATCCCTAGTGGTTCCGTATTAGGCTTCAAATTGATGGCGCAGTCATAGGATCTGTGTGGAGGTAATACATCAGCGGCTTCTTTTGAAAACACATCTTGAAAAGATGCATACTGAGGCGGCAACCCAGGCAACAACGGGATAGTTGGCATGCATGGTATTGGAGAGACGTCCATCAATCATTTGCCATGGCAATCTGGATCCCAACGTGAAAGCTCCAAAGTGGCCCAGTTGAATTGTGGCATACGTTTCTGCAGCCAAGGTAGCCCAAGTACCAAAGGGTGCATGGCCTTCTCTAGCAGAAAGAAGGAAATAGTCTCTGAATGAAGAGCACCAGTACGTAAGCTCACTGGTTCTGTAAGCAGAGTTACTTCGCCCGGTAAGGGCTCTCCATGAATAGAGGACAAAAGTAGAGGAGACGTCATGGTAGTGGTGGGGATCCGCAAGTGTTCCACTAGACGTTTCAAAATGAAATTTCCCCCTGCCCCAGAATCCACTAAGGCAAGGGCCTGGTATTCTAGAGGTCCGCAGATCAAGGATACTAGAAGAGAGAGTGGAGGAGAGGGTGCAGTTAGACCTAAGAAGAGTCCTCCCACAGGGCTTAGGTCTGCCAGTTTCCCGGACATATATGGCATGTTTGAAAAGCATGACCAGTTTGTCCACAATACATGCATAGTTCCAACCTCTTTCGAGTTCATCTCTCTATAGAAGTTAACTGACTGCGGCCCAATTGCATTGGTTCTTCTTTGCCCGCAACAGGACCTAGAGGTATAGGCCTGGGTACAGACTTGACTCGAGTCTCTCCCTGAGGTGGTCTTCTGGGGCTCTTGACCTCTTGAACCTTTTCGCGAAGTTGGCGATCAATCCTTGTTGCCAACTTCATCAGTTCTGCTAAGGTCTCAGGCATCTCTCGAGCCGCCAGCTCTTCTTTCAACCAGGAGTTCAGGCCTTCGAAGAAGAGGGACTTCAGACATCTAGGGTCCCAATGTAATTCAGAAGCCAATGTCTTGAATTCAATGGCGAAGTCTGGTAAAAGTTATTGCCTTGTTTTAGATGAACCAAGGTTGATCCTGCTGTTGAGTACTGGGCAAGGTCATCGAATACTGATTTGAACAATTCAAGAAACCCAGCAAGATCATTCAGGATAAGGTCATTGCGTTCCCACAGCAGTGAGGCCCAAGCCAGAGCTCTTCCGTCCAGATACGAAAGGATAAAGGTGGTCTTGGCATATGCTGTAGGAAAATAGTTAGGTTGCAGAGAAAAGTGCATGCAACACTGATTGATAAATCCTCTACATTTCCAAACTTCACCCGAGAAGCGTGTTGGAGCAGATAGAGGTACTGTAGTCTTGACCGTCACTTCTGGTGGTTAACTTCTTTACCTGCGGTAGTCTGTGTATTCATCTGTGCATGTAACTGGTTAAAGGCAACAGTCAAGTTATCCAACGAATTCTGTTGTTCGGAGATTCGCTGGGCCAGGCCCGGAATGGCCTGCAAAGCGGTGAACTGAGCCAAATCCATGGAGTTAGCAATCTGTTATGGTTTTGGAGGTGTTGGAGTGGATTCTTGGGTATTGCGACGATGGCCACTCCCACAGGGAGGAGCCCCATGAGGAACTGCAGCACTAAGCACTAGACACAGATGATTTGTATTTATTATACAGCTTGGAGATACTGGCCAGGGGGTGGCAGTAGTGAGGTAATCCAATAGAAGCAGTCCAGGGGTCCTCGGCAGAGGAGACCAGTCCCACACTTGAATAGATGGTAGGCAGCGCGAGGTAGTAGAGGAAGTCCTGGATGCAGACTCCCAGCGCTGAGCTGTAGGTGAAACAGACTGACAAGGTTAGATTACTCACTGAAGTAGATAGCTGATTTAATGGAGATCCTGGCAGGCAGAAGTAGTTGAATTGCAGGCATCAAGGCAGGGAGAGCAAGCCCTCGAGGAGCGAGTACCTGGTATCCCAGATAGGCACCTGAAAGAATGCATAAGGGCCCCCAAAGAGCGGGTACCCAGGTTAGAGATGAAAGACCCCGAAGGGCAGAGAGAGCTTCCAGCGGCAACAAGGAAACGGCAGAGCAGCTTAGACCGGAGGCATTCCAATCCATTCACGATCCTTGCTAACTCAGTATGTTAGCAAACAAAGGGCAGGCTACCCGGATGCATGACGTCACTTGGAGGGGACGCCCCCAAGGTTCCTGCCATGATGTGGATAAAAACGTGGGTGGCATGCACACACACACCCTAGGAGGCCCTCAGGAGAAACATGGTGAACACTGTCGCCATTGCTGTTCCGGGGACGCCAGAGAGAGTGGAATGAAGATGTGGCAGCAGCCATCTTCTCAAGGCTTGAGGAGAGAGAAGGAAGAAAGGTGAGGCACAGAGGTCGAAGCCATCTGAGACCAACGGACACAACAGTATCGTTCCATGGTGAGACCACACCTTGAATACTGGGTACAATTCTGGTCAACACATCTCAAAAAGGATATAGTTGCAATGGAGAAGGTACAGAGAAGGGCAACCAAAATTATAAAGGGGATGGAACAGCTCCCCTATGAGGAAAGGCTGAAGAGGTTAGGGCTGTTCAGCATGGAGAAAAGACGACTGAGGGGGGATATGATAGAGGTCTTTAAGATCATGAGAGGTTTTGGATGAGTAGATGTGAATCGGTTATTTACACTTTCGGATAATAGAAGGACTAGGGGGCATTCCATGAAGTTAGAAAGTAGTACATTTAAGACTAATCGGAGAAAATTCTTTTTCACTCAACACACAATTAAGCTCTGGAATTTGTTGCCAGAGGATGTGGTTAGTGCAGTTAGTGTAGCTGGGTTAAAAAAAGGTTTGGATAGGTTCTTGGAGAAGAAGTCCATTAACTGCTATTAATCAAGTTTACTTAGGGAATAGCCACTGCTATTAATTGCATCAGTAGCATAGGATCTTCTTGGTGTTTGGGTAATTGCCAGGTTCTTGTGACCTGGTTTGGCCTCTGTTGAAAACAGGATGCTGGGCTTGATGGACCCTTGGTCTGACCCATCATGGCAATTTCTTATGTTCTTATGTACATATATTGCGATGATCAAGAAAAGCCAGTATTAGGTTAACTGACCATATTTTATGGATTAATTATTTAATTTTTCTACCACTTAATATGCAAGATGCTTATTTACTAGGTGATCCATTATTGTTTAGCACTGATGTATATTCAATACAGCACAATATTTAGGATGGACATTTCTTTAGAACCTTTTCTTAAATTTTTAAATTGGAAATCTAAGTCAATGTGGAGACAATGGGGCTTATGCAAGAAACCTCACATGAAAAAAAGTTTAACCTGTGAGCCTATAAACATGTAATATGTACAGTAAAATAGCATTTCATGACCAATGAAAAAATATTTAATGTTTGCACATTCAATTTTTGCCCCACTAGTGTGGCCATGGTAGTAGCATGCATGAAAAGAAAAAATATGCCAGACTCCATGTTACCTACTTTTTGAAATTCCTTGTACTAACTGCCTGAAGTGGAAGAACCAGTTAATATGGGGGATTTTTTTTTCCAAAAAACACCCTCCTTAGAGAATGTCTCCCCCCTAAGCCAAAACAATAAAAATAACCCCTTTCAGAAGCATCCCTCTCTCCCACCCCAAATAAATGATATCAGTCCTCTCTGGGATGTCCCTCACCTAACAATGACCTTCAGAAGTAGCTCACTCCTTGCCCCTGATAAATGATATCCGCCATCCAAGCCAATGACTCTGGTCCCTTTCAGGAGCCCCCCCCCCCCCCCCAAATGAATGGCAGTCCCCTCCAGGGCATTCCCCTCCCTCCACCCCCTTTCTGAGGAATATAATTAAATTTTCCCCTTCAGGGCATCCTTCTCTGTTCCTCTCTGAGGAATGATATCAGGAATCCAGCCTGCCATGCTGTCAGCATCTGTCCTGGACTCTCCTGCTCAGTTTTGGAGAGGGATTGGACTTATTCTGGAGTTTGATTTGGCCTATGGTTCTTGAACCGGTTGCCTAGATTTTACAGGTATGCCTTACCTTGTACACTGGTTACCTATCTCTCAAGATCCCAAACCATTTTGGTAGCCTTTCATTGGACCACTTCCATCTTTTTTATATCCTTTCAGAGATACAGTCTGCAAAAGTAGATATCATATTCTAGATATGTTCTCACCAATGGCCTGTACAAAGGCATTATTATCTCCTCTTTTGTTCTACTGGTTATACTCTTCCCTATACATACTAGCGTCCTTCTGGCTCTGGCCTCTGCCTTATCACACTGTTTTGAAGTCATCAGGCATGATCACGCTGTAGTCTCTTTCCTGCTTAGTGCACACAAAGATATTGAACAGAATTGACTCCAGGACAGATACTGAGCCATTCCATTGATCACCCTTCCATTTACCACCACCCTCTTTATCACTCAACCAGTTTCTAATTTAATTCACCCCTTGAGGCCTATCCCCAGGCTGATCTCTTTATTTATGAGCCTTGAATGCAGGACATAGGAAAGGTTTTCCTGAAATCCATGTACATCACATCTAGTGCATTCTTTGATTCACTTCTCTGGTCACGCAATCAAAATACTGATCAGATTTGTCTGGCATAATCTCTCTTTGGTAAAACCATGCTGCCTCAGATCCTGCATCCTGTTAAATTCTCCATTAATTTATCCACTCAAGTGAGGCTAATCAGCTTGTAATTTCCCAGCTCCTCTCAATTATCATTTTTATAAAGAGGAGCAACATCCACACTTCTCCAGGCTCATTGAACTACTCCCATCTCTCAAGTTCAATTGAACAGATCCATCAGTTGAACCGTAGAAACATGACAGCAGAAAAAGACCATATGGCTCATCTAGTCTGAACCATGAGAACTTCTCTGAGTTTGCTAAAAATCCTGGAATGTGTTTCCATCCATTCCCATAGCTTTGTTCATTTTTAGATTTGCTTATTCCATGAAAACACTTTATTCCATAAATCGTGTGGGATCTACTCCACTACTATATGTACCCATTCCAAATCTCAGTAGTTCTTTTACAATCTCTTCTTCAGTGAAAAGTGAACAAAAATATGTTTAGCATTTCTGTTTTTCACTTGTCCTCCACCCAGTCCTCTCAGTCTTGCAATCCCACTTATGCATTTCTTCTTTTCACTAACAAAACGTCTTGTCACTTTGCTTTGTTGCTAATGCTGTCTTCTCTTCCTCTTGTACCTTTTGTCATCTTGACAGCCTTCCTTATTTCTCTCAGTTTTTTCATATATTCTTTCCTGTCCTCTGTTTGAGATCCCTTTTCAGTGCAAATTGTTTTGCCCTTACTTTTTCATCCACCTCCTTTGACAATCACACTGCCTTCCTTTTCCTCTTTCAAGTATTTTCCCAACATAAAGATTTGTAGGCCTTAGTACAGGTCCTTTTAGTTTAACATTCATCTACTATTCTTCTTCTACACAATGCTTATCTCGCCCTGCCAGTGCCTCTTTAAAGTTAGTGTTGTTGAAGTCCAGGACCCTGACCTTTATGTGACCACTCTCTGCCTGGGGTCTTATATTAAACCATCCTGACTGCTTACTGGAGCTCAGATGACTACCTGGACATTGGAAACTGCCCTACTGCAGGGTTCTTATCTCCCAAGACTTAAGTTTGTGATGCTCACATTTGATGGTATAGAAAACAAGTCCAAAGAGTCTCTCCATATCTCATAATATCTAACGAATTATAAACATTTGTTTCTCTAATATAGCAAAAGACATCAGGAAGATAAGAACTATAGCGGCACGGTTTTAATGATGTGCTCGCAGGGTTGCCATTACTCATAGGAAGGAAGAAAAGAACCATGGTGGTACCGGAGATGATGTGCCTGTGGGGTCCCCAACCCCTGCATGCAGCAAGAGGAAACTGCAGTGGTATCAGAGATTACCATGCCCGTGAGGTCCCCACCCCTGGTGCAGGAAAAGAGCTCTACAGAAGATGCTGGAGGGAGTGAGAGGGGAGGCAAATTAAGGAAAGGTGAGCTGAGCTGAGTGAGTGAAAAGGAGGGGAGGGGAGGGATGTGAAAGAAGGGAGGAGAAGAAAGGAAAGAGGGTACATGAGTGAGAGGGAAGGAAAGGGGTTGAGAGTGAGGGGAGGTGTGAGGGAAGGGAAAGGGTGTGTGAGACAAGGGGGAGGCATGTGAGTGGGAAGGAGGATGAGTGAAAAGAGAGGAGAAGGTGTGAGTGAGAGGCAAGGGAATGAGGGGGAGGGAAAGACAAGGAAGGAGGTTATGAGTGAGGAAGAAGAGGGGTGTGAGAGGAAAAGAGTGGAAAGTAGAGAGGGAGGAAGAATGTATGGGGGGTGGGGGTTTGAGTGGGAGAGAGTGCAGGACAAATAGACTAGGCAGCTGCCTAGAGTGCCACAATTCCTGGGGTGGCACAGTAGTGGCAGGACTGCCCCAATTGCGACTTCCTGTTCTTCCCGCCTATGTGGGCTCAGGAGGGGAAGTTGTGTTGCATGGGCCTGCATGGGTAGGAAGAAGGAGATGCAATTGCTGCAGCCAGAAGGAGCAGGAGCAGCAATCACTCATGTGGCCAGAAGAATGGTGCAGGAGTACTGTCAGCTCATGCTCAGAGAGGAAATATTATTCCTGTCAGTTGCATGGGTTGAAGGTAGAGGCTGCTGCCGCCTGTGATCTGGAGGGGGAGAAGAAAGGGAGTGTGCATCTTTGAATGAATATATGTGTGTTAGTGTGTGCATATGAGAGAGGACAAAGTTTGTGTACAGCCCCTTCCCTCCACTAATCCATGATAATATCAGGGCGACTGGAAATAAAAAACTCCCAGGTGATGGAGAGCAAGGAATTTCTTTAATCCTTATTAGTTTTAATTATTGGGTGCTATAGCTTTTCTGAAATATTTTAGTGATATTTGGTAATTTTTTAAAATGTTTATATACAAGTTTAATTATTGAGTGTTCTGTTTGACAGCTGTTTTGAAATATTCTTTTTCTTAGTATGTTTTTACTATTGTAACCCCTGGGCTGGTCATACCGGGATAGTGGTACCAGAGGCCATATCTCAAATCTCAGTTTTACGTGGTATACTGCCATACTCTTAAAAGGTTTTCTTTCAGAGTTCCCTTAGTGGGGGAAAAGATTATTTTCAAGGCCCTTCACATTGCTACTCTTAATTCCCAGTTCACAGTTCTTAATTCCCAGTTCCCAGTTCACAGTTCTTGTATCTACAAAAAGACAAAGACAAGATGGAAGCGGTACAGAGAAGGGCGACCAGGAAGGTGGAGGATCTTCATCGCATGACGTACGAGGAGAGATTGAAGAATCTAAATATGTACACCCTGGAGGAAAGGAGGAGCAGAGGTGATATGATACAGACTTTCAGATACTTGAAAGGTTTTAATGATCCAAAGGCAACGACAAACCTTTACCATAAGAAAAAAATCAGCAGAACCAGGGGTCACGATTTGAAGCTCCAGGGAGGAAGATTCAGAACCAATGTCAGGAAGTATTTCTTCACGGAGAGGGTGGTGGATGCCTGGAATGCCCTTCCGGAGGAAGTGGTGAAGACCAGAACTGTGAAGGACTTCAAAGGGGCGTGGGATAAACACTGTGGATCCATAAAGTCAAGAGGCCGCCAATGAAGAGTGGGTGACTCGCCAGAATGATGGCTACTGCCTGGAGACAATACCCTTAGTCAATAAACATACACATGGTTACTGTGACTCCAACATCACTCTAAGATTCAACAGCAAGAGGAAATGTCGAAAAAAGGATTTGCACTCACAAAGACGGGAGTAGCTGGCTTGTTACGGCGGTTACTACCCCAAACCAAATATCCAAATTACTACCTCCACCTTCCTCTATTCCTGATGCCTTTCAACTAGCTTGATCACTCCATTCTTATACTTCACTTTCAATGCATATCCAGCATAGTTCTCTGCTTCAACAGCAGGGGAAAAGAAAAACTGTTACTTCACACATCCAGCAGAGCTCTCTGCTTAAACGGCAGGGGAGAAGAAAAAAGGGTTCGCACTCACAAAGCGGGGAGTAGCTGGCTTGGGTCGGCGGTTACTACCCCAAACCAAATGTACCTGATACTTCACTCTCGACGCATATCCAGCATGGCTCTCTACTTCAACGGCATCGGAGAAAGACTGATACATCACGAATTTCCAGCATAGCTCTCTGCTTCAACGGCAGGGGAAAAGAAAAACTGATACTTCACGCATATCCAGCATAACTTCAACGGCAGGGGAGAAGAAAAAAGGATTCACACTCACAAAGCGGGGAGTAGCTGGCTTGTCACGGCGGTTACTACCCCAAACCAAATGTGCCTGATACTTCACTTTCGATGCATATCCAGCATAGCTCTCTGCTTCAACGGCAGGGGAGAAGAAAAAAACTGATACCTCACGCATATCCAGCATAGCTCCCTGCTTCAACGGCAGGGGAGAAGATAAACAACCAATAAGGGCTGTATAACATAATCTGGGTAAAAACAAATAAGCATGGGTGTAGCTTGCTTATTGCGGCGGTTACTACTCCTACTACCTCTAACTAATCAAGCTAGATATTTCACTTGGATGCAGCTCCTCCACCGCTCTCTACATTAATGGCGGGGGTGGAAGGGAATTAGAACCAAGAGCTAAGAGAAACAGATAAGTATGGGAGAAGAAATGAGGGAAGCTTGCTGGGCAGACTGGATGGGCCATTTGGTCTTCTTCTGCCGTCATTTCTATGTTTCTATGTTCTATGTTGTATACATCAGTGAAAATAACAGCACAGCTAAGTGTTAAAAGCATTAAACAAGGAACATAAGAACATAAAAACATAAGAAGTTGCCATACTGGGTCAGACCAAGGGTCCATCAAGCCCAGCATCCTGTTTCCAACAGTGGCCAAACCAAGTCACAAGTACCTGACAAGTACCCTAACATTAAATAGATCTCAAGCTATTATTCCTTACTGATTAACAGCAGTTTATGGACTTCTCCTCTAGGAACTTATCCAAACCTTTTTTAAACCCAGTTACACTAACTTCCATAACCACATCCTCTGGCAATGAATTCCAGAGCTTAACTATGTGCTGAGTGAAAAAGAATTTTCTTTGATTTGTTTTAAATGTGCTACTTGCTAACTTCATGGAGTGCCCCCTAGTCCTTCTATTATCTGAAATAGAAAATATCTGATTCACATCTACCTGTTCAAATCCTTTCATGATTTTATAGACCTCTATCATATCCCACCTCAGTCGTCTCTTCTCCAAACTGAACAGCCTAACCTCTTTAACCTTTCCTCACAGGGGAGATGTTCCATGCCCCTTATCATTTTGGTTGCTCTTCTCTGTACATGCTGGATACTTTGATAGTTTCCAATACTTTTACTGATAGGCTCTAAAGTGATGAAATAGAATCTTTATAGCTGTTTAATTCACTTTTTGATGGTAACAGTGCTTTTCAATGAATTTTATCTTATTAAAGTCTTACTTAGGTTTAAGATGGTAAAGCCAAATGATTTAGTATTTAAGTTGATGTTTCTTCTCTCCCATTGGTGTACGGTAAGTTGATTGTTTCCCTCCCAATGTTGGTGATGTGTTAGGGGTAAAATACATTATAGCACAGTCATTTATCTCCTACCTTTCCATGATGTTCTCTCCTCTGAATTCATTAATTTCATCATAGTACCTGATGTTGCCCTGGAGGTGGACCCTTGGCCTGGCGCAGGATTAGTACAGCCCTCTGAGGGATCCTAGAGGGCACCTACTGCCAGGAGGTGGAGCACACAAGGAGACAGAGGCTGACAGGAATTTCACCAATAATGGTCTGGGGGCTCCGCAGGTTGAGACTTTGAATTCCTGGACTGCCTGGGCTTAGGTGGGCCTCTGGGGAAAGATGACGGAGAGGTGTGCCCACCAAGAGAAGGGGTGCGCAGCTGTTGGTGAACAGGCAAGCTAGACCGGAATCGAGAGTACCGGAGACCACGGGAACAAGGCAGGGACTGAAGGTCCTCCGGGTAGGATAGGCAGCGCCTAGTGGTCCAGCTCGAAAAAGGCCGTGGGTGGTGTCGAAGCAGGTGGGCCTGGTCATCACAGGAGGAGCAAAGAGAGTGTCCGAGTGGAGCGCAAGGGTCAAAGTCAGGGTATCCATCCAAGGATGGTCAGCCAAAGCGAGGGTCAGTTCCAGGTATCAGTCCGAGTGTAGTCAAAGGCAAGCAGAGGTCAGTTCTGGGTATCAGTCCAAGCATGGTCAAAGGCAAGCTGAGGTCAGGTCCAGGTATCAGTCCAAGCGAGGTCAAAGGCAAGCCGAAGCCAGTACCGGGTATCAGTCCGAGAGGGTAAAACCTGGGTAGCAAGACGAGGAACAGGACACAGGAACGAAGGAACTCCTTAGAATATCTGGAAGTCGCACTTCTCCCAGAAGCTGATAATCTTAGATTCCTCTTACATTAAGGTAACCTCTCTCATTTGATGTTAATGTAACAGTTGAAGTAGTTTAACTGGATCCCTAGTTGATGGGTACTCATAACTTAAACAGTTAATTGAAAAAAAAAGAAAAGAGAACATGTAAGGTAGACAGAAACTCCCATCAAAATAAAAAGCTCCATGGAAGCATTAACTCAATATAGAAAATCAGAGGACAGTCAAGACATGCTGACTCTCTAACAGAAACTAAGGAATCTATATCCTGTGATGGTGGTCTGGCTTTATATACCAGAGGAACCTACCAATAATTCATTTCCACATGGGGAATTAAATACCCATATTATTACCCTGTTTTTTCCCCAAACAAATAGATTATTCAGACTGACTCCTAGTAGGGAGCTGATAGGATCCCTACACTACTATGATTGATGTTTTATATTTCTTGATTGTATTGTTTGATGATTTATGAGGAATGGTGATATTTCTGTTTTTCCAATGTTGCACTGCATACAGAGTCTGGTTTGTTACAGTTTCCAGTTCAAATTTTGTCTGCAAATTTTTATTTATATTATATGGTCAATTTATTCTATATTTGGTGAGGGTCTGTCTGTGTTCTATATGTATGATCAAGGTGAGGTACTCATGTAGTTTCTGTGTAGGGGTCTATAGCAGCCTGGCTTGTTCTGTTTTCCTAATAGGAGGTATATATTTTGTTTTAGGGCCTGGTGTAATATTTGAAGTGTTGCTTTTTCATAGGTAGGGTTGTCACTGTTGGAGTACTGGCAGTTAGTGCTGTTTTGATAAAGGAGGTTTACTATATTATAATTGTAATTCAGTTTTCTCATGGTTTTCTGAGGGCCATGCTCACACCCAATTCACTTTACAATAGGCTAAATACCCTATGGATTCCAATTGTCTGTTTTGCAAGGTTTTTAATGGTTGTCACCACAGCAGTGCATATAAATATAATGTTCATGTTGTAAGTGTTATTTTTGTCTCAGAAGACCGTACGTTGAATATCCTTTTTCATGTAAAACCTGTTATTATAAATGAATGATTTTTGTGTATGGTAAGGGCTGGAGTAGGGGTAGTGGGCAAGGCTGTAAGATTCACCTAAGGCACCCAACACCATTGTACTAGCCTGAAGAGAGTGTGTCAAACACAGGTGGGGATCCCCACCATTCGCCCATCTCCAAATTTCCCAGGGGCAAACGATTGAGAAGGGTAGGAGACAGGTGGTAGGGTTCCTGGGAGTGTGATGGGGTTGCCAACTTCCTATAAATATTACTACTAACACTATTTGCCACTTCTCTGGGAACCCTGACTCCTGCCTCCCCCTTCCTTAGCATTTCAAATCACCAAAAGGTCTAGGCTCCAAGGGGGACCCAATCTCTTTTCCCTCTCATTGATTTGACCTTCATTATGTCTTGAGGGTGAGGATGCCATCCCTTTCCTCGCCTCAGGCAGCAGATTGGCTTGAGCCACTCCGAAGTGGGCAATTCCATGCTGTGAAGGCACCTAACCAGTAGAAATTTCAGGATAACCCTAAGGAATATGCATAATTAACCTCTAATAAGGGGCCTACAAAATAAAAAGACTCCTGATGCTGGGTTTCTGTGGTTCTGGCACCAGCTCTTTGGGTTCAAAAAACAATGGTTGGACTTGAGCTAGCTCGGAGGCTTGAACAAAAATCTCCTGCTGGATAGGGAAACCTAAAATCAACTTTTCCCCCTCTGTGACCATTAAACTGACCACATGCATAGATCTTCTGTCTTCTCTTTTGTCATTCATTGGCAGACCAGTAAACTTCAAAGACACAACTCTGGGATACAGAAATCAGAGTCTCAGTTGATGGCTTTTTTTTGTTCAAACTTATCACAACTTTTATTCTGGGGTACCAGTAGTCAACCAGTAATAAAATACACAAAAAGACGAGTCACAGGATTCCTTAGCAGAAATAACAGCAGCAACAGGCCCTACCCCCACGTGCTTTCCCCTTTTCTTTGGCAGTGCATTAGAATCAGTATTTCTCCTCCCAGCACACAATAAGCATTAGCCATCCCATAGGCACACAGTCTCATCAGTCCTTACACAGGCACACTAAATTCTTCAGAAGAGGAAATTTGCACAGAAGGACCGAGGATCTCTCATAATGTCTATGCCACCTCCCAGTGCCACTAAGTAAATGCCTAGGAGTATTCCTTTGGCACTCCAGCATGCATTGTAAAGAAGGGCCCTGCTGGACTGAAATAACCAGCTGTTATGATCTGCTATGCTGATGGGAGGAGCAAGCAGATGGGAATTAGCAATCTGTTATGAACTGGCTGCTGGATACTCCCGTTGAAGGAGGAGTTTAGCAAACTTGTTATGGATCTGCTAGGGAGTTGGCAATCTGTTATGATCTGCTCCTGTAGAGGGAGGAGTTAACAATCTTGTTATGCTCCGTAGGCAGAGTTAGTAACGTAGTTAGGATATAGACTGCAGAGTTAGCAATCTGTATCAGTGGAGAGTTAGAGAGGGCACTCAGCTGTAGAGAAATGTAAATAGGTGGATCCTTGGGCCGATGGCAGATGACAGCGCCCCCAGGAGGATATCCTGAGAGGGACCACCAGCTAGGCTTGGTTATGGAGACAGACACAGATAGTTCTTTTATTAGACAGGTTAGTAGAACCACCAGAGGTGGTAGTAGTGAGCTGGTATGCCCGGCAGGGCTGAAGTCCCTCAGATACTGGAACAGCGCTCCCAGGGTTGCTGAGCTGTAGAAAGACTATAAATAGTGAGTAGACAGGGTATGCTGTATATATAGCCAGAACTAGATGACAATCTCACATAAGGTCTTAAGGAGGCTCAGTAGCTGGAAAGAGTTAGGCCCTCGAGGAGCGAGTACCTGGTTCCAGGGAAAGCTCTGAGAGAGTGATGGTAACTCACAAATGTCTGTATCTGTGATAGCTTCCAGGCAGTAGAGAATCATCAGCGTGTCCAGGAACATGGGCCCTTGAGGAGCGAGTACCGGTTCCTATCTGCAATCTGAAATAGAGAAAAGAGAGCGAGGCCCCCGAGGAGTGGGTACCCCTGGTAAGTCCAAGGAGGCAGAGTAGCTTGAACGAATCCGTAGCAAGTCCGAATCAAAGTCTGAATTCATGTCCGATTCATAGTCCTTGCTAACTCAATCTGTTAGCGAAAGAATGAGACCTTTTATACTGGAAGCGGATGACATCATCTCAGGGGACGCCCCTGAGGTTCGTGCCTTTGCTGGTACATACATTGGAGCGCGCGCACGTCCTATGTCATCAGGAACATGGCGGATCCACAGCATTGAGCCGGTCTGGGAATGCCGGAGAGAGGTGGCATGGAGAAGCCGCGGCAGCAAGCCGTCCATCAGACCCGGAGGGAGTCGCTCTAGAGGTAGAGAGGGAGGAGTGAGAGCGTAGAGCAGCCATGAACGCAACACCAGCAGGCCAATAGCATTATATTCAGAACCCAGGATGGTTCCTGACCTTCTGTACTCCAAACTCCTAGATTCACACATGCCTACTCAGAACCCAGACATATTTACAAAGGGCACAATTTCCTTATAGGTCATCTCTCCATATGGTTATTTAAAGAAATAGACAGAACAGTGGCATCCTGTTCCATCAATTCATGAATTACAATGACAGGGATTTACGTGAGCATTTGAGGAAAAGTTTAAACATACTACTAATAGTGGTATAGGGGCCAGAATTTAAGACCTGGACCACGCATGACATAGATTTGTATACAATGGAGGCAGTTGCATGCAATCTAGTTATGCATATTCATTAAGGATACCCTGAAAACCTGACCATTTAGGGGTTCTAAAGGGCTGTGGTTGCCCATCCTTGCATCTATAATGGTGTAATGCTTTGGTTAATACAAGTTGGCTTTAAATCTTGTAACAGAGCTATTTTAGTACACCTCTGCATTTACTGTTCTGCATTCACAAACAGCGCTAGCAACATTACACATATTTTTTGGATATAATTCATATATTATTGCCAGTTTGCTTTCTAAATATTCCTAGACTATCATGGACATGATAGTATAAGTTCATCAAAGGATGTTTAACAAGCAGCAATCACTCTTTGTTTATGTTTACACCTCCTAATTTCCTTTTCCTCATGTTCATGGCAGCCAATATGTTATTGCTTGTGGATAGATCGGTTGATCTGGAATTTCTGAAATGGTCCACCTGCTCTACTTCTTGGACCTTGGAGGTTGCCAACACATTCTGTAGGAGCAGCACCATTCTTACACTCCAGATGGTGACAGGAGTCTTGGATTCTCTCTTGCGCCACAAGAATGGACTCCTGCATAATACCCAGCTGCTGTTATTCATTGTTTTCAGTTGCAATTTTGACATTTGATTAGTTAGCAAGCTATTGAATACATGGTTCTGTATAAAGAACAGTGTAGAATCTAATGCAAAACTGAAGCAGCATTTGTATTCTTCCAACACTAAACAGCGTTGTTTAGTGTGCCAAATGTATATCTTTGATGTCAGAGTCCAAAACACCCCATGAGCTGCACTTATTTTTTCAGCAAAAAACAACAAAGGCAAACCCTTTCTTCTCTGGCAGTACAAGTTAAGGACAAAGCTCTCAGAATAGCACAACTGCAGTAAAATTAGTGCTGTTTTCATGTGGTTTGGGAGATGCCTGTTTGGAGGACTTTTTCGGCAACCCTTGACATTTTCTGCTTAGCCCTGTACCATCATCTCCCTGCTGTGTCAGACAGCAGCACCACAGCTCGATGTGAGGAACAGTCAGAGAGAGGACATGGGGTGCTGTCTATAACCCTTGACCTTCTCCCCATGCTTTGATGTGGGATATACTTTTCCGTTCCTTTAATGAAATCTGGCAAAAAAGACTAACTCTGTTGATCCTTACCCAAACCGGATTCTTTGCTGGTTGTGGCACCTTTTATTGGCCCAGCCTAAGAGTTATCAGGCTGTGTTGCTGTGCCAGAGCATTTGAGACCACACAGGTCCTTCCTTCAGATGGAACCTATGACAAATGAAAGTGAAGATTTGAAGTTTGCTATATTTGCTTCACAATCTAAAACATATTTTCCCTCATATGTAGTAAGGAGCATGTTGCAATATCATCATTTAGTTAGAATTTGGCATAATTTACAATCACCTTTTTTCTTTTAAGCTTGTTCCATTGAAAACTTAAGGACATAGTGCAAGCAATAACTTTACGGTTTCTGAATTTAAAAAAGACAGTACAATTTACCATGTAATTCCAAAATAATTTTCTTCAATAAAATTCAGTGCTGCAAATAATTGAAATTGGTAGCCCTATTTATGGCAGATTAAGCTGCTCACCGCCATCTGCTTCACATTTTTAATGGATGGAGTGTTAACTGTATGTTGTGTGAAATTCCATTGTAACTAGGTTAATTAAATGGCTGTGCTTCACTTACTGCACTCTGGTAATAGGATGACACCATCTCATCTGAATTTATTAACCCTTGCCATTTTTAGTACTTCTTATAACACTCATTTTCAACACCTTTTGGTAGAAAATGCAGAACTAAATCACATTGATGGCAGCCCCATCCCATGGGGAACAAAATGAGTATTGATTAGTCTTCTATGTAACAAATGCCAGTCCCATTACGTATCATTTTTCAGAGATCTATTTAAATCTTTTGGGGATTTAATAGCAGAAGTAAATTCTGATGCATTATTTTATCTATAGAGAAGGCTACAAAACTCCAGTCATCTTCAACCTCAATTAACCTGCTCTGAGCTTAAGCAGCAAATTAAGTTTTGCAGATAGAAAAGCTCTAAACTCACTGCTGCTATTACTGCAAGAAGCATATACCTAAAGCATCAGTAGCTTTAGGTACAATAGAACATAAGAAATTGCCATGCAGGGTCAGACCAAGGGTCCATCAAGCCCAGCATCCTGTTTCCAACAGAGGCCAAACCTGGCAAGTACCCAAACACTAAGAAGATCCCATGCTACTGATGCCAGTAATAGCAGTGGCTATTCCCTAAGTATAATTGATTAATAGCCATTAATGGACCTCTCCTCCAAGAACTTATCCAAACCTTTTTTAAACACAGCTACACTACCGTATTTCCACGCACATAACCCGCGGGTTATGTGCGTTTTTACCTACCCCGCATGCCCCCCGCGGGGTATAAACGTGGGCGGGTTATCCAGAAAAAATTTTACAGCAGCGGTTAACATCTCTCTCCCCCCGCCCCGGCGGGGGGAGAGACATGTTAACCGCTGCTGTAAAATTAGGCAATTCAATAAGGCAATTCAATAAGGCAATTCAGGTATTATTATTATTATTTTTTTTAAATTTATACGATACCGTAATAGCCCCGAAAGAAATGCTGCTTAGGTAGAAGGACAAACGCCCTGTATCAGGGCCGCCACGCGCACAACTGTAAACGTTGCCAAGGGAGCGCGAGGTACAAATCTCGCAACACTGTAAGAGCTGTGCCATTGGCTGGGAGAGAAGAGAGGGGCGCTGCGGCAAAATCCCTGCAGACGACCGCTGGCAATCGGGACGCTGAAGAAGGAAGGCTGAGTGAAGGCGCGTGCTGAAACAAAAAGGAGAGCACTCAAGCCCTGCAAGGAACACAGCGATGCGCGAGGAGGAAGCCGCAGCAACCCCTACACGCGTCCGGTGGTGTCGAACGTCGCAGGAGCAAGGCAAGAGTGAAAGCACGCGCCGAGCACAAAACTGCAGGTAACCCGGTGATGTCTGGATCGAAAAGGGGAGCTCCGCTGTAGGCTCGCACCCCGGGGCAGGCCATGAAAATGCTGGGCATGGGGCTGTACACGGCGCGCAGAGTGCGCAAGGTCAGTGTGCGGGTTATATGAGGAGGCGGGGTATATAAAAACTTTTTTACATAAATCTTGAAAACCTGCGGGTTATGTGTGTGGGCGGGTTATATACGTGGGCGGGTTATTGTCGTGGAAATACGGTAATTGCACTAACCACATCCTCTGGCAACAAATTCCAGAGCTTAATTGTGCGTTGAGTGAAAAATATTTTTTTCTGATTACAATATATCAACATCGTGCCATGGATCAGAAATACATATCTGATCAGGAAGTGATAGTCATCAATTCCCCATGAATGAATACAGAATGCAAAGGATCATGGTAAAATCATTCCTATGTGTCTATCATCAGCATCATCATCATCAAGTGCCATCTTCAATATGATGATTGGCAACTATGGCACACCTGTTGTCTCTGTGCTTATCTTAAACATCTATCAGATCTGCTTTTTGGGTATGCACAGAGAACCGAGGGTAAATATAAGAACATAAGAAGTTGCCATACTGGGTCAGACCAAGAGTCCATCATGCCCAGTTTACTGTTTGCAACAGTGGCCAATCCAGGATACAAGTACTTGGCAAATCTCCAAACAGTAAAAAAAAAAAAAATCCCATGCTACTAATGCCACCAATAAGCTGTGACTATTCCCTAAGTCAATTTGATTAATAACAGTTTATTGACTTCTCTAGGAACTTGTCCAAATCTTTTTTAAACCCAACTGTGCTAAATTCCTTAATCACATCCTCTAGCAATGAATTCCAGAGCTTACTTGTGCATTGAGTGAAAAATAATTTTCTCTAATTTGTTTTAAATGTGCTACTTGCTAACTTCATGGAGTGTTCCCTAGTCCCCTACCCATTCTAGTCCTCTCATGATTTTATAGAGCGTTATCATATCCCCCCACCCCCCAGCCATCTTTTCTCCATGCTGAACAGCCCTAAAATAGACAATTGGTATGCATCATTTAGATCAAAAGGAACTGATATCATGGAATGTCTATGCCCAGATTGGGCCTTCATGCACAATAAGAAAACAAGGAAATTGGTAAATGGGCTTTCATCCAGAATAAGAATGATTACAAGTGATTATTACGACAGGATGTCTGGAAATTGCAGTGCATTGACAAAGGTTTACATGGCCTTTTACCTCTAGGTCACTGATTCAAATTTGGATCAGATTGGTAGAAATTATACATCATTACTATATGAAAGCTGTTTGATGGTCTGTGTGAAACAAGTTGGCACTCTCAGTTCATTTCCCAATAGAGAGGTATTCATATCACAAAAAATAATCTTACTCTCATAATTTTGCACTAATTGGCCTCCTTTTTGGTATTCTCAGCATAGAAACAGAAATCTGAATGGGTATACATATTGAATTTAAAGTTGTTGTCTCTCCAGTGTTGGGTTGAGTCACATTGGCACAATAATGTTAAGAAGCTTGTAATATTGCTTAACAAAAACAATTACAATTTTTCAATGAGTCAATGGAAGATAATTTTGTATTAGCTATGAACCTTTCACGAGCATTGACTTCACCAGAAATATAAATAACAATTAAGTTATTGCAAATCAGATTTACACAAACTAGTCAATGTCTTGCAGTAAAAAATTCCACTATCCTGAAAATCCTTATCTATATGTTACCTATTCATTTAAAGTCAATTATGTTCCATCAGGGAATGTTAGGATTGGTAACTTCTAGGGTTTGACCCAGGGACTGCTTGAGGAAGCATACAGGTGCTCTGGCCACTAGGATAAAATTTCAGCATGGGAAAATTGAAGTGCTGAAGGTACTGGGGCTAATAACCACACCCCTGAGGAATCGGGCAGAATGGGAGACATTTCCACATACAGCTACTTGACTTCCTGTGGGGGTGAGTCAGTAGTCAGGATCTGCATCAACAATTAAACCAGCTGTAGGCTGAAAATATAGCCTTATGATCACCACAAGTAGCAACATGAAGCCTGGCACTACCACTCTCAAAAGTGTTTTGAGGGATCCGAAGGGTATTTCTGTGGGTTCATTAATCAACGCTGACTTCAATTTATGATGAATCCCTAGGACTAGGCTCAAGAGAGCACCAAGGTGGTATTGATACTGAGCATATTCAAGGGTGATTCCCTAAATTGAGCCTCTCTTTTGCTGGAACAGAACAGCCCTTTCCTTTTGTGCTGGAATGTCTGCCTGTGTACGTTTACCCAGGCATTTCATAATGCACATGGATTCACATGTTTGAGACAGAGACCTGGCTTAATGACCACTTATGTCAAATACTTCTGCTAACTGCCAGCAGATACTGTCTGGACAAACCTGTCTAGTGCCATTAGTCCTGCATGGGATAACCAATGACATCAAAGATGAACTGGCCCAGATGGAACCACCAGAAATAATACATGGATGGGCCAGTGTATAAAGATAGATTCATTTGGATGGATGCCATGGAGAAAGGAGAGGAAACTCGTCCAACCTGACCTACGTTGGTGGCCCTCATATCTGAGGTTGCAGATGAACCTAATCCACCCTTGGTTGTCATGAGATGAAAGCAAGTAATGGTGATTGTATTCTGTGAACCCAGGATACCATTCTGCAACATTCTCCTGGAAGTACAGTAGTCAAGTAGGCAATAAGCAGAGAAAACAGCAACCCAGAACTTCTTAAGAGCACCCTGAACTAAAGGACCTCTGACATTTGGGGGTTCGTGGTTTTGTCCTCCATAGAAGGCTTGCAGTGATATGGGGAAACAGAGAGGGTTGGTTGTAATTATTTACATTGAGATGACCAAGGTCTGAACCCTTTGGAACAAGGAAAGGCAAGAAGAAAGGGAAAAAAAATACCAACACAGAGTAGATGGGAAAATTACAATAATCCAGAGGTATTTGGAACAGCAAAAGCAGGAGGGACAAGGAGCCTCAGTTGGAGGCACCCAACATCAGAGGTTTCAGCCTATGAGAGTTGTGTTAACAAAGAGAGATTTTTGGTTGCTATCCTCACTTCCCTTTTTTTTCCCTCCCAGAGACAAAGTTGTTGCTGGAGTTTTGTGGTGCGTACCTTCAGTTTTAGCAGAAGGATAGACTGAAAGTGAAGACCAGTTTTCTTTTGAGATTCCAGGAGCCAAATTGTTTCCTGCCACAATCTCAGAAAGCAAAGAGTTTGAAGAGAAAATGACAAGTGAAAGTCAGAAGCCTTCAGTACAAGACATTCCAGAGTGCAGTTTCCCTCCAGAAATCCCATTGCCTGGATCCTTCTGCTGTATGATCTGCCGAAAGACTGTGAGTGAAGTACTTTATAACTGTCTAAGCAACCTCTAGGAAGAGGCTTTCTGAGGACTGGCTTACCTTCTTGGTGTGTATCTCAGGCTACTTTAGAAGCACCACACACTCAGGGGTAGATTTTACAAATTTGCGCACACGCGTACTTTTGTTCGCTCATCAGGCGCAAACAAGAGTATGCAAAATTTTAATAGATAGGCGCGTAGCCATGCGTATCTGTTAAAATTCAGGATCGGCGCGCGCAAGGCTGTGCAAAATTGGCAGCCTGTGTGTGCTGAGCCGCGTGGCCTGCCTCTGTTCCCTCCAAGGCCGCTCCGAAATCGGAGCGGCCTCGGAGGGAACTTTCCTTCCACCCACCGCACCTTTCCCTCCCTTCCCCTACTTAACCCACCCTCCCAGCCCTACCTAAACCCCCCTCTACCTTTGTTGCACAAGTTACGCCTGCCCAAGGCAGGCATAACTTGCGGGCGCCGGGCCGGCCGCCAGCGAGCGATTCCCAGGCCCGGGAGCCTTTTCGGAGGCCTCGGCCATGCCCCTGAAACGCCCCCAGGCCAGAACCACGCCCGCGGCCCTGCCCCCAAATGGCACGCCGCCGCGATACCCCTCCCCTGACACGCCCCCCCCCCCCCCCCGGAAAGCCCTGGGACTTACGAGCGTCCTGGGGCTTGTGCGCGCTGCTGAGCCTACTCAACATAGGCTTGGCGCACGCAGGGGGAACTTCGGGCAGGTTTTCTGGGGGTACGCGCGTATCTTATGCGCGTACCCCTTTGAAAATCTGGCCCTCAGTGAGGCACAGCCTTTGAGACAATAGCAGTGTAATCTGATTTTTCTTCCCATTGCCTTGCTTGGAGGAAATCTGGCCTTGTGGGGAGTTGCATCTCCCCAGAAATAAGGAACAATCCTCCTCTTTCTGAATCCTACTCAGCCCCAGGGCCAATTCTGCAACTTCATCAATCTCTACAAGGGCCCCAACCAGACATCATTTTCTTTCTTAATTTTTATGGGACATATTGGGGTTTTTTTTTCTCTCCTTCTTGAATTCCCTATTGGGGTGCACCCTTGGGTCAAGTGACTGTTTAAATATTGATAATATACTTAGAGAAGGAGGCAGTGCATGCAAACTTTCTCTCATGCATAATTCATTGTGGATATCCTGAAAACCTGACTGGCTGGGGGGGGGGGGGGTGTCCCCAGGACAGGGTTGGAAACCACTGGTGTACAGCAACCGAAAGAAGTGCAAAGATCTTTGGAGACCCATCCCTGTTATCTCCACCCTTTAGGAAACAGGACACAGGCTGGAGTTTTGAAGAACTGGACTCTCATGGACCTCAGGTATACGTTTTTTGGGACTAACCCCTAGGATTCTCCTGCCCAGCTGGGACCACTTACCCACTCACTCCAGGAGGGGTAAGCTCTCTCCTGGCAGCCTGAACTGAGAACATATACACAGAGAGAAAGAAAGGGAGTCCAGAGGCTAAAGAAAACACCCATTTTGAACACAGATGTTATTTGGAACAGCTTTATTCAAGGAAATTGGACTTTATTTAATTTGAAGAAATCTCAGTACATTTTGATTTTGGAACACTTAAATCTGTGTCCTGTCTGGTCCCTGCATTACCATCACAACAAGAGGTTTAATAACACACCAGGGAAGGAGATTCCACTTACACATCTGAGTTCGGAAGGACATCTTTCCAATAACTAGAAAGAACCCACCCCCAGGGAAACAAGGACTGGTGACACATAAGGCTAGATTTTAAAAGGCCTACATGCGTAAAACCCGGGGTTTATGTGTGTGGCTGGGCCTTGTGTGCGCTGCGTGAATTTTCAAAGGGGCCTGGCCATGCATGTAAACCCCAGTATGCACACAAGTGCCGGGTCTCTTCAAAGGGGCGGGCCAGGACAGCGCCATTGTACGCTGTCCTGATGATTCGCGCGCTGGCAGCCGGCCTGCGCGCACAGCTTACTTCAGCTACAGCCCTGATGTAACTTGAAAAACAAAACTAAAAAGGATAGATAGGTAGGGTTTAGGGAGTGGGGAGGAGTGGAGAGGGGAAGACTGAGGGAGTTTAGGTAGGGGGGTAGGGAAGTTCCGTCCCAGTCCACTGCTTAATTGGAGCGGACTGGGAGGGAACTAGGGAAGGCCCGATTGCGTCGCTGCATGTAATTTACAGAATTTGAACCCCCTCCCCCCCGTGCACATGGATTATAAAATCCAGCGCACATGTGTGCGTGGTGACCCAATTTTATAACGTGCACGTTCCGGTGCGCACATGTTATAAAATTGGTGCATCCATGTGTGCGTATCGGGAACCGTGCGTACATGGAGGCACATGCGCATCTTTTCAAATCTACCCCATAAAGATTTGGAGTTAGCAGGAGGTTGCATTTTGTTTTTTTAATGGCCCTATCCAGGTTCAGCATGCACATTGAACTGGGGTTACACTATGGAGTTTTGTTCTGCGACATATACTTTCCATGACATTCCCCTTGCGTGGAACCTTTTGGTACTGAAAGGTCACCCAGGGGAATGGGGGGGGGGGGCAACTTGTGGGATTTGAACCATGGCCTGCCCAGGGAAACAGACCACTGCTGTGAACACTAGACTAAAATTTCAGCACAGGAAAACCTAAGGTGCTGAAAGGAATGAGTCTGATGCCGGGGCCAATAACCAAATTCCTGAGGACCCTGATTGAATCTTTGGCCTGTTCCTACAACTAGGCTATCTGACCCTATACTTTGATCCCAGACCCGGCCTCTGCACAGTGGTGGCTTATTCTGAAATCAGAATTACTTTTCTGTCTACCAATACTTTGATTTGGACTGAATCTGTTACTGTTAAATTCATCGGCTACGCCTTAAGAACATAAGAAATTGCCATGCTGGGTCAGACCAAGGGTCCATCAAGCCCAGCATCCTGTTTCCAAAAGAGGCCAAACCAGGCCACAAGAACCTGGCAAGTACCCAAACACTAAGAAGATTCCATGCTACTGATGCAATTAATAGCAGTGGTTATTCCCTAAGTAAACTTGATTAATAGCAGTTAATGGACTTCTCCTCCAGGAACTTATCCAAACCTTTTTTGAACCCAGCTACACTAACTGCACCAACCACATCCTCTGGCAACAAATTCCAGAGCTTTATTGTGCATTGAGTGAAAAAGAATTTTCTCCAATTAGTCTTAAATGTGCTGCTTGCTAACTTCATAAAATTCGCCTTAGTCCTTCTATTATTTGAAAGTGTAAATAACAGATTCACATCTACTCGTTCAAGACCTCTCATGATCTTAAAGACCTCCCTAACAACTGAAAAGCAGGTTGTTAATACAAACAAAAAACACACTTTGAAATGTCTGTATGCCAATGCCAGAAGTCTAAGAAGTAAGATGGGAGAGTTAAAGTGTATAGCAGCAAATGATGAGATTGACATAATTGGCATCACAGAGACTTGGTGGAAGGAGGATAACCAATGGGACAGTGCTATATCAGGGTACAAATTATATCACAATGATAGGGAGGATCAACTTGGTGGGGGTGTGACACTTTAAGTCCGAGAGGATATAGAGTCCAACAGGATAAAGATCATACAAGAGACTAAATGCTCAGTAGAATCTATATGGGTACAAATCCCATGTGTATTGGGTAAGAGTATATTGATAGGAGTATACTACCATCCACCTGGACATAATGGTCAGACAGATGATTAAATGCTAAGAGAAATCAGGGAAGCTAACCAATTTGGCAGTGCAATAATAATGGGAAATTTCAATTACCCCAATATTGACTGGGTAAATGTAATATCAGGACTTGCTAGAGACATAAAGTTCTTTGATGTAATAAATGACTGCTTCATGGAGCAATTGGTTCAGGAACCAATAAGAGAGGGAGCTATTTTAGATTTAATTCTTAGTGGAATGCAGGATTTGGTGAAAGAGGTAACAGTGGTGGGGCCATTTAGCAACAGTGATCATCACATGATCAAATTCAAACTAATAACTGGAAGGAGGAAAATAAGTAAATCTGCAGCTCTAACACTAAACTTTAAAAAGGGAAACTTTGTTAAAATGAGGAAAATACGAGGGTAAGTCAGTAAGTAAGTCACAAATCTCTCTACTAAGGTAATAAAACATATATCTGTAATGTTGTCATATTCCATAGATGGCAGCACCTTAGAAGTGCTTATGTACATAAATAGTTATTTAAACTGTGCATGCGCAGGGGCTGTGTACACAAGGAAAATGGCTGCCGTGTTGACAGATTGTATGGTCGAAGAACAACGTGCTGTTGTCCGATTTTTATAGGCTAAGGGCTTAGTGGCAAAAGACATAAAGAAATGTATCCAGTATATGGAGAGAAATGTCTCTCGCGTAAAGCAATTTATAACTGGACCGATAAATTTGCACAAGGACGTGCCAACGTGAACGATGAAACCAGACCTGGTCGACCTGTAGAGATTGCGACAAAGGCAACTGTGAAGCAGGTTGAAGAGATGGTTCGCACTAACTGGAGGGTAGCAATTGACGAAGTTGCCAAAGAAATTGGGTGTTCTCACGGATTAGCATATTCCTTAGTGCACGATGCATTGAACTTTCGCAAAGTCTGTGTAAGATGGGTTCCCAAACAGCTGACCGAAGACAATAAGAACAACCGGATGGGTGTCTGTTTGGAAAATCTCTGCCGTTATGCAAACGAAGGTGAATCAATGATGGCACGTATTGTTACTAGTGACGAGTCGTGGATGCACCACTATCAACCAGAAGTGAAACGCGATTCCATGCAGTGGAAGCATCCACTATCACCGACACCAAGAAAGTTCAAGCTTGTGCCTTCTGCAGGAAAGGTGATGTTGACTGTGTTTTGGGACCGAGATGGGATACTCTTAACCAGTTTTCAGAAGCGTGGTGAATCTGTTAATTAGGCTTCCTACTGTGCTACTCTATTAAAGCTTAAAGGAGCTATTCGTAGAAAACGCCCAGATCTGGAAAAAAGAGGAGTGCTGATTCTTCACGATAATGCCAGACCACACACTTCGAATGAGACTCGTCAGACAATTGCGAACCTGCACTGGGAAGTTCTTGAACATCCACCATACAGTCCGGATTTGGCACCCAGCGATTTTTACTTGTTTGGCAAACTGAAAAGCCATCTCGGTGGTAAACATTTCACCAGCAATGAAGAAGTGGAACAAGTGGTGAAGCGCTGGTTACGCTTCACCACTTGTTCCAGACTTTTACGCAGAAGGTTTTGATGGACTTTTCAAACGCTGGGACAAATGTATAAATGTTCACGGCGATTACGTTGAAAAGTAGTTGGTTTTTCCAGAAAAACTGTTTGTGACTATATTCTGTATATTTCACAGTAAATAATTCATCTTTTGCATTTAAATAAATTTCATGAATATTAATCCCATGTATGTTTGTGACTTACTTACTGACTTACCCTCGTAGTTAGAAAAAAACTGAAAGGTGCAGCTGCAAAGGTTAAAAGTGTTCAACAGGCATGGAAATTGTTTAAAAATACAATCCTAGAGGTGCAGTCCATATGTATTCCACACATTAAGAAAGGTGGAAGGAAGGCAAAATGATTACCGTCATGGTTAAAAGGTGAGGTGAAAAAGGCTATTTTAGCCAAAAAATCATCCTTCAAAAATTGGAAGAAGGATCCATCTGAAGAAAATAGGATAAAGCATAAGCATTGTAAAGTTAAGTGTAAAACATTGATAAGATGGGCGAAGAGAGAATTTGAAATGAAGTTGGCCATAGAGGCAAAAACTCATAATAAAAACTTTTAAAAATAAATCCAAAGCAAGAAACCTGTGAGGGAGTCGGTTGGACCATTAGATGACAGAGGGGTTAAAGGGTCTCTTAGGGAAGATAAGGCCATTGCAGAAAGACTACATGAATTCTTTGCTTCCGTGTTTACTAACGAGGATATTGGGGAGTTACCAGTTCCGGAGATGGTTTTCAGGGGTGATGAGTCAGACGAACTGAATGAAATCACTGTGAACCTGGAAGATGTAGTAGGCCAGATTGACAAACTAAAGAGTAGCAAATCACCTGGACTGGATGGTATGCATCCTAGGGTACTGAAGGAACTAAAAAATGAAAATTCTGATCTATTAGTTAAAATGTGTAACCTATCATTAAAATCATCAATTGTACCTGAAGACTGGAGGGTGCCCAATGTAACCCCAATATTTAAAAAAGGCTCCAGGGGTGATCCGGGTAACTATCGACCAGTGAGCCTAATTTCAGTGCCAGGAAAAATAGTGGAAACTATTCTCAAGATCAAAATCGTAGATCATATAGAAAGACATGGTTTAATGGAACACAGTCAAAATGGATTTACCCAAGAATAATCTTTGTCCCCCATTTTGTACATTGTACGTTTTTGAAGTTATGTTTTTTAGTTATATTATATAACTTATAGTTTATTAATGCATTGTTTCTCTTTTTCTACCCCTTACCCTCCCCACCCTTGACCCTCCCCCTAGTCTCTGTTTTTCTCTGGTTATATGTAAGGGCTCTGCCCTATAGTTAATTGTATACCTCCTGTTTTATGTAAGGGTTCTGCCTATAAGTTCTTGTTTATTGTGAACCGATGCGATGTGCGAACGGACATCGGTATATAAGAGACTTTAAATAAATAAATAAATAAATAAATAAATAAATAAGTCTTGCCTAACAAATCTGCTTCATTTTTTTTAAGGGGTTAATAAACATGTGGATAAATGTGAACCGGTAGATGTCGTGTATTTGGATTTTCAGAAGGAGTTTCACAAAGTCCCTCATGAGAGGCTTCTATGAAACTAAAAAGTCATGGGATAGGAGGCGATGTCCTTTCGTGGATTACAAACTGGTTAAAAGACAGGAAACAGAAAGTAGGATTAAATGGTCAATTTTCTCAGTGGAAAAGGATAAACAATGGAGTGCCTCAGGGATCTGTACTTGGACCGGTGCTTTTCAATATATATATAAATGATCTGGAAAGGAATACGACGGATGATACAAAATTATTCAGAGTAGTTAAATCACAAGAGGATTATGGTACATTACAGGAGGACCTTGCAAGACTGGAAGATTGGGCATCCAAATGGCAGATGAAATTTAATGTAGACAAGTGCAAGGTGTTGCATATAGGGAAAAATAACCCTTGCTGTAGTTACACGATGTTAGGTTCCATATTAGGTGCTACCACCTAGGAAAAAGATCTAGGCATCATAGTGGATACTACTTTAAATGTAATGTATCATTATCTGCTTGTGATTTAACTACTCTGAATAATTTTGTATCATCTGAAAATTTGATAACCTCATTCATTGTATTTCTTTCCAGATATATATATATTGAAAAGTAGAGATCCCTGAGGCACTCCACTGTTTACTCTTTTCCACTGAGAAAATTGACCATTTAATCCTACTCTCTGTTTCCTGTCTTTTAACCAGTTTGTAATCCACGAAAGGACATCGCCTCCTATCCCATGACTTTTTAGTTTTCTTAGAAGCCTCTTATGAGGGACTTTGTCAAACGCCTTCAAAAAATCCAAATATACTAGTATTGCTAGATCAGCCCTGAGATAGCTCTGAACTGCAAAAGGCCTAGAAATATCTGTAGCCCTCACACCCAGGGTGAGGCCTCCAGGCCAGAAACATGATAGGGAACTGGAAACATTGATAAAAGACATTAAAGACCAAATTTAAACTTTGCTCAAAATTAGCGCAAAAAAGTGCATGAAACCTCCAAGTCTGACTGCTTGTATGATTTTTTTTCTGTGGCAATTTTTTCCACTTCAGAAGGTAATGGAAAATGCATTTTTTGACAAAAGATACAATACTCAAAATGATACAAGCAAGCAAAGTGTTTTTTTTTAATATTATAATTATCTGACACATCATAAGACGTAAAATTCTAAGAAAGTCAGTAAGCTTTAGTAATTATTTTTTGGACCAAAGGTTTCTCCATTCTCCTCCTGCAGGAATGTTTGGCTACAGATGATTACCTAATTTATTAGATAACCTGCGATTGCAGTCCAATAGTTTAAGGGAGCATAAATTTGCAACTTTGTGAGGTAGTTAATCAGGTTTCGTATAGCAGCATAATTATTTATTTATTTACTTTAAAATCTTATATACCGCAAAATCCCAAAATATATTTTTCAGTGCAGTTTATATCATATACATAAAATATCTAATAACAACTTAAAGCAATGCATACAAAACCAATATATAAAAAAATAACAATTTAACTAAACAGAAAATTGTGCCTTAATCTGTCATCTGAATTCCTTACTGTTCTTCTCTTTTCTCAGCTGCTCTGACAACATATTCCACATAGTAGATGCAACAAAAGAAAAAGCCCTAGACCTAGTCTGTTCAAATAAATAACATTGTAAATTAGGAACCTTTAATAAATGTGCTCCTGACCGAAGATTTCTTCCTGGCTTATACCAGCTCACGCCTTGTTTCAATAATGGTTTCATACGGGAGATATAGCTTTATTTGAAGTTTCAATTAATTTTACAGAGGAAAGCACTGTTATAAGATTAAGCAAATATTCCTTCATTATCTCAAAGTCTACTTGCACTTCTCAATATGAAACACCAAACTAATTAACCGAGCTGAAAGATTAATTAAACCAGTTTATCTCAACCTTAGCCGTGATGGGTTGTAGTCCTGCAGAGATCCAGGACCTGTCTTAAAGCATGGCATGGAGGCAGGAAAATGACAGGTTACACCACAGTCTCAGGGATAATAGAACCCATAGGTCTCACAGATGTCTTTGTGAAGTGTGTCACCAGGAACGGGGTGAAGAAGGACTTGGTTTTCCCAGGTTGCGACAGGGATAAGGTTAGCAAGAATGACAAGGCCCCTACTCTAAGGTTAATGGATCTGGCTGCACAGAGCAAGGAGCTCAGTCTTAAAGCTTACTAGTTCACTGGTGTAGTCAACTGCAACGATGAAACAGTTCTGCAAGGATAGCAGTAATATTGGCAGGGCAGCTGTAGAATCTGTAAAGGTCTGGGGAAAGATTCTGGGGGAAAGATTCCACAGTATGTGTAATCCAGCTTTTTTCTCTGCTTGGAATTTCATTGTATATTCATTTCATAGGATTCAACATTGATCTTTGATTGGATGTTACCACCATCTATAGGTATAGGATTGGTAGGTTGTTGATATGACATCCTCTGAATCCAGATGTAAATGCATATTCTCACTCTTAGTAATGAGGTTCATCAGTAGACATTTATAAACAATACCCGCTTCATAGCTGGCTTCATGGCTAGATACAAAGTTTCCACTAAGGACTTAGCAGTTCATATGTCTAGGATGTGCTAGTAAATTGTGGGGTGTAGACACATGTCTGATAGAACAATTGTAATTCTCTTCATTGTGTAGTTTCTCACAGTTTTTAAAAGTGAAACTGTAAAGACCATAACATGGCTGAAGCTCCATCTTGTATTGCTCAGGCCTGCACTTGGTTCAGTCTGTGCAAAATCTGCAGGCTCTAGTTTAATTGTGCACATCTTTTTAGGGTGAGTAACTTCTTCTCTACACTTCTCCTTCCAGTTCAATCGGAACCAGGGCTAGAATTCTGGTGCAACTACCCAGCAAGTTTTTTCTCTTTTTAATAAAGCCTCCCACTATTCCTAGTGAATACCACAACTAACTCCCTCCCCCTCACAGGGGCCATAAATTCCAACTTCACAGCATCCCCAGCCCTGGGCAACCTAAGGAGCAGAATAATCCAACTGAAAACCCTCTGCATGGTAGTGCATCACATTGTTACTGAGTTACCAGGCCAGCCCCTAGTTTTAATAATTTTTAATTATTTCCATTTATCTGCCATATATGTTAGTATAGTAATAGAGGTTGTTCTGGGACCATGATGAACATTTATTGAGCCTTCTGCAAAAATAAATGCACCCATCTGGTTAATTCGGTTTCACTGCAAGGTGTAGATTGCATTTGGAAACCTGATTAGCAATCGTTGTTAACTATTCTGATTTCTGAGCAATTAAAGCATTCACTGTTAATCAAACTAAATTTCTATTTGGCATTCCCAAGAATTGCCTATTGAATTGCTGTGTTAATATGAGTTAATTAACCTTCCCACAGCATGCAAAGTCATCAGAAAATGATTTTCTCATACACTCATTCTAAGATAAAGACTACTAGTAAACCTGAAAATGTGTTTGATTTGTTTTACAGCTAAACGTTCATGCTTATCTTTAATATCTTACCAGTAGTACACAATGCTAGAATCTATTTTGCCACTTACAACAATGAAACAAAATGTTTAGTATTACAGTTTTAAAAAAATCCATTATTTTAGAAATGAAATACATACTGTACATGCTACCATAAAGATACATACACACAGGGATGGTAACTTTCAAACTGGCCCGTGTACACACATTTGTGCGCATCTGTCAGCCCGTGCCCAGGGACACAGCCATTGTATAACATATGCACACATGTTATAAAATACCTGGCCACGCACACGTGTGCGCAAAATTTTAAGTTGGCATACGCATATGCGCACAAAAGCTGCTTCTTGCAAGAAAATCTAGGGATTTTAGAAGGGGCACGTGTTGACACTATTCCCCGTTTTACCACTTCGTCCTCAGGTCGCCCAGTTAAGAGATAGGTCCTCCAAACCCAGCAAGTTTAATAGCCTTCACTCCCTCCAGTTAGCATTGACCCTTAAAGCCCACAGATCTGCCTAGTTTTGTTTTGTTTTTTAACTTACACATCATCCATAGCAGAAGTAAATTAATATAGCGGGGGACCTCGGCACACGCTGAGTCACATCAGTATATGCACACACATCTCAAGTTTACACCCCAAAATGCCCATGCCCCGCCCCTTTTTGAAAACTTTAAGATGTGTGTGCTGTGAGAGATATGTCCGTATCTTGGCAGCTTTTAAAATCTGATTGGTGCACATGAGCCCGATTTCTTTGTGCATCCCCTAATTAATGCGGACTTCGGGCTTTTAAAATTCACCTCTTAGGAGGTAATTTTCAAAGGAGTTACACATGTCAATGTGTCATACTATTGTAGCAATTTTAAAAAGCCCATTTACATGAGTAAAGTGCATTTACCATTTTTAAGCATGGATTTTGAAAATTGAGTAATTAGTGAGTATGTGTATTTAGCCATACGGCCATATACCTCATTCTGTAATGTTTCTTATTTATTCTTGCAACATTTTGAAACTGGACTATTGTAATTCCCTTCTACTCGGCCTTCCAGCCAACTCCTTAAAGCCCCTCCAAATGGTTCAGAACTCAGCAGCAAGGCTTCTCACCAACACCAAAAAAAGAGAACACATCTCCCCTACCCTTCAGAAACTACACTGGTTACCCATTAAATACAGGATCCTCTTCAAGGTACTCATGATCATTCATAAAGTTATACACAACCTCACTGCCCTCCACACATCCACTCAACTTAAACCACACACCTCTTCTAGACCAATCAGGAGGGCCTACAAAGACAACTTGTATGCTCCCCAAGCCAAAACATCCCTGAGAAAATGCGCCATATCGACAGCAGGACCTCACCATTGGAATGCGCTACCCCCCGACCTCAGACAAGAATCTTGCCCCTCCGTGTTAAAAAAAAAACTGAAAACATGGCTATTCAACCAAGCCTTTCAGGACATTTAATCGCCCATCGCCTGCAACCTTACTCTCCCAAGCGATCATACTAGTTCGGACACTTCAGCACACTCCCCATTTCTGTTTGCACTAGTTATCATCTCTCCTGGTCCCGAGATGATATGAAAGGATTTATTTTATTTTATTTTATGATAAGTTAAGAATGAGTTCCGACCTGTTCTCCACTGTTACCTCTTCTGTTAATTGTTTTTAATTGTTCCCTGTACCGCCACTGAGCGAATGTTGTAGTTACATTGTAAACCAATATGATTTGTATACTTTACAGGAATGTCGGTATAGAAAAAAATAAAAATAAATAAATAAATAAACTTCTAACTGGATCATGTACTAAGCAATGGCTAAGCAAAGAAAAAAGTATTGGACAATTTCAGGAGCTCCTAGATATAAAAACATTTTTGGAAGAAGGAAATCAACATAGCAGGAGCTCGCTGATTAGTGATGATTCACTGATTTGACATTTCCCACTTCTAAACTGAAATCTTGAACCTTTAACTTCAAGGGAAGGACACAAGTCTGGCACAGCCGATTGGACAAATGAATGCATAGGAATGAATTTGAAATATACTTCCTACCTGGCATAATAAATTGAGATCTCCCTGCAAGAGCCCTCTACATGAGTAGAGACAGCATCTGGTGAAGTGAGAAACTGGCAAAATGAGCTGCTGAAATTTGGGTACAATGAGACTTGGGCTATGGAGGAGGAGGAGGAACAGGGGACTAGACAGTTGGCAATCAAACAGTGTGTATATGTTTGGCTGGTGAGGGGAGGGTAACTTTCAGCCTCCGGAATTTACATGGGTAACTGTTTAGTTACTTGGGCAAATTCCTTCGAAAAAGGTACTCTATATGTTAAGAATGACATAAAGCCAAGTAGCATAAAAGTTCTATAGGATTCAAACTGCGCTTCGTGAATCTTTTCTTTCCCTTTGAAAATCACTGTAAAGTTTGTGAATAACAAGAACCCACAAAAGCAGGCAGTTTTAAAATAAACTCCTACGAGGGTAATTTTATTACTGTGAGGGGTAGGGGTGTACATTTTTTCCATAGGCTTTACCCTGAATTTTCAAAGTGAACGTATGTGCATAAGTTCACTCTGAAAATTCCAGTGGAAGTCAATGTAATAAGATCTGAGCTGAAATCCATGCTGATTTTACTGCACGGATTTTTTTGGCGTGCATGGCAAAAACCAGCGCAAGCGCTGGATGTAATAACAGCCGCATATGCTAATTAGATAAACCAAATATACGCGCCATAATGTGTGCAGTAACGCACGCTAATAGCCCTATGTAGTAAAACACGCAGACATCAACGAAGAAGCTCACGCAAACACCCATCAGCATGTGAATGCCTGCGAATGATTCTCGGGGCGAAAGCCTTTCTTTTTCAAAAAAGACATTGATGTGAAGTTGGGTAGAGCAATATCTAACCCCTACATCATCAGACTCCAACCACTGGTAAGAACGTGAAATGCAGATCGGCGATTATGCCTCATTGAGAAGCTGCCTCCTCTCTACCTGTTCCTTCCACCGCTTGGCTGATCCGCAAAAGCATCAAAAAACGGGTCACCACACCACCACTTTCACTTACCTCTGCCCTGACACAAGTGCTAAATCCCGCATTAAAAAACCCGCATTAACCTGAACTCCCTGCTAACGTGGCTCTTGGCATTGCCTATAAATAGATAATTGCCTCTTTTGCATGCCATTAGCATGCACACGCACAGATAAACTGCAGGTCCATAAGCGCGCTTGTACGTGCTTTTTTTCCCGCACACAAAACCCTTATTTCCTAGAGTGTAGCAGATGGACTCAGGACCAATAGGTATAGTGTGCTCCTGATAGCAGTTGGAGACAGAGTTAGATTTCAATCTGACATCAGCAATACATATACCCCTGAAGGAAGCTCTGCTCTTCAGTATTTCTCCATCTTCATAGCAGTTTGTGACTCTACACACGCTTGCAAAGCGTTAGAAAATCCAAACCCAAAGAAGAAAGAAAATTCCAAAATCTTACCTCTACAAGAGGAACCCCGCTCTCCTGTGGTGATACCTAAGGGTCCCTCCCCCAGTAGAGAATTCCTGAGGTGATTTCCGAGATCCCTCAGAGGTAAGCCTTGGACCGGCAGCCAATTTCCAGCGTGGACTTAGCCTCCAAAAGGGAGTGGCTGAGAGGCAGCGGGTGCAAGACCAAGCGTGGCGGTGAAGATATTTTCCCTCTGCCCCCCGCAGCCGGAGACCGCCCAGCATGAGACCGGGAAGCGCCGAGACAAGGTAAGGTAGAAAACTTTCTTAAGTCTCTGGTCTCCGAGGTTCGGATAGCCGCACAGATCGCCCATTGGCGTCTGTCCCATTGGGTTGAGCAGCCCCTTCCAGGCTAGACCCCGATCCGGCTCGAGGGTCCTCCCGCGTGGAGATCCTCCGGGGGTGGGGGGGGGGGGGTGTGGGTTTGCCATCTTAATCATGTGGTCGCCGGCGCCATTTCCCCCCCTTGATCACCGTACTGTCTGCCTAACTGAGCTGTGTGCACAGCGGTAAGCCGGGCACATAACATAGTTGTGCGCACAGCGGTGTGCACATAGGTGCCATGCGCACAGTGGCGCGCACATAGGTGCTGTGTGCACAGTGAGGGGCACGAGGGTGCTGGGCGCATAGCGCCATGCTCAACAGCACCAGGCGCACAAGTTTGGCTGCATGCACAGCGGCGCACGCATCCCTGTAAGCACACAGACCGTTCTGCACGCATATTTTCGCAGCTTGCACGCACACCCTCGGCGCACTTGGAGTGCATATCTAAGCCTCCCAGCGCGCACATATAAACATACAGACCGGGTTTGAACGCCCCTACGCACACAAACCATGGCACCACCGGCCAAGAAAGCCAAAGCACAAGCCTTTTGCCCAGCCTGTCACATAAGAGCTGCACAGCATGAAGAGGCTACTGTTGCAGTCCCAGTCGCGAGGTTCGCGACCGGGTCCCTTACCTCTCTCCCCCTCGGGCATTCCCTGGCAAGCTCTGGTGTCCTCTGGGCCTAGGTAGGCGTCTCCACGAGGGAGACGCCGCCAAGCTCCGTTCCATAGCTCCGCTCCTCCTAGGCGCGCGCACAGGCGAGGGGAGAGTTTTTAAAGGGCCAGTGGTGCGAAACCACAGCCCGCCCTCGGAGGTGATGTCAGACGCTGGCAGGGATTTAAACCCGGCATCTGACTAGCCTCATTGCCTTGCAACAAGGTTCTCCTGTTTGGAATTCTAGTTGCTGTACCTGCTTCGTTCCTGTTCCAGTCTCCGCTCCTGCTCCAGTCTCCGCTCCTTCTTTGGATTGTCTTCTTGGTTCCTGACTCCGGTTCGTCTCTTCGCACTTCCTGTTTGTCGCCTGCCCTGCCTTTGGACCGTCCCGACACCAATCTCCATCTTACAAGAATATCCGCCTAAGTTCCAGCGGTCTGGGTCCTCACGGGCTCCTCCCGGGGGGACCTCGGGCTTCCAGGGTGAAGATTCTACTTCTGCGCCAGTCTTGATACCTCCTGGCCTGTTCCTTCTCCGCGGAGTTCTCCTACTCATCTGTCACCCTCCGCCAGGCCGGCCCAAGGGTCCACCTTTTCTATCCGCAGCAGTTTGCAAGGCCATGGACCCGGCGGACATCTCCAGACTGCAAGCCATTCCTGGAATGGCCCAACGTTTGCAACAGCAGCAACACTGCCTCGACATCCTGGCTGCCACTGAACGGCTGGCGAATCGTCTGGATGCCACACCGCCAGAGCCACCACTGGTGCCACCTTCGGCTCCTACTCTGAGCATAACTGCTCCCACTCAGCTGCCTGCTCCTTCACGCTACTCAGGTGATGCCAAGGGCTGCCGAGGATTCTTGAACCAGTGCTACATAAGGTTTTCGCTGCTTCCTGGTCAGTTTCCCTCGTATTCCGTGAAAGTAGCCTATATCTTGTCGTTGCTGGAGGGGAAGGCGTTGAGTTCGGCCTCGCCGATGTGGGAGCGTCAAGATCCACTACTAAATAATGTACAGCAGTTTGTCCTCAACTTCAAACAAGCTATCGACGAACTTGCACGCTTGTCTACAACTACGTCAGAGCTATTGCAGCTGAGATAGGGATCTCGGTCCCTGGCAGACTACGCTACTGAGTTTCACACCCTCGCTATGGAAGTAGGGTGGCGTGATGACAGCCTGCAGGGAGTTTTTCTGGAGGGCCTGTCAGCTCGCATCAAGGAAGAGTTGGCAGCCAGAGACATTCCAGACGACCTCAACGAAGTAATTGATTTAGCTGGCCGGATTGACCGTCGGTTTCAGCAAAGAGCGAGGTAGAGACGACCGCCACGTCATCCCATATCATTGGCACCTGCTTTCGCTAGGCCTATGACAACATCGTCGAGTCAAGGGACGCCGCAACTTGAGTCGTCAACAGAGGAACCAATGCAGTTGGCTCGTACACCCTTAACTGCAGAGGAGAGGCGAAGACGCTGGGCATTGGGCTTATGTTTATACTGTGGCAGCAAGGGCCACTTTCTAGCTCAATGCAAGGAGCGTCCGGAAAACGCCAAGGCCTAGGCAATTCTGAGGAGCTACTCCTAGGCTGTGCTAATTCTGCTCCTCAATGTACTGTACCAGTGACACTAGAATACCCTGGAGGGTTTTTTAATACCCTCGCCTTTATTGATTCCGGAGCAGGTGGGAACTTTATTCTGTCCGATTTGGTACACCAATTCCAATTACCCACTCGTCCTCGGATTCCCCCTCTAAGGATCACCTCTATCCAGGGTACAGTGCTGCCGGGAAGTATTTCTGACTCCACGGCTCCTCTTACTCTCCAGACCGGAGCGCTGCACTCAGAGGAGATATCCTTTCTGATTCTGAAGAAAGCTGTTCACCCAGTAGTACTGGGGTTACCGTGGCTACAACAACATTCTCCAATAATCCACTGGGACTCGTTACAAATAGCTCCTTTTGTTTCTCCAACTGTCTCAAGGTTCCGTGCCCACTTCTCGTGCCCATGCTGAATTTGCGGAGGTGTTCTCCAAAAGGAAAGCGGAGATTTTTCCACAGCATCGCCCCTTTGATTGCGCAATTGACTTGTTACTAGGAACCACGCTGCCGCGTGGGAGAGTGTACCCTTTATCCTGCCAGAAACACGTGCTATGTCAGAATATATTTCTAAAAATCTCGCCAAAGGATTCATCAGACCCTCTCGATCACCAGCTGGAGCAGGATTTTTCTTCGTGGGGAAGAAGGACGGTACACTCAGACCATGCATTGATTACAGGGGTCTCAACACCATTACCAAATGAGATCGGTACCCTCTTCCATTAATCCCTGAACTTCTGGATAGATTACAAGGGGCCAAGATCTTTACCAAACTCGACCTTCGAGGGGCCTACAATCTAATCCAGATCCGCCCCGGAGATGAATGGAAGAGTTCCTTCAATACGAGGGACGGGCATTGCGAGTATTTGGTAATGCTGTTTGGCCTATGTAACGCTCCGGCAGTCTTCCAAAATCTCATGAATGAGGTGTTGCGCGAAATGCTACACTCTTACGTCATAGTGTATTTAGACGATGTTTTGATTTATTCTCGAGATCTGAAGTCCCATCGTCAACACGTTAAGCAAGTACTGCAAGTCCTAAAAGACAACCAGCTTTATGCGAAACTGGAGAAATGCATGTTCGAACGAGAGTCGCTTCCTATCTTGGGATACATCATCTCGTCTACTGGGTTTCACATGGACCCGGAAAAGGTCTCTGCTATTAGGGACTGGCCCCGTCCAGTAGGGGGTGAAAGCGTTACAACGTTTCCTCAGATTTGCAAATTTCTACAGACAGTTCATTCCTCATTACTCCCTTAAAGTGGCACCTCTTACCGCTTTGACTAGAAAGGGGGCTGATGCTAAAATTTGGCTTAAAGCAGCCTGTCAAGATTTTGAGGATCTAAAACAGGCTTTCTTGCTAGACACTTGTTTATACCATCCGGATCCGTGATGCCCCTTCGTTGTGGAGGTGGACGCCTCTAGCATCATGGTGGGGGCAATACTAAGTCAACACTCTACCACGGGTAAACTGCTCCCATGCTCTTTCTTCTCCAAGAAGTTCTCAGCAGCCAAATGCAACTACAGTATAGGAGACAAGGAACTCTTGGCAATTAAGTTAGCATTCGAAGAGTGAAGGCAATGGCTAGAGGAGGCAGCCCATCCTATCACAGTTTACACAGATCATAAAAATCTGGAGTTCTTGTGTCAGGCACAGCGGCTGAATCCTAGGCAAGCCCGGTGGTCCCTCTTCTTCAATCGCTTTGATTTTACACTTCGCTATCATCCAGCGTCCAAGAATACCCGTGCAGATGCCTTGTCATGAACTACGGAGCTAGAAGAGGAGGAGGAGCGTCCCCAGTACATCTTGGATCCAGCAAAAATCAACATAGCTGCTGTGGCTGTAAGTTCTCTGGGAAGGACAGTAGTCCCAAAGCGTCTCCGAAGGAGAGTCTTAATGTGGGCCCATGACTCCCTTTCTGGTGGCCATGCTGGCCAGGAGAGGACGCTAGACTTGCTGAACCGCTACTATTGGTTGCCAAACATGAGACAAGACGTTCACAGCTATGTGAGTTCCTGTCCCACCTGTGCCAGGCAAAAACCTCGAATTGGCCAACCTTGGGGTTTGTTGCAACCATTGCCTGTACCCACAGAACCATGGACTCATATAGCCACGGACTTTGTGGTGGATTTACCTTCGTCAGATGGGAAGACGGCCATTTGGGTAACGGTGGATCATTTTTCCAAGATGGCCCATTTCATCCCACTTCCCAAGTTGCCATCAGCACCGGAACTAGCGCAAATATTCACACAGCACATCTTTCGAACTCATGGACTTCCACAAAACATTGTTTCAGATCAGGGACCCCAGTTCACAGGCCGATACTGCAGAGCTCTGTGCAAGAAATTTGGAGTTCAACTTAGTTTGTCCACAGCCTTCCATCCCCAGAGTAATGGCCAGACTGAACGCATGAACCGCTCTTTAAAGTCGCTCTTTCGTGCCTTTGCTAATGAGAGGCAGAACAGCTGGGTAGCATTACTACCGTGGGCCAAATTCTCTTATAATAACCATTTTCACTAAGTCACTGGGAAATCACCCTTTCACATAGTGTATGATAAGCAACTAAAGCCACCGTTACCTTTGCCGATAACTATTCCCTCACCGGCAGCTCAAGTGTCCATTCAACAACTGCAAGATCTCTGGAACTCCATTCAGGTTAAACTCTCCAAGGCGGTGAGCAGAGCTAAGTCTTGTACGGATCACCACGACAACCTGCACCTGTATTTCTACCAGGCAACAAAGTTTGGTTAAGTACTAAGAACATTCACCTTCAAGTTCCTTCTCAGACGTTAGCTCCTAGTACTGTGGACCTTTTCAAGTTGCTGAACGAGTAGGTCTCGTGTCATACCGGCTTTGCCTCCCCACTACTCTACGCATTCATAATGTGATTCATGTCTCTCTACTTAAACCAGTAATTCTTCCCAGGTATCATCGTAGATCGCCTGAGTCCATCAACCTGCCTGCTCAAGATGATCCGACTTATCTAGTTCGGGAGGTTCTGGACGTCCGCTTTCATCATCGGTGATGGGAGTATCTGCTGGCCTGGGAAGCATGTGGTCCTGAGGAAAACACCTGGGAGCCTGCCCGTAACATCCTGGACAAGTCGCTCCTGTGTCAATTTCATGCTGATCATCCTGGTAAACCTGGTCCTCTGAGGAGGGGGCATAAGAAGGGGGGTACTGTTGCAGTCCCGGTCATGAGGTTCGCGACCGGGTCCTTACCTCTCTCTCCCTCGGGCATTCCCCGGCAAGTTCCAGCGTCCTCCGGGCCTAGGCAGACTGCTCCGCGGCGGCGTCTCCACGAGGGAGACACTGCCAAGCTCCATTCTGTAGCTCCACCCCTCCTAGGCGCGCGCGCATGCGAGGTGGTAGTATTTAAAGGGCCAGTGGCATGAAACCATGGCCCACCCTTGGAGGTGATGTCAGACGCCGGCAGGGATTTAAACCCGGCGTCTGACTAGCCTCAATGCCTTGCAATGAAGTTCTCCTGTTTGGAATTCTAGTTGCTGTACCTGCTTCGTTCCTGTTCCAGTCTCCGCTCCCGCTCCAGGTCTGTCCCTTCTTCAGATTGTCTTCTTGGTTCCTGACTCCAGTTCGTTTCTTCGCACTTCCTGTTTGCCACCTTCCCTGCCTTTGGACAGTCCCGACGCCGATCTCCATCTCTCAAGAGTATTCGCCTAAGTCCCAGCGGTCCAGGTCCTCATGGGCTCCTCCCAGGGGGACCTCGGGCTTCCAGGGTGAAGATCTTACCTCTGCACCAGACTTGGTACCACCTCCTGGCCTATTCCTTCTCCACGGAGTTCTCCTACCCATCCATCACCCTCCGCCAGGCCGGCCCAAGGGTCCACCTTTTCCATCTGCAACAGCTACTGCCCTGTGCCTATAATGTGAGACGGCTCTGGGAGAACCAGGGCAAGGTCACCCCAGCCAGTACAGGAATCTGGATCCACTGATAGTATCCCGGACCTCTCTATTCCCAATTCGGCCCTCCAGACGGGGCCCTCGGGGAATGCCGCTGGGGTCAATATAGACCCAAGAACCTTTTCCTGGGTGGAATTCTTTAAAGGTCTGCAAACCTTCGTCCAGGTGCAATCGGTGCCACCGATGCACAGCCACAGACTCCACTCTCCAGTAGAGGACCCTAATCTCCCAGGCCCTTCTCGGCCTCCAAGAGACGTGCTTCCTCCGGACAAAAGCCTAACCTTAGGTGAAATGGACACCTCGGAGGAAGACCAAGACAACCTGGAGGAAGGGGAAATCCCTCCAGGAATGGAACCATACCGAACCATGATGCGTTTCTTCTCCAAAGACGAACTACCAGACCTCGTGTCTGGGAGTCTGAGGGAGCTGGCCATCCTAGCCACAAGCGCCTCAACAGAGCCAAAGATGAACCCTCTTCTGGTCGAGCTCTGTCAGGCCTCATGCCATTTCCCATTGCTGCAAACCTTAAAACAGCTGATCAACCTGGAATGGAATGCCCCGGAGGCCAGTTTCAAGGGAGGATGGGCCCTAGAAGCCCTACACCCACTGGAACCCTCAGTCAAAGATATCCTGGGGTTCCCCAAAGTGGAGGCCATGGTCTGCGCAGTTACAAAGTGCACCACCATTCCAGTCGAAGGAGGAATGGCACTCAAGGATGCCCAAGACAGATGTCAGGAGTCCATCCTTAAACAGTCATTTGAGGCAGCAGCTATTTCACTGCAGATCACTGCCTGATGTGCCGTCGCAACAGGCGCATGCTTGTCACAGGCCAGGAACCAACCATGCCCGTTGAAACATTAGATCCAGCAATATCCTTCCTCACGGATGCAACCTCCGATCTGGTGCGTACTTCAGCCAGGGGAATCTCATCCACTGTGGCAGCCAGAAGGCAACTCTGTCTCTGAAGCTGGTCAGCCGACTCGACATCCAAGAGGAAACTCACGAGAATGCCGTTTAAAGGAAACCTCCTGTTTGGTAGCGAACTGGAGAAGTTAGCCAACAAATGGGGCGAATCTCCAGTACCTCGGATACCAGAGGACAAGATCAAGAGAAGCCAACGTCCCTCTCCCCGGGCATCCAGGGGCAGAGGATCACAGCGTTTCAGACCATACAAGAATATATACCAAGCACCTCGCCCCACAGGTTGGGGCCAGTCCTTTCAGAACAAACACAACAAGAGGGGAGCCGGCTCGGGTCCAAGCCCCAGCCGCACCCCACAATGAGAATCAACAGACCCATCCACAGGAAGAAGCCATAGGGGGCAGGCTTGCCTGATTCTACCAAAGATGGTTCGAGATAACATCGGACAAGTGGGTCCTAACAATCATTCGAGAGGGATACTTTCTGGACTTCCACAGCATCCCTCCAGACAAATTTGTGAAATCTCCCTGCCATTCCCCCTCCAAGAGGATGGCAGTGGAAATTACACTAACCAAATTGCTCACCTTAAAGGCTATAACACCGGTGCCCATGCACCAGAGAAATACTGGACACTATTCCATCTATTTTATCGTCCCTAAGAAAGAGGGAATGTACCGGCCCATACTGGACCTCAAGTCAGTCAACTGCTACCTGAGGGTACCACACTTCTGCATGGTCATAAGGGCGGTACAGCCGGGAGAATTTCTGACCTCCCTGGACCTGTCAGAAGCCTATCTGCACTGCCAGGTCCATCACAATCATCAGCGCTTCCTATGCTTCGCGATCCTGGACCATCACTACCAGTTCCAAGCGCTACCCTTCGGGCTAGCTACAGCCCCTCGGACGTTCACCAAAATCATGGTCATAGTGGCGGTGACACTGAGGAAAGAAGGAATCCTCGTTCACCCATATCTGGACGATTGGCTGATCAGGGCAAAATCCCCAGAGGAAAGTCATCAGATGACCACCAGAGTCAAGAACCTCCTGGAGAATCTCATATGGGTCGTCAATGCAACCAAGAGCTGTCTGCAGCCCTCCCAATCTTTAGAATACCTGGGAGTCTGGTTCGACACCCAACAGGACAAGGTCATTCTTCCCCCTACAAGGAGAAGGAAATTGATGGACCAGTTGAGAAAACAGTTGAACGGTGCTTGCCCCATGGTATGGGACTACCTACAAATCCTCAGACTCATGACATCAACCTTAGAAGTTGTACCATGGGCAAGTTGTACATGCGACCTCTACAATGTTCCCTACTGTCACAATGGAACCCGATGTCCCAGGACTACACTGGCCGCCTCCAGTTGCCTGCGGAGGTATGGACCCAGCTCCTATGGTGGCTACAAGAAGACAATCTGAACAAGAGAGTAAGACTATCCCCACCGACCTGGCTCATGCTCACCACGGATGCGAGGGTGGGGAGCCCACTGTCAGGAACTGACAGCCCAGGGGAAATGGGGCAAGGAAGAGTCTGGATGGAACATCAACCGACTGGAAGTCCGGGCAGTCAGACTAGCCTGCCTATGATTCAGTCACAGACTCCGAGGAGAAGCTGTCAGAGTCATGTCAGACAACGCTACAACAGTGGCCTACATTAACCGCCAGGGAGGAACCAGAAGCCAACAGGTGTCATTGGAGATAGACCCCCTAATGACATTGGCGGAAGCAAACCTGCAAGGGTTCTCGGCCGCCCACATCATGGGAAAAGACAATGTCACTGTGGATTACCTTAGCAGAGAAAGTCTAGACCCAGGGAATGGAGGCTGTCATCCACAGCCTTCCAGATGATAACAGATTGCTGGGGAACCCCAGCCATGGATCTCCTGGCAACCCAGTCCAACGCCCAAGTTCCCAAGTTCTTCAGTCGCAGACGAGACCCGCAATCCCAGGGGATCGACGCCCTCATCCAAAACTGGCCACAGGAAGACCTGCTGTATGCCTTTCCTCTATGGCCACTACTGGGCGGGATCATCCGCAAGATAGAACACCACAGGGGGCTAGTACTTTTAGTGGCCCCGGACTGGCCAAGAAGGCCGATGTACGCAGACATGTGAAGACTTCTGGTGGGGAACCCCCTGTGTCTACCTCCACACAGGGACCTGCTCCAGCAAGGACCGATCCTCCACGAAGACCCAACTCGATTCTCTCCTACGGTCTGGCCATTGAGAGGACTTGCCTGAAGAAGAGCGGATACTCGAGGGCAATAATTGACACCTTGCTCTGAGCACGCAAGTTTTCCACATCCTTAACTTATATACGAATATGGAGAATATTCGAAGCCTGATATGAAGACCGCAGCATCCTTCCGCGGACAGTCAAAATTCCATTGATCCTGGAATTCCTTCAGGACGGCCTGAAGAAGGGGTTGTCTCTCAACTCCATCAAGGTTCAACTGGCCATGCTGGCCTGCTTCAGAGCCAAAGTCGAAGGCATCAGTCTATCTTCTCATCCAGATGTCTCCCGCTTCCTGACAGGGGTCAAGCAAATCCGACCACCACTAAAGTGGCCGGTACCCCTATGGAATCGCAATCTAGTACTCAACTTCCTAGCGGAAGCTTCATTCAAACCTACACGTGGTCTGTCCCTATGGCTCCTGACCTTGAAGACTGTATTCCTAGTGGCAATATGTTCAGCCCGTCACATCTCCGAACTTCAAGCGCTATCCTGCCAGGAACCGTTCCTCAGATTCATACCAGGATCTGGCTCTTTAAACAGGCCTGAACCAACTCACTCTTTACCCTCCCTTTTTCCTCTCCGTCCCTTTGTAAATACCCCTTCGTAATTTCACCTTTAATACATAACCTCGAAAACTCATAATGTCTTCCTCCCTGCTTGTACATCCCCCCCACCACCTCAGGTCACAGTGAATTTCCTGAACATGTTTATCTTCCTGTACATATCCCCATTAGGCCATTGCCACTCATTTTATGTTTGTATAGTACATTTTCCCATCCCCCCCATACCTGTAATATATACCCTTTCTGCATAGTTAATTTGGATGGACGGCGCCATCTTGTGCTCCTTCCATGTGACAGGAGCCAACCAATAGCACCGGTAGCCCCTGTGACATAGTAAGGGCAAAAGCTATTGGTGCCATTTTGAATACTGGCAGCTGATGGCCCGAGTGCAGGATATGGCTCCAAGACCCCTGCTGGATAACCAGGGACTTTTGGCAAGTCTTGGGGGGGGTCAGGAGGGTGGGGGGTTTATTTGTTAGATATGTTGTATTTGTGGGGGTTTGTCATACGTTTCGTAACCCCACGAATATAACGAATAGGGACATATACGTTGCGGATTGCCAATATGTCGAAAACGAATGCACACCCCTAATGGCCATATCGCGTGAGTTAGGGCCCTAACGCACGCGATAAAGCTTTAGAAAATAACCTCCTAAGTTTTCAGATGTCACAAAATTATTCTAGCAGATTGTGATAAATTGCAGGAGGACCTTGAGAGATTGGAAGATTGGGCATCCTTATGGCGGATAAAATATAATGTGGACAAGTGCAAGGTGATGAATATAGGGAAAAATAACCCAAGCTGTACTTGCATGAAGTTAGACTCCATATTAGGAGTTACCAACCAGGAAAAAGATTTGGGCATCATAGTTGATATTACATTGAAATTGTCAGCTTAGGGGCGGATTTTCAGAGCCCTGCTCGCGTAAATCCGCCCGGTTTTGGCCCTGCGCGCCAGTGAGCCTATTTTACATAGGCTCACCGGCGCGCGCAGAACCCCGGGACTCGCGTAAGTCCCGGGGTTTTCGGAGTGGGCGTGTCGGGAGGCGTGTCGGGGGCGGGGCCGGAGCGCGCGGCATTGCGGGGGCGTGTCGGCAGCGTTTTGGGGGCGGGTACGGGGGCGTGGCTACGGCCCGGGGGCGTGGCCGCGCCCTCCGTACCCGCCCCCAGGTCGCGGCCCGGCGCGCAGGAGGCCTGCTGGCGCGCGGGGATTTACGCCTCCCTCCGGGAGGCGTAAATCCCCCGACAAAGGTAGGATGGGGGTTTAGACAGGGCCGGGCGGGTGGGTTAGGTAGGGGAAGGGAGGGGAAGGTGAGGGGAGGGCAAAGGAAAGTTCCCTTCTAGGCCGCTCCGATTTCGGAGCGGCCTAGGAGGGAACGGGGGTAGGCTGCGCGGCTTGGCGCGCGCAGGCTATACGAAATCGATAGCCTTGCGCGCGCCGATCCAGGATTTTAGCCGATACGCGCGACTACGCGCGTATCTACTAAAATCCAGCGTACTTTTGTTTGCGCCTGGAGCGCAAACAAAAGTAGGCTGTTCGCGCTCGTCTGAAAATCTACCCCTTAGTGTGCTGTGGCAGTCAAAAAAAGCAAACTGAATGTTAGGAATTATTAGGAAGGGAATGGCAAATAAAACGAAGGATGTTATAATGCCTCTGTATCGCTCCATGGTGAGACCACACCTTGAATACTGCATGCAATTCTGGTTGCCACATCTCAAAAAAGATATAGCTGCACTGGAGAAAAAGGTGAACAATGATAAAAGGATGAACAAAATGATAAAAAAAACATGGAACTGTCCCCTATGAGGAAAGGCTAAAGAGGTTAGGGCTGTTCAGCTTGGAGAAGAGACAGCTGAGGGGGATATGATAGAGTTCTATAAAATCATGAAAGAACAACGGGTAAATATGAATCGGTTATTTACTCTTTTGGATAATACAAGTACTAGGGGGCATTCCATGAAGTTAAGCAAATAGCACACTTAAAACAAATAGGAGAAAATTATTTTTTACTCAGTGTACAATCAAGCTCTGAAATTCATTGCCAGAGGATAAGGATAAGGCAGTTAGTGTCACTAGGTTTAAAAAAGGTTTGGATACATTCTGGAGAACTATCCAAACTGCTATTAATAGGGAGTAGCTACTGCTTATTGCTGTGATCTATTTAATATTTGGGCACTTGCCTGCCAAGTTTCTTTGACCTGGATAGATCACTGTTGGAAACAGGATACTGGGCTTGATGGACTCTTGGTCTGATCCATTATGGCATTTCTTATGTTCTTATGTGATCTAGAAAACTACAGACCAGTGAACCTTAGGTCAGTGCTGGGCAAAATGGTGGAAACTGGAAGCTATTGTTAAAACAGAATAACTGGTCATATGAATAATCATGGCTTAATGGAGAAGAGCCAGCATGGATTTAGCAAAGGAAAGTAATGCTTTTCTTATCTATTAGAATTTTTTTTAAAGTGTTTATTTAAGTCATCTGTAAAATAATACATAGTGAGTGATTTTGGAAAACACATATTATAAGGCAATAAGAATACAAATATGAACAGCATATTATACAGTAAAATAAAGGGACATATCCCCTTACTGAATTCCATTTAAATTATCCCCTGAAATAATCTGTCCAATAGGTATCATCTTCCTTCTACATTCCCAGTAAGTTCCCCATATCAGATCATATGCAGCAGATTTGTTCTGCAAGCCAAAAGTTATCTTTTCAAGTATTGCAATTTCTGCCATAATTCCTTCCAATGACTTAAAGAAGGGGTCCCCTTCCAATAATATGCAATGGGGATCCTAGCTGCATGTAGTAAATGGGAGATGAGTTGCTTATGTTGTTTACTAAGATTGAGGGACTCCCTCACCCCAGGAAGCACAACGAAGCAGATATTTCTAAGTGAATATCCAGTACAGCAAATATGTATCGAGATATCGTTTTCCAAAAAAACCCCCACTATTTCACAATCCCACGAAACATGAATATAGGAACCCCGCTCCCCACATCCACGCCATAGAGGGTTAGCATTGCTAAATTTAGAGACAAATAATGGCTATCTATAGGCTCGGTATAACAATTTATACATTAATTCTTTCTTCTTATTACAGATAGATAATTTCAAAGTAGCGCACCAGATATCTCTCCAGTCATCCTCATCCAACTGTAAGGATATATCAGTATTTCATTTTTGAATCAAAGACTCTGCTGTCTCAATATGTTGTATCTCATCTTGTAAATAACAATAACATTTTGAAATCAATTTAAAGGGGCTCCTGTCATGTGAGAATATGTTCTAATCTTGCTCGTGTACATAAATACCTCATTATTGTCACGCACTCTAATAATATGCTTCCGTAATTGTTAATAAATAAAATGGGTAAGTGAGGGAAGTCTGTATTTCTCCTTCAGTGTTGCAAGCTCTGCAGCAATGGATCTGCATGCTCAAGAAGATACAGGTGGTCTTTGTCAGATCATCTGGAAACAGTGGAGGTTGTAGGGAGAAGGACATATGGCACTGATTCAAAAAGCCCCAACATTTCTGGGATTCCCCAGCATACTGAGTTGCAGCTGGTAACTGAGTTACAGGCCAGTTAAGTTACTGGAGGCGGTTCTGGTGTCTCTACTGGCAGGGGAAGAATAAAGGGCGTAGTCAGAGTGTCTACCCATGCGGTGAGATGATTCACGTCTGTAGCTAGAAGCGCTACAGCCGCCTGTAGTTCCTGGATGTTATGGGCTAAACCAGGGATAGACTGTAATGCGGACAAGTCTACCACGTCCATGGCCTCTAAAATCTGTTGCAAGCCTGGACCCTTGGACCCAGGTGGAGTTGGCACAACCTGCAGGGAGGAGCCTTGCAGGTCCCCACCGTCAGCAGGCTGGCTCAGAAGAGACAGTGGCCCAACTGGAGCTTCACTTGTACCAGCCCATGTTCCCCTTAGGTTGAGCCCTCATGTGTCAGGACTGGCAGGTCTTAAGTGTGGGCCGCTGCCTAAGAACTGCAGATCCCTAGAAGAAACTGGAGCTAGAAGCCGAAGTTGAAGACAGGCTCAGGTCAAGGGCAAGCAGAGTTCAAGCAAAGACCAAGAAGTAGGCTGAGGTCAAATACTGGGAAGTCTGTACAAGGGAAGATGACAGGCAGGAAAGCAAGGAACACAGAAGGACCAAATGTTGTGCTGACGGAGTGTGGACCACTTGCTCGAGGAGGAGTTGGCACTACCTGCGAGAGGAGACCCCCGTAGGTCCCTACCGTCGGGAGGTGAGGCCTAGCAGATGCAGGGGCTGGCTGGAGCTTCACCAATACCAACCCCATACCCCGCAGGTTAAGCCTTTACTTGTGTGTGGCTGGCTGGTCTTAGGTGGGCCCCTGTGAAGATGGTAGAATCACAGCTGGAAGAATCGCCGATAGCCAGTCCAGAGTCAGAAGCCAGAGAGTCGCCGATAGCCAGACCAGAGTCAGAAGCCAGAAGATCCGTCCGTGGGAGCAAAGAGAAGGGAACAGGAGCAGGAACAGGACTTCGGAAGGCAGGAACAGGACTCGGAAGGCAGGAACAGGACTCGGAAGCATCCAAGAAGCACCGAAAAATCCATCAAGGTGAAGCAGACTTGTTGCCAAGTTGAGGAACAGGAAGAGGAGGCTCCTATAAGTAGTTCCAGGCTCCTGACATCATCTAAGGGGGCTGAGCTTCATCAATCAGTGCTGGCCCTTTAAGGGTGCTCAGGGGGAGCGGCCGCATGCCTAGGAGGAGCCCTGCCCGAAGTGAGCTGCTGGGAGCCTTGGCCTGTGGACTGGTGCTGCAAAGAGGGGGTCGGGAGTTGTCCCTCCCGCTGCGGAGTATGGCACTGATTCGGTGGCAGGAGCTGCAAGAGTGGAGGAGGCCAGAGGCTTGCGGCAGGGGAGTCTCCCCATCATCGTGCGGATCCCAACGGTGGTCCCGAAGAGGAGGTGAGATGAGCCGGCCGCGGCCACCTGTGGCCGGGGCGTCTAATACCAAATAGCTGATCATGGAGACTGATGGAGAGGACGAAGACCACAGAAGCAGGAAGATGAGGACATCGAAGAACACTGGAACTAAAGGAGAACTGTGGAGGCTAGGGACAAGAACAAGAACACTGAAACTGAAGACTGAAGACACAAAATGCTTGAACTGAAGACTGAAGACAAAGACAGATGCTGGAACTGGGAACTGAAAACAAAGACAGATGCTGGAGCAACTCAAATTACTTTAGGAAGTAGAGAACCTGTTGTTGAGACACTGGCTGCAGAGAGCAAAGGCCTTTTATAGCCAGCATGTCTGACATCATCAGTGGAAGCCACAGAGGATTTCCCACCTCAGTCCCTTTCAATCTAACAGAGAGATGCGTGTGTGTGCCCAGGGGAATGTGCCATATAGGAAGTCGGCAGCATCAATCCGCATTAGAGTCTTTGGTGATGTTTCGGCACAATAAGGAGTGACTAACCTGACCGGGATTACCTGTGGCTTCCTGAAGCACATTGAGGCTGGGTCAAGAGTTAGAAGCCACAGTCTGTGGGGTGACCCATGGGCCACTGATCATAACATTCAAATCCTGAAAAGACTTAATCTCCCTGCCCTGCCACACCTGATCTTGAAAGCGAAGACCTTTTGCATACCAATTATGCATATCCAATGACATAGTCACAACTAATAATTATCAATTACCTAGCAGAGAGGATGTAGGGGAAGCAGTCTCACCATCAGCTTTCAACAATTTACATATTAATTTTCAGATATTACAAAAATGTGAAATAATTGGATGCATCCCACATACTTTGGACAATACAGCTGATCACGGAAACAACTCAAGCAATGTAGGTAACTATATCCTTCAGCCTGCACTTGTTCCAGATCCCAGCAAGCCACGGAATCCATCTCCTGGAACTATCCTCATAAGGCCACCAGATAGAAACATATAGAAACATAGAAATGACGGCAGAAGAAGACCAAACGGCCCATCCAGTCTGCCCAGCAAGCTTCACACATTTTTTCTCATGCTTATCTGTTTCTCTTAGCTCTTTGGTTCTATTTCCCTTCCACCCCCACCATTAATGTAGAGAGCAGTGATGGAGCTGCAACTAAGTGAAATATCAAGCTTGATTAGTTACGGGTAGTAGGGGAAGTAACCGCCGCAATAAGCAAGCTACACCCATGCTTATTTGTTTTACCCAGACTCTGTTATTCAGCCCTTATTGGTTGTTTTTCTTCTCCCCTGCCGTTGAAGCAGAGAGCTATGCTGGATATGCGTGAAGTGGACAGATAAATAATACAAAAACAAGTCAGGTATAGCTAAGCCCCCAAAATCTTTGGGAGCTGTAACTTTGCCAATTTAATATGTGGAAATCTTACTTCTCCAAATAAAAGAGGATATAGAACTCCTCAAGGCCCTCATTGTCACTTGGGGAATAAAGCATGGGAAATGCTGAAAAAGGTATAATAAACGCAGTAGTACAACCATTTTCACTAAATATGCTCTCCCAATCAAGGACAATGGAAATACAATCCAACGAGCCAAATCCTGTTATACCATCTTTACTACTTCCAGGTAATTCAATTTGAAAAGATCCCATATATTACTAGAAACATTAATTCCCAAATATTTTAATCTGGGATTAGCTCTAGTAAATTGTCTCAATCTTGCTGGTATCACTGTCCAGGGACCCATAGGGAGCCAAACCAATTTATTATAATTAATGTGATACCCTGAGAGATGGCAATATGTGTGCAGAAACACTAACAATTCCAGAACAGATCTAGTCACTTCTGTAATATAAAAAAGGATATCATCCACATATAAAATACTCTCTAGTAAGCACATTAAATCCTCTAATATTCTCTTTAGCCCTAATGATTTGTGCAAGTGGTTCCACAATGAGATTAAAAAGGAGCGGAGACAAGGGACACTCCTGTCTTTTACCCCTCGGACAGAATTTTTTAAAGGTGCAAATAAACATGTGGATAAGGGCAAATCTGTCAATATAGTGAGATCAATATTCAAAACTAAACATGTAAATGGCTAACTTGGAGTTAGATGGAGAACTTGTCATTTAGCTGGATAACTTATCAATCTCAGTATATTTATTTATTTATATCTGGATTGTCAGAAGGAATTTGATAAATCCCCTCATGAGAGATCCCTAAAGAAATTAGGGGTATGAAGGAGACATATGAGGGGTCATGACTGTAATGTATCTCTTGTATTTTTTTCTTTTGTGTTATATGTTTACTTGGAATTTGATTCTTTTCATATTCGCTTACAAATTTCATTCAAAGTCTATCTTTGTAAAATTTTGCAAAATGATAAAGAAAGAAAGAAAGAAAGAAAGAAAGAAAGAAAGAAAGAAAGAAAAATTTGAAAGTCATAGGATAGAAGGTAATATTTTCATGTGGATTTGTAATTGGTTAAAGGAAAGGACTCCATCTTTGTGGAACTCCTTTGCCAGAGAGCTGAAAGTCATGAAGAATTATTTTTATCTTTTGGGAAGTTAGTTAAACTTGGCTATTTTTGCTGCCTTCTGATTTTGATCTGTATTGATCACTGTGAATATAAATTGGTGAACTGACTTGTTCTCTGTTTTTTGGTTTATATGAAATGTTTTGCATACTAACATAAGAACATGCCATACCAGACCAAGGATCCATCAAGCCCAGCATCCTGTTTCCAACAGTGGCCAATCCAGGCCATAAGGACCTGGCAAGTACCCAAAAACTAAGTCTATCCCATACTACTGATGCCAGTAATAGCAGTGGCTATTTTCTAAGTCAACTTGATTAATAGCAGGTAATGGACTTCTCCTCCAAGAACTTAACCAATCCTTTTTTTAAACACAGCTATACTAACTGCACTAACCACATCCTCTGGCAACAAATTCCAGAGTTTAATTGTGCGTTGAGTGAAAAATAACTTTCTCTGATTAGTTTTTAATGTGCCACATGCTAACTTCATGGAGTGCCCCCTAGTCCTTCTATTATCCTAAAGAGTAAATAACCGATTCACATTTACCCGTTCTAGACCACTCATGATTTTAAACACCTCTATTATATCCTCCCTCAGCCGTCTCTTCTCCAAGCTGAACAGTCCTAACCTCTTTAGTCTTTCCTCATAGGGGTGCTGTTCCATCCCCTTTATCATTTTGGTCACACTTCTCTGTACCTTCTCCATCACAACTATTTCTTTTTTGAGATGCGGTGACCAGAATTGTACACAGTATTCAAGGTGTGGTCTCACAATGGAGCAATACAGAGGCATTATGACATTTCCGTTTTATTCACCATTCCCTTTCTAATAATTCCCAACATTCTGTTTGCTTTTTTGACTGCCGCAGTACACTGAACCTATGATTTCAATGTGTTATCCACTATGACGCCTAGATCTCTTTCTTGGGTGGTAGCTCCTAATATGGAACCTGACATTTGTAACTATAGCATGGGTTATTTTTCCCTATGGTTGAATGGTTGTGGCTGCATGTTGATATAACTGTATATAGATATTCCTTTATTGAGATTGTGGTGTCTTGTTATTAAGAAATCTATACTTTTGTTTCATGTGTTTTGGTATTAATATAGAATTGGTTATGTAATCCCTGGACTGACAGTCTCAGATAGAGGCCCCAGGAACCACACCTCAAATACAGTATTTTCAGTTAAGGTTTCCCCATTGATGTTAATTTATCTGAGTGTTCACGATTTCCTGAATGGGGAGAAAACTAATCTTCTGGGCCCTGTGCATTCCATCAAGTCAATTTCCAATTTGCATTTCGTTGTAAACAGCACTAATGATTACAGCAGCAATAATCATACTGGAAGCATTGGAAGTCTCCAACATAACGTTTACTGATGACTGTTGAAATTGATCAAAATTCTTTACAGCTTTAGTTGTTTTAAATATTGTGTTACAAATTTAATTCTTTAAGTAGACTTGTGACCTTTCTTCTGTTAATCAGATGTTATTGGGGGGTCAATTCAATTCCAATTTAGAAGTTCTATTTCTTATAAATAAAAAATAAATAAAGAAGTTCTATCTCTCCTCTGTTACAATCAAGTTGGATAGTTAGTACATTCCCTCCCAACTGACAGGAATAGTTTTTTTTAGTCAAATTGATATCATAGACAAAATCCAAATAAAACTCCTACTTCTCCTAAAATTCTTTTCTTACACTCTCTCTCTCTCTCTCTCTCTCCTTCTAATGATATCTACAGGCTGCTAGGAATTGAGATTATTCCTCTTCTCCTGTCATGCGTCGTATATACTAGAGAACCTATAGATAGGTCCAACAGTCTCCTTTCACTTTTACTCCTCACTTCTTCGTCTTGGAATGGATGAGAACCCACTCCTTCACCAGAGCTACTCATAGTCCACCCGTGTTCTATGAATAAGAAACACCACTCCTTTAACACATACACTGAGCCTTGGGTGAGTACTCAGGCATGTTAAAAAACAAATGATTCAAAAATGAAAGTCAACACATGAGATGAGCAGGGTGAACAAATTCCCATCTCAGGGAACAAAAAGGGTTAAAAAACATGGTCCTTAAGTGAATAAAGGTTCTCTGTCTCCTCTCTGAACCTCTCTCAGACCTCAGAGCCCTTCCTCCTTAAAAGTAAGCAAAATCAGAGAACAGCTAAGGATGTGCTGTCCCTGGAAAGGTCAACAAAAAATTCCACATTTTAAAATGGGTGGCAGGGGTTTATTCTAAGAGGACACTATTCTAGGCTCCCACATGGGAGAGCTACACATCCACAATAACTGCTTCTCTATTCTCTCCCCATAACAATAGAATACTCCTTTTGGTTTCTGGTAGAGATCTGGTAAGATCTCTACAGTTGTACTGTATTTTATGTTTTGTATCTTCATCTTTGGGGTGGGATGAGTTATAAATCTGAACAAATAAATAAATAATGAATAGGACTAAATAATTTTCCCAGTGGAGAGAAATGAGTAGTGAGTGCCTCAGAGATTTGTGCTGGGATCAGTGTTTAACTTATTCATTAATTATGTCAAAAAAGGGAGCAGTGAGTGAGATAATCAAATTTCCAGATGACATAAAATTATTCAAAGTAGTTAAAATACAAGCAGACTGAAAGGAATTTCAGGAAGAACCTTTCAAGACTGGGAAACTGAACATATAAATGGCAAATAGAATTTAAAGTGCAAACTGATGCACATGGGAAAAATAATCTCAGATAAATATTTACAATGCTGGGTTCCATAGTATTAGTTAATACTCAGGAACTTAACATGGGCAGTATATTGGAATCCTCAACCCTGTATGCAATAGTAGTCAAACAAGAAAATATGTTAGGAATTATTTGAAAAGGAATAAAAATCAAAACTGTAAATCAAATAATGAAGTCTGTATAGATTCAAGGTGTAACCACACTTTGAGTATTTTATGCAATTCTGGTTGCCCCATCTCAAAAAAGATCTAGAAAATGTCATAGAAGAGTAATGAAGATGATAAAGGATATAGAATCTATATCTAGGGGTGCACAGAGCTTGGTGGTTTGTGAAAGGGTGTGGCTCAGAAGCTGCCCTGAAGGAAAAAAAACAACCAAAGTTTAAAGTTTTAGGTAGAGAGGAAACTGTGAGGGGACCTGGTTGCAGGGACAGCCAGGAAGTGATAGGCTTATACCGGCTAATGGAAAAAGCCTGGCTGGGGGATAGGGATTAAAAGAGATTTAGTCAATGCTGGTTATGCAGGCTTTTTAAAAAAAAATTAATTTTTGGCCTTGAAAAAAGAAAAGTGGAAGGACCACTGGTACAGCAGGGCTGTGCTGAACAGGGTGTGGCCCTGAAAAAGCTTGCAGAGTGGGCTGTGAGTGCAGTGAATGGAAACAGGGTGAGGCCCTCTTCTAGCAAGCAAGCCACTCTGCAGGAAAGAGTGCAGTCATGAGAAAACCTGGAGTGCAGCAGCCAGGGTACTGCAGCACCAGAATGCAGGAGATAGGAAATTACAAGAGAAACTTGCAAGGAGTCAGCAGACCTGGGCTATGCAGAAATTGGACCAGGAAGCATACTGGGTTGTGGTCAATGTCTGTTTAGAGTGGAGCCTCATGGCCTTGTCAAGAAGTGGCACACATAGAGAGTCTAGGAGGGGGCACTAAAGAGTGGGCAGTGGGCTAAACACCGATTGGCCAGAAGATGGTGCTACAAGTGGTCCTGAGGAAGATCCTGTAGGGTGTCCATTTTCCACCTTCAGAAGGGGCATGAGGGGGCTGGTGAGCTGATCTGGCTCATTTCATTTCATTTCATTTCTTAAAATGTATTAATCGCCTAACACAAAATGTTTGGCCTAAGCGATTTACAATAGAACATACACAAAATTAAAACAAATCCAAAAACAAATATAAAATACAAACGTCATCAGAACATAACATGACATATTACTGCAATCATCAGATATTCAACATACACTTTAGGCACATTGTAGAAGGAAGCTTTTTAAAGCAGACCTGAATTTCTTTAAATTTTCTTGCATCCAGATCTCGGAATTCCCATGTGGGTTGCTATAGCGAGGCCATTGCAGACTGGATCCCTCCTCCACTCCATTAAGGCTGAAAGATTTAAACTGATATTGACTGGGCTGTGCTGCTGCTGCTCCTCCTCCTCACTAAATTGCATCTGGGCATCGGATAAGCAAGGGGCTAGTTAAAAGTGCAGCTGTGTCGCTGCTCCCTTTGGACTTCACTGCTGGTCCCAGCAGAGTCCTGTGTGTGAGCTGTGGAAACATAGAAGACATAAGTACCAAAGCCAAGAGGGACACACATAGAATATTTGGTATAATATGCGCACTTTGCATCTCAATGAATGTGAGCATCTTATGACAAATGATGGGCGCAACTGTAGCAGCCTTGCCATTTACAGGTGAAGTGAACTTACCGGCTCTGGCTTGCGTGGTATCTAGCCACGCAGCCATGCCCTCAAATACATCCCGTCCCCGCCACTGGATGAGGTGCTCCTCCATGGGCATGAGTATTGTTGGGCAAGTATGCTCCTTCGCCGCTCTGCTGGAAGTACTTGTTGCAGCTGCACACTTTCATCTTTAATTGGGCCTTGATGTCACAGTACCTGTGGGCCACCTGCTCGGCACTGCACTGAACACCGCTCTGCTGTGAAATTGCCTGGGCAATGATGCACCAGATCTGGCCCTTGGAATTCTTGGAGGTCCTGCCAGCATGGATCCCAAATAGCATTGGGTAATGCTCCAGAACCCCAGCAGTAATCAGTTCATTATCCTGGACGCTGAATTTTGGAACCTCAGGCAAGGGCTTCCTGCTGCCTGGCTGCCAGAGGGGGGTGCCACTTCCACTTCTGGAGAGGTGTCCTCCCTTTCCTCACACTCACTCCCACCTCCCCTCCCTTCCACCCCCCTTCTGCCCCTGCCCTACCAACTCCCTTCCCCTCTGCCCTTTCTCTCCATCTCTAGCCTGCTGTCTTCCTCCCCCCATCCTCGCCTGCCTATCCCCTTCCCGCCTCCTCCTATCCCTTCCCTCTTGCCTGTCTCTACTCCTGTCCCTGTCCCTACTCCTCCTCTCCTCCCCTCCTCTCCTCACGTCTCTCCTCTTGTCTCTCCCCATGCTTCTCATGCTCCCTCCTCTCTAACCCTCCACACCACAACCACCACTCCTCACTACTACCGCATTTCCTTCTCACACTTCCTCAATCCTCCTCACCACCACTCCTCCATTCTTCCACACCAATACCACCACTCCTTCTCATGCCGACTCACATTTCTTCACCACAACCATCACTCCTCCACTCACTCCTCCTCTACTCCACAGAAAAAGACACACAGACAAATGTGACAAACTACAAAAATCTTTCACGCACACCAAAAGACAAACGAGACCAAGGAAAAGGTAAACAGAAGAGAAAACAGAAAACAAGACCTCCTCTAAACATCCCTCTAAACTGCCCTAACACACACGATAACAACTGCATTGCAGCAATATAATTTAAATGAGGGAAAGGGGAGGGGTTTGTGTGGGATTAAAAAAATTTTGGGGCCGGTTGTGCTGTGGGCGATAATGATTTACACATTATCTCCAGCAGCAGCACCAGAAATAGCTATACCTTTTGCAGAAGCACTAGGGGGCGATAGTGTGCACAGTGGCTGCAACCGCAGCGGGTAAAAATACACCGTCGTGATACGGTTGGGTACACTCTATCGCCCCCTTGCCCCCTATCTAGCCATGGCTATGAAAAATCCTACAGTTTGCTATCCAGATTGTGTCTGAATATGGACCTTGGAATGTTCAGATCAAGACAGGAATTTTCACTCATTTTTCAGGCCTAAAGATAAAGTAGAAAGATAATGCACCCACCAATATGGAAATTTTGGGTGAGCAAATGCAAAACGTTCCAGAAGTCTTTGAAAGAAACTATTTCTCTGACTACATCAAGCCCATTTCCATTTACTTTCAGAATACTTTTACTGACACTAATGCCAGTGAAATCACATCTAAGATATCAAGCGTGATGAAACGAGTCTGGTTGCCACCCTTCTGATACTCACAGACAGGGAGCAGGGCTAAAAGGTGCTCAGACTGGGTCTAGGACAGTCTGGAGACAGGAGTCCAGCAGATTACACACAGAATTTTTCAAAATTATGGGGGTCATTTTCAAAGGAGTTACGCATGTAAATGTGACATACTATCGTAGCAATTTTCAAAAGCTATTTACTCGAGTAAAGTGCACTTACTTGAGTAAATCCTATGGACAATTCAATGGCATATATTGTAGCAATTTTGAAAAGCCCACTTACTTGAGTAAAGTGTATTTACTCGAGCAAAAACCAGTTTTGCTCGAGTAAATGCTTTTTAAAATCAGGCCCTATATGTCCTTGACAGGTGTTTTTTGAAGGATATGATTTAAATTTAAAATCTTTTTTACCGAACATTATTGGAAATGCAGACGGAAATGAGAAAAACGTGCAGGGGGGTAACTTGCTGGTGTGGTGGTTACTAGAGATGTGCTTCTGGTAAAAATTTCGTGGCAGGCTTCATTTCGGGCCCCCTCCGTGGGAATTTCATTTTTCCCATGCTTCTGGGTTTTTTTTCCGGGGCCCCAATTTCCGGGTTAGTGCGCACTAACTCAAAAATGAATTTTTTCAGAAATTTCGGAAAAAATTCAATCGTTTTTCGGTTCTCCCATACCATTCTGAATTAGTCAATTTTGTTGACATTGCCTAATTCGGGAAAAATGATTGCACGTCCCTAGCGGTTACTACCCTTAGCAGTAGGAATAGAGATTACTACCCTTAACCAATATGCCTTGATGCGTTTCATGAAATTGCGACAATTACCATAAATCATATGTTCCCCACCTCTTCAACCTTTAATGTGCTTAATCAAATTCACCCAAAAAAGTGTTGAAAGTAGGGAAAGGAAGGTTTCATACACCCACTGCAACTTGCTACTCCGTGGCCTTGTATGCAGTATTTTCAAATTGTTGTAATCATGAACCTACCTTCCTCCTACCCGATTTTATTAAATTTTTTTATTAAAATCAAAAATTCATTTTTTAAATATTTTTCAAAAGATTGTGTGCACAAACCCTTCCCAATGTTAGCGACCTGTAACTTATTAGTAACACTCCTGATCTCAATGACGATGTTAATTTTCTTGGAAATCCCCTATATGTAACGTTGCTTCATTCGATGCTCAAATGTCACTAGGTATTCACAGTGTTTCCATCACTTTTTATGTTGTCCCACCTGGGCTTTATCTTTGAACCTCATATGCTATGCAGCAAAACGCTGACAATAAACTTTGAATTCAAAAGCGGTAACAAATACCAAGGTCAATTACTTCTATGTTGCAACACTCCAATGACTGTGCTTGAATGCACTTCCTGTTGTCACTTGTAACAGACAATGTCTTATTATCTAAACTTCTTTATGACTACGAATATCTTGCGCTGCTTTGTAAAGTCCAAAATCACCACTGGCTCTCATTCAGGTTGACAAATTCACTGGTTTTTAAACAGGTTTTCACAAAGTGCACCACAATTTTTTTTTTTTTTAAACTTATACTTACAATGTTTATGTATACACCCTTGGGTTATGTGTCTCCTTCATAGATTCACTTAATTACTGTTCACAACAGTTATATCTGCTAACTTCGGCGTCTCCCGTATCCCCGATCCTTCATTCTATTTTATTATTTGATGTTTTCAACACCGTTGTAGCTCGATGCATTCCCGATCTATTCAACTAATATCTCCCACTTCAGCATCCCCAATACTTCATACTATTTTCTGTTATTGAACATTTTCAACGCTGTTGTAACTCAATGCGTTCCCGATCTACTTAGCTTGCTTGATTAATGTCTCCCGACATGGCCATGTTTCGATAACCATAGATTATCTTCTTCAAGGGAGTTTGGCGTCTTTCTCTTTCCTGTTGGTACACTCGTTGCCGTGTACAGCGGGGAGAGAGATTAGTTTTTCATGAAATTGCAACATTGCTTCTCACTTAGGGGGTCATTTTCTGTCCCTATTGCGCTTGAAAAGGGACTTTTCACACGCAAAAAGTCCCTTTTCGCGTGCGATGGCTGGATAGGGGTGGAGTTGGGGTGGCATTGGCATCGGAAGAAGAGGAGTCGGGGTGGCATTGGGGTGGCATCTGGGCGGCATCGGGGTGGACGCTGCGGAAACTTCACTGGCAGCGAAAAGGTAAGACCCCTTATCACTGCCAGTAGTGCGCCCAATAGCGCTACCTTTCACAGTGGCGCTATTGGGTGCGAAAGCCGCCAGCGATCACACCGCAGAGGTGTGATCGCTGCCGACTTTCACAGGCCCACCACCCGTTTCTCCCCCCCACCCCCCATTACCACGGGATTCAGAGAGGTGCGCGAAGATAGAAAATCCAGCCCTTAGATGGCTAGAGGATGGAAATGAAGAAAAGCATACAGGGGAATAACTTGCTGGTGCGGCAGTTACCACCCTTAGCAGAAGACATGGAGATTATTACCCTTAACCAATATGCCTTGATGCTTTTAATGCAACTGCAACATTGCTCCCCACTTTGACAGCAGGGGGAAAAGGGGAATTGGATTCAAACAACAACCAAGACAGCCCCGACTTTTATGGTCTGGGGTACTAATATGCAGACATAAGGGAAAAAAGCACAGGACTGCTTCTATGGCCAAGTCCATAAGCAAAGCACGTCAGGCAGCACTGTCTGAATTTTCATCACCCTGTAAAAAATGTTGCTAGCTGCAATTTTTATGAGTTATCATAAGGCTTGGGGATAACTGCACAGACAGCATTTACTACCCTTAAGAGAAACATGGGAATAACCTGCACAGAGTAGCAGTTACTACCTTAAGAAGCTTGCTGGGCAGAATGGATGGACCATTTGGTCCTTTTCTGCCTTCATTTCTATGTTTCTATGTATTTTGCTTTTGGAGATAGATTATTTCAGAATAATTTCCCATTTTTCACCATTTTAAGTTTTCTATTTTTCTTTTTTAATATTCTTACTGCACTTTTGTTCGTTACCCTATGCTCCTCAATGTTGTTTATCATTATAAAGAAACACATAGCCACTCGCTTTGTATTCATCATTGTTGCTTGCGAGGGGTTGTGTTCTTCAATTTCCCCGTGTGTTGATCTTTACTATGAAAGAGATGAACAGAGCTGGAACAGATAATAAGAAAAATAGAGCAAAGGAAATCCAGAATAGAAACTCCAAAACATGGGAGAAGAAATCCTTATTGCCAGCTTCAAAAGGTCTTTTTGGTAAGTTTCAACTTAAGAACAACTGAACAAAACACCACAAGATCTTATTTGTCCACAGTGGTTATCTAGCGTTCAATAAAACCTTAATAAATGTAAAGATTATGAAGTCACATTTTTACATAGAGGTGTGCAAGGCAAGCTTATTGATACATTCTTGAAGAAGAATATAATAATACTCTGAACTCAATCCAACTGGTGCAGAGAACAGTACAATTGATTTTTTACTTAATCCTTATTACAGTCTGAGGATAACTTTCAAACAATTCTGTGTGGCCTCATATACTCATGTATATAGCTGCACGGAGATCTACTACAATATTATATAACTTGCATGCATGAGATATGCACAGATTATAAAATATGTGTGTCTACTTAAACGCGAATACCTGCAGTGCATTGAAAGAGCGTATTTCAATGCATTGAACGTGTACATTTCCTCCTATTTTAGAACATATGCATGTATATTTTACATGTGAAAAAAACCCCTGAGTTACCTGCATAAGTTGGTATATATTAAAACTTACATGTGTAATTGAAATTTCGAGTTTTCTGATTCCTCCACCAGTTTACCCAGTCCTTCAGGTCATCAGTTCACCCAGTTCTCCTACTTCTTCAGCCTCAACTCCCTCCAATTCACCCAGACCTCTTCTGATATCAGTTGTGGAAGATAATTAGCAGGTGTATAATTGTATGATTAAAGTTATCAGATGTACTTGTGTAAGTCTTATATAAAATAGAAACTTATGCTCATCACTTTTGGTCCCATCCCAGAATGTACCTAGACACCCCTTTATATGTGTGCATACTGATGTGTGCATGAAAGCAAAAATGTACAGTTTCCTAGCATGTAGCCAGATGGACTCAGGACCAATGGGTACTGTGCTCTCCTGATAGCAGATGGGAGATGGAGTTAGATTTCAAAGCTGACGTCAGCCTACATATACCCATGCAGCATGCTTAGCTCTTCAGTATTTCTCCGTCTCCATAGCAGATGCGGACACTATCCCAAACGAGAATAGTGTAACATTTAGAAGAAAGAAGAAAGAAAATTTACCTTCAAGAAGAGAGCCCCGCTTCTCCTGCGGTGGAACCTAATGGTCAACGACATTGCCTAATTCGGAATGGTTCGGGAGAACCGAAAAACAAGTGAATTTTTTCTGAAATTTCGGAAAAAATTCATTTTTGAGTTAGTGCATGCTAACTCCCATTAGTGCGCGCTAACGGGAGTTAGTGCACGCTAACTCTGTCAAGTTAGTGCACACTAACCCGAAAATAGTGGCCCCCGAAAAAAAAAACCTTGAACCGCAGGAAAAACGAAATTCCCATGGGGGGCCCCGAAATGAAGCCCGACACAAAATTTTTACCCAAAGCACATAGAAACATAGAAATGACGGCAGAAGAAGACCAACCGGTCCATCCAGTCTGCCCAGCAAGCTTCACACATTTGTTCTCATACTTAACTGTTTCTCTTGGCTCTTAGTAACCTTATGTTCTAATTCCCTTTTCACCCCCACCATTAATGTAGAGAGCAGTGCTGGAGCTGCTTCCAAGTGAAATATTAAGTTTGATTAGTTGGGTAAGCGGCAGCATAGCTCTCTGCCATGAAGCAGAGGGCAATGCTGGAAATGTGTGAAGTATCAGTTTTTCTTTTCCCCTGTCATTGAAGCAAGGAGTCATGCCGGACATGCACCGAAAGTGAAGAATGCCTTGAAAGTCACATTAACTATCATCAAATATTGAAAAGCCTAATAATTGGTAATACCTATAAGCCCATGAACCCATCCCTGTTTTTTTTTCTTTTTTTCTTTTCTTTTTTTAATTGGGAGATGGATGCCCTTCATCCTTCTACTCTGTGAAGGTGGACACCTACCACCGGCCACTGGCATCCCGCTCCGTTAATGCCTCTGTGGCTACTGCCGCTCCATCTCTATACAAAACCATTCGAACTGCATGCATGCTGTGCATAGTTTTACCATCGTATTTTATAACATGCACATATCACATGCACACATAGGGGTGGATTTTCAAAGGCCCGCGCGTGCCGGCGCGCCTATTTTGCATAGGCCGCCGGCGCGTGTAAAGCCCCGGGACGCGCATAAGTCCCAGGACTTTTGTAAGGGGGCGTGTCGGGGGCGTGTCGGGGCCGGGCCTACTGACACAGCGTTTTGGGGGCGGGCCGGGGTGGGCCCGGGGACGTGGCGCCGGCCCGGGGGAATGGTCGAGGCCTCCGGACCAGCCCCCGGGACCGGAGGACGGAGCGGGGCTGCCGGCCGATGCGCGCAAAGTTACGCCTGCTTCCAGCAGGCGTAACTTTGCTGACAAAGGTAAGGGGGGGGTTAGATAGGGCCGGGGGGGGGGTGGGTTAGGTAGGGGAAGGGAGGGGAAGGTGCGGGGAGGGCGAAGGAAAGTTCCCTCCGAGGCCGTTCCGAAATCGGAGCGGCCTCGGAGGGAACGGAGGCAGGCTGTGCGGCTCGGCGCGCGCAGGCTGCCGATTTTGCGCAGCCTTGCGCGCGCCGACCCCAGATTTTATAAGATACACGCGGCTACACGCGTATCTTATAAAATCAGGCGTACTTTTGTTCACGCCTGCTGCGCGAACAAAAGTACGCGCTCGCGCAACTTTTTAAAATCTGCCCCTTACTATAAAACACGTGGATGTTTATCCCACAACATAAGCACATATGTAGGCCAATGGGAAAATACAAGGAATGCATTGAAACCACGCACTTTACCCACCTATTTTAAAGATATACACATGTATAATTTGTATAATTTACGTGGGAATGTAAACTATATGACTCTCTCTGGAATCCACCATGATATGTGTGGATAATAAATTTTAATAAATACTAAATACTAAACTAGAACTTACTTGCATAAGTCCTGCTTTACACATGGAAGTCAGCCAATTTTTAAACATGCGCGCTTTCAGGAAATTACCAGTTAGTTCACCAGTTTGCAAAGTTCTTCTCCAGCTCATCAAGACTTTCTGGGTTTTTCAGTCTGAACTCCCCCCAGTCAGCATTGCACATTAAAGTCATTTAATATCACTTACGCTTCATAGTTAAGTGTAAAAATATGAGAGGAAGTTGGAGGGTACATGGTTTTTCAAAATAGCAACTTAATGAGCTGGATTTTAAAAGGGTTACGCGCATAAGTTATGTGCGTAACCCTCTTAAAAGGCCCCTGCGCGGGCCAAGCCTATTTTGCATAGGCTCAGCGGCGCGCATAAGCCCCGGGATGCACGTAAGTCCCGGGGCTTTGCAAAGGGGGCGTGTTGGGTGGGTGGCGAGAATTTCGGGGCGGGGCTGGAGGTGTGTCGGGGGCATGACGCCGGCCTGGGGGCATGGTCGAGGCCTCCGGACCAGCCCCCAGGTTGGCTGCTGGCGCGCACAGATTTACGCCTGCCAGAGGCAGGCGTAAATCTGCCAACAAAGGTAGGGGGGGGTTTAGATAGGGCCGGGGGGGGGGGGGGGGGTTGGTTTAGGTAGGGGAAGGGAGGGGAAGGTGAAGGGAGGCGGAAGGAAAGTTCCCTCCGAGGCCGCTCCGATTTTGGAGCAGCCTCAGAGGGAACAGGCAGCGCACGCCGGGCTCGGCGCACACAGGTTGCACAAATGTGCACCCCCTTGCGCGCGCCGACCCCGAATTTTATAAGATATGCACGGCTACGCGCGTGCATATACTTTTGTTCGCGCCTGGTGCACGAACAAAAGTACGCGCGCACGTAAATTTATAAAATCTACCCCAATGTGTATAACTGTTGGCCTTGCCCCAGAATGTCCCTAGATTGCCCCTTTTCTACATACATATATGCGTGCATGAAAGCGAAAAAACACGCTTATTCTGGACTTTTACAAAATACAGAGTACATGAGTAGAGGATACTTACCCATGTATTTGCTCATTTTTACACGTGTAACGGTTTGAAAATATACCTTTAGACGTGTATCCCCCTTTCTGAAGTGTGCTTCCCCTATGCCAAGGGAAGGGGGAGTCACCATAGAAGAAACAGATATGCCTACAGGTTCACAACCTGGGGGGGGGGGGGGGAGGCAAGACAGGTCCCCAACCCCTGATATCATGACCAGTACCCTTCTCAGGTAACCCCTTATTTGTTTACCATCTACTGTATAAAATCAGCCCACCAAGAAGGATTTCTACTAATGCTGTGTGGGTAAAGCAGGAAAGGTTGAGTAGGCAAAGGCAATGATGATAACAGACAGATTCTTTTTTTTGACTGGTATTAGGAAGGAAATGATATTTCATCTTGATGCATGAGCATATGATGAAAACAGATGTATGGAACTATTTAATAATTGTGTCTTGATAGTAGTGAAAGAAATATTAATGGTAGTTGGTGTGTGCTTATATTTGGATTCATCATAATAGAATGGAGGTTACACTTATCAACGAAGAAGCTGACTGGATTAGTGTATTTAAGATTACAAAAGGATTTGACAAATGGATGAAGGATAGATTTTAAAAAGGCATGAGGGTCACTGAAAAGAATGAGATGCGCTTACTCAAAGGATGTGAAAGCAGAGAGAGAACTCAGTATGAATGTAGGTTTCAGAGCTCCAGACATGTAATGGTATAATGTGAGGAAAAAGTGGGAAAGCTGAAAATGGAAGTCATTTATATATTTATTTATTTATTTATTTATTTATTTATAATTTTTTTATATACCGCTGCTCATCAAAGATATCACGTCGGTGTACAGTGAACAAGAACTTAAGAACAAGTCATAGAAAAAGGTTATAAATTTACCGACCAATAGGTAATTTACAATGGACAAGATGGCTGAAAATGTAAAGATAGTTGAATGGTTACACTATAGATTAAAATTTCTGAAATGATCATTTAAAGTAGAGCTAAAAGTGATGTGACACCTTCATGATGTAGATGAATAGGCAGAAGGAAGAGTTAAAAAAAAAATATCACAGCACATTCACTTAAGAAACAGTATGAGAAGAGGGAAGGATAAAGAGAGAGAAGAGTAAAAGGTAATTAATTCACCAAAAGAAAATATAAATATCAAAGAGCTTCCATAAAGGGGGAAATTCTCAGACTATCTGCTTTGGTGAAAAATCCACACCTACATTCTTCCCGTGGCCTTCACACTCATTTTTAAAGGCAACATAAGCATGCTCTTTCTCTTTGAAAATTGATAGGAGTACAAGGTACCCATAAAGAACTGCATCTGCTTTAAGGGTGAGTAGACTTTTTCTGGAAAAATACATGCCTGGATTTGAAATTGGCATGCAGGTTACCCCCAGGCCTTCTGTCAAGGGCAGTAACCTCCACGCAGGTTACCCCTTACCTTCATTTCCATCCTTCAGCCACTAGAGATTCTCTGTGTTTGTTCCAATCTCTACCAGGAGGGCATTCTATGCATCCACCACCCTTTATGTGATGAAAGCTGACCATCAGATTTACAAATGTGGAAATTTGTCAAAAAATGAATGCCTTCTGCTATTCATGTTCCAGTGGCCAAATATATTAAGGGAGACTTGAGCCATTAACAAATTGTTGACAGAGCATAGTCAGAATTAAATAAATAAATATAGATAGATAGATAGATAGATAGATAGATAGATAGATATTAATAGTGGTTAGGTATTCATTTCATATTTCTAACTGAAATTAAAATAATTACCCAAAAAGATATTGCCACCCAAGTTTTAAGGTTCACCCTCCTCACCCCCTACTCCAATAAAATGTCTGGCATGCATTGAGATTAGCAAAGTAATTTTTCAGACGAGTGTAAAATCTTTCCATAGCTCAACTAGATTAGATTCTCTCTCATAAAATCTCATTAAAGAGATTTCACATTTCACTCAAATGGCAATTATGGCTGAGAGCTTCTGTGCAGAATGATGTTAAAACTATGCAAAGCAGTTTTGAAGACTTGTGGTTAGCTTTACACGGCTCAGATAAAATACACTCACAGAGAATGTGACAGTTGATAAGAACCAGAAGGCCCATCTAAGCTATCTAATGTCATTTCTGTTACATTACTATAGACCCCAAAATAGCTAAATGTTGGTATAGCAATGGCACTGAAACTGTTTTGTTTAGTTTTCAAATTGTCATAGTTCAACCTTGTTATACACGTCTATCTATGCATTGTGAGGGCAATTTTATAACCCGCATAATTTACGCGTTGCAGAAACACACAAGTTAAAGTCAATTTTCAAAGCATAATGTGCACAAGTTTGCTTTGAAACTTATTCTTAAGAATGTGCAAAAACTAACCTGCATGAAGTTACACCTGCTTTTTGTACGGGTTAAATTACGTATGTGTAGAAATCCGAACTTTGCTTCTCGGGATCCCTGTTTTTTTGTGTGCAAAAAACTATATACAAAATCGAGTTACAAACATCCTTTTATGCACACAACCCCCATGCAATTTTATAGCAAACCTAAAGCTGTGTTTTATGTTCTCTAAAGGCTTTGGACATTGCCCCCTATAAGACAGGCTATGCAACCACAAAGATACACATGTATATCTTATCTGCACTGTGAGATTCCTTTAGTTTTCTGCTCCCAAGAAGGAAATATAACACCTTTACTAGAGATGGGCCAAAAAATAACCATTATTTAGGATCTTAGTTCAGATAAATATGACCCAGGAAAATTATACAACATTTTTTTTAAGTCCTTGAAATGATCTGGAAATTTTCAAAATTCTTGATGTTTCTCTTAGATCATGCTCACAAAAGCCATGCCTCCCTGATTAAACTTAAATAATAGGTTGGGTTGCAGATCATATCCTGATTGCAGTTTCTCAGCTGATCTCTAATTCCTTAAAATTGAACAGCTTGGAGTGTGTTTTTAAAAAGTGTTTCAATATGTGCTTAAAAGCTATACATATGTGATGGCAATAAAACTCTGTACAAGTCTGAGTAATTTATTGGTACTAGCAGCAAATAGAACTAATGCAATCTATTTGTCTCTGTCACAGCTGGTCCTTCAAATTCTGTGATGCACAGACAGCATGACACAGAGGAGTTGTTCAAAATGAGAGATTAAGTTGCAAAGTTCCCAGAAACTTTCAGCAGCCTGCAGTTTCCCACACCTGCTGGAAACTGTGAAAATAAATAGATTTAAAAATGAAAACTGGAGTAGCAATTTTTCTTTCAAGTAGATAGCTACTTGAGCAGAGAGAGCCTCTGGCAGAGTGAGATGCTGGTAGAGTGAGCTGTTGAGAGTTGGGCTACCATGAATAAAAGATTAAATTGCTTAAATGATTCTTTTTGCTATATTGTATCATTTTATCACTGTTACTTTGGTTTCCTTGTGTAACAGAATTTTTAAAAAGTAATAATATATTTCCCCGGGTCTCTGAAGAATGGTCCTGGGAGAGAGAGAGAAGTAAAGTTGCAATAGCTCTAACAGAGAGATCCTATGTTTTTCAATTAATTGCTTGCTGACCTGTAGAGCCTTCTACATGAAGGAAAGGTAAACAGAAAGAGCACTTAGGAAAGAAAAGCAAACAAACAATTCAGCTGAGTGGAGATGGTGCTTATGGTTTCTGCATGTGAAAAAAAGAACAGTTTGGAGTCGGAGTGCAGAGAGATTTGGAGAGGATCAGAGGCATTCTTGTGTAGCTGCAGCTAATGAGAAAGAAAAGTATTTCTTTTTAGTCAGAACGCAATAGAAACTGGCAAAGTCAAGTCCTTACCCCTGGCAGATGTGGGTCACATTTTAACCCAGTGGTACAGCTGTACTAGAAAAAGAGAACCTTTGAAGAAAGAATATGCAAAAGAAGAAATTTGTAAGAAAAGAAATGTAGTTTAAAGTTAAATTTTACCAGCAGAGATGTGCGGAAATAGTAATCTGCCACAGTTAAATGTCTGAGTGAAGAAAAGCTCGAATGGAGCCTGTTTAATTGTGAATTTGGACATTAAATCCAAGGATTGTTTCAGGCAGAGTCTGGTATTAAACCTAGAAGCTGTAACACCTGACTGAAGCACAGTAACCTGGCAGTCAACTGCTGTTTTGAAAAAAGGCAGTTTTTCTTTGACACCTGAAACTGTGTAATTAGAATGCAGGGTAAGAAATAAAATGGTAGAGATGCTTTACCCTGCCCCTACCCAAAGCCTCTTTGGTTTTATTACTGTTTTCCCCTGAAAATAATACCTACCCAGAAAATAAGCATTAGCATGATTTTTCAGGATTTTTGAGGATGCTCAAAATATAAGCCCTATGTTGCGGACAGAACGGTGGACCCTTGGGCCAGCCTGGCAGAGTGCGCTGATGAGAAGAGCAAATTCTTTGGAGATGGCACAGGCCAGGAGGCGGAACCAAGACGGAGATGAAAGTGGAGTCTTAACCCTGGAAGCCCGAGGTCCCCCCGAGAGGAGCTCGTGAGGACCTGGACCGCTGGGACTTAGGTGATGGCAGCGAGACTGAAGTGTTGATGAAGTCTTCACCCTGGAAGCCCGAGGTCCCCCCCGAGAGGAGCTCGTGAGGACCCAGACTGCTGGGACTTAGGTGAAGGAACGAGACGAGATGAGAAGACAAGCCAGAGATAGAGGCAGGTGGCAGACACGGAGAATCAGAAGCAGAGCCAAAGTAAAAAACCAAAGAACTAACTGAGGAGAATCCGGAAGCGGAGCAGGATCAGCAGGATCAGGATCAGCAGGATCAGCAACTAGGCACTCAGAGACTGAGAAACCTTGTTGCTAGGCAATTTCCTCAGAGCGGACACCGGCCTTAAGTAGTCGCCGGCAACTGACGTCATCAAAGGGGTGGGCCGGAGCTCCCCATGGCTGGACCAATAACAGATCCCCCCTCGCGCGCTCTAGGAAGGGGTGGAGTGTAGCTCGGGGCTTGGCGGCATCTCCCTCGCGGAGATGCCACCGTGAAGAGGCCCGACAGGCCTGGGAAGTGCCATGCCTCATCGGGGCCCGCAGCGGGAGGCAGCAGGTAAGGACCCGGTCGCTAGTCTAGCGACCAGGGCCGCAACAGCATCCCCTCCCTTACGCCGCCTCTTCAAGGGACCCGGTTTACTAGGATGATCCAAGTGAAACTGTTGCAGAAGAGATTTGCCTAGGATGTAGCGAGCAGGTTCCCACTTGCTCTCCTCCTCACCACAGCCTTCCCAAGCTAACAAGTATTCCCAGCGACGGTTGAAGAAATGAACATCAAGGATCTCTCTAACCTGGTATATAGGGTCATCAGCAGCAGGGGTCTCTGCAGAATCAGGAGGTCTCCGATGAAATCGAGAAAGGACTACTGGTTTAAGAAGAGAAATGTGAAATACATTTATTTTATTTATTTAAGGTTTTTATATACCGGCATTCATGATAAAATCACATCATGCTGGTTTACATTAAAACAGTGGTGCATAGAAAGAAAAAACAAACTGGAACTGTAGTGCGGAAGAAAGCAGTTACAAAAAACAGGGATGCTTAAACTGGGAGAGGAAGGAAAAAAGAAAAGGTTAATAGCATTTTAAATATTTACAACGAACAGTTAAATGAGCTGGTTGTGTTATAGAACTAGAAGTTGAAGGACATTAGCTGGAGTCTGGGAAAGCTTGTTTGAAGAGCCAAGTCTTAAGTCTCTTCCTGAAGGTTGGGAGGCAGGGTTCCTGTCTTAGGTCTGGGGGGATGGAATTCCATACCGGGGGCCAGCGGTAGAGAGGGCCCGATCTCTCAAGGTAATATGTCTAGTGGCTTTGGTTGGAGGAACCTGGAGTGAACCTCTATATGCATCTCTGGTAGGTCTTGAAGAATTGTGTAAGAGGAGAGGAATTTGCAGGTCGATAGAAGTATGTTGGTGAATGATTTTGTAGATAACGGAGATGGATTTGTAGAGAATTCTGAAGTGCACTGGCAGCCAATGAAGGCTTTTTAGGATAGGGGAGATGTGATCTCTTCTTCTGGTGTTTGTTAATATTCGTGCTGCCGCATTATGTACCATCTGAAGCGGTTTGGTATAGGAGGAAGGGAGACCTAGTAGGATAGAATTGCAATAGTCTAACTTTGAGAAAACTAATGCCTGAAGGATTGTTCTAAAGTCCTGCAAGTGAAAGAGAGGTCTTATCCTTTTCAAGACTTGGAGTTTGTGAAAACAGTCTTTGGTAGTTTTGTTGATAGAAGCTTTCAAATTCATCCGATTGTCAATTAAAACTCCAAGGTCTCTCAGTTGCGTGGATTGTGGGATGCCAGGGTGAGTGGAAGTGATGTTACTGTTTTCGGGAGAGATGAGCAGGAGTTCGGTTTTGGAGGAATTTAATACTAAGTTTAGACTAGTGAGGAGGAGTTTGATTTGTTGGTGGCAGTTTTCCCAGTGATCTAGTGTTTTCAAGTATGTGTCTTTAACAGGGATTATTATCTGAATATCGTCCGCATATAGAAAATGTTTTAGATTGAGGCTGGATGATGGATGGTGGATGCGAAGCGCAGTAGGCAGGCGTAAACGATAGGAAACCATTCCAACTCTCTCAGTAACTCGGAATGGTCTGCAGAATTTAGGAGCTAGTCTTTTAGAAGGCAATTTGAGGTGAATGTTCTTGGTGCTAAGCCAGACTCTATCTCCCGGAAGGAACACTGGCGCTGACCGACGATGCCGGTCAGCATGCCTTTTAGTGGCTATTGCTGAAGCGGTGAGTTTACTTTGGATGGAATTCCAAAGTCTATGCAACTGCTGGGCAGACAACTGGGCTGCCAGTGATGGCACAGACACAGAAAGGGGTAGCGGTGGTTTAAGTTGCTTCCCATATACTGCTTGAAAGGGCGACCTTCCAGTAACCGAATAAATTTGATTATTGTAGGAAAACTCGGCCCAGGGTAGTAACTCTACCCAGTTGTTCTGTTTGTCGTTAGCAAAAGCTCAAAGGAAAGTATTTAGGGAGCGATTCACTAGGGGTTCTCTTATCGTTTTGGGGGAGGGCGGGAAAAACGGCACACAAAAATAACCCCTAAACCCACCCCGACCCTTTAAAACTAATCCCTTAGCTTCCCCCACCCTCCCGACCCCCCAAAAACATTTTACAGGTACCTGGTGGTCCAGTGGGGGTCCCGGGAGCGATCTCCCGCTCCCGGGCCGTCGGCTGCCACTAATTAAAATGGTGCCTATGGCCCTTTGCCCTTACCATGTGACAGGGTATCCGTGCCATTGGCCGGCCCCTGTCACATGGTAGGAGCACTGGATGGCCCACGCCATTTTTAAAGATGGCGCCGGCCATCCAGTGCTCCCTGTAGGCAGGCATGTGGATTCATCGAAGGCTTGTTTGAAGTTGAGAACAAATTGCTGCAAATTGTTCAACAAATGATCCTGGCGCTCCCACATCAGAGAAGCCCAATTCAACACCTTCCCATCCAGCAGCGACAAAATGTAGGCAACCTTCACTGAATCTGACGGGAACTGTAACTGGTTCAGGAATCCTCGGCAACCCTTAGCATCGCCCGCGAAGTGGGAGGGGGCTGGTAGCTGAGTGGGTGCAGTTATGCTTACTGTAGGAACAGGAGGAGGTATCGGCAGTGGCTCTGGTGGAGTGGCATCCAGCCGATTCGCCAGTCGCTCGACGGTGGCAGCCAGGACATTGAGACAGTGTTGCTGTTGCTGCAGTTGTTGGGCCATCCCGGGAATGGCTTGCAGTCCGGAGATGCCTGCCAAGTCCATGGCCTAGAAAACTGTTGTGGACAGAACAGTGGACCCTTGGGCCAGCCTGGCGGAGTGCGCTGATGAGAAGAGTGAATTCTTTGGAGATAGCACAGGCCGGGAGGCAGAACCAAGACGGAGATGAAAGTGGAGTCTTCACCCTGGAAGCCCGAGGTCCCCCCGAGAGGAGCTCGTAAGGACCCGGACCGCTGGGACTTAGGTGACGGCAGCAAGACTGAAGAGTCGATGAAGTCTTCACCCTGGAAGCCTGAGGTCCCCCCGAGAGGAGCTCGTGAGGACCCAGACCGCTGGGACTTAGGTGAAGGAATGAGACGAGACAAGAAGACAAGCCAGAGATAGAGGCAAGCGGCTGAGAATCAGAAGCAGAGCCAAAGTCAAAAACCAAAGAACTAACCAAGGAGAATCCAGAAGCGGAGCAGGATCAGCAGGATCAGGATCAGCAGGTTCAGGATCAGAATCAGCAGGATCAGGATCAGCAGAATCAGGATCAGCAGAATCAGGATCAGTAGGATCAGCAACCAGGCACTCAGAGACTGAGAAACCTTGTTGCTAGGCAATTTCCTCAGAGGAGACGCCGGCCATAAGTAGTCGCCTGCGTCTGACGTCATCAAAGGGGTGGGCTGGAGCTCCCTGTGGCTGGACCGTTAACAGATCCCCCTCGCGCGCACGCCCTGAGAAGGGGTGGAGTGTAGCTCGGGGTTTGGCGGTGTCTCCCTCGCGGAGATGCCACCATGAAGAGGCCCGACAGGCCTGGGAAGCACCATGCCCCGTCGCAGCCCGCAGCGGGAGACAGCAGGTAAGGACCCGGTCGCTAGTCTAGTGACCGGGGCCGCAACACCCTACTCCAAAAATAAGCCCTAGTTCCAGTTCATAAAAAAAGTCAATTTAAATCGTGTCCAGGCAGCAATGTATGTAGAAAAGTAAAATCAATTTGCAATAGAATGCAGCAGGACAGATAGATCCTTCCAGGGCCTGTGCAAGGGTGTTGGGCACCCTAGGCGACCGTTGTGCTGCTGCCCCCCCGGGTCACGCCCCCTCCCCGGTCATGCCCCCCCCCTACCTGTTTTGGCACCGGCTGTGTGCTTCTCAGTGGCTCCCACTGGTGACCGGAAGCAGCCACAACATTCTAATATAATGGGCTCAGGAGTAGAGTGATGCCAGGGCGCCGAGCTGTAGGGGGCGCCAAAGAGCAGCCATGTGGTGCCGCAAGCAGGGCCTATCCCGCTCTTGGCAAAGAGAAATAGAGACTGCTCATGGCCCTGAGAAGCACACAGTCGTGCTGAAACATGTCAGGTGGGGGGGGGGGGGCTGACTGCTCACGGCCCTGAGAAGCACACAGTCTCTATTTCTCTTTGCCGCAAGCGGGATAGGCCCCGCTTGCGGCACCACATGGCTGCTCTTTGGCGCCCCCTACAGCTCGGCGCCCTGGCATCACTCTACTCCTGAGCCCATTATATTAGAATGTTGTGCCTGCTTCCGGTCACCAGTGGGAGCCAACTGCTACACTTGGCTGCAGTGGAACATGGAAGAGAGCAACTGGAATGCCAAGGGACCTGACAGCATGCAACACACCTGTGGCAGGAGTGACGCCAGCAGGACTACTCGATCTATGTGTGAGAGCCCGGCACTTACTAATCCTTATTGTTTTGGGTCTCGTGGGGTCTTTTGAGTGCGATTCTTTTGGGGGTGTTTGCCTTTCTTGGTGAAGGGTCTATCCACCATTTACTATGGTACAGGACCATATGTAAACAGATGAACAACAAATATAACGTACTGGTATTTTGACCCCCAGACAACATGAGTGCAAAAAGAAAGAGCTATTCCGTCGAGTACAAGAAAGGAATCGTGGAGGACTCCCAGGGCAAAAATCTTACTGTTTTCTGCAAAGAGAAGATGTTGGCTATCTGAATGGTCCGAAAATGGCGAGCAGAGTATGATAACCTCAGTCAACAGGTTTACAATGGAAATGCTAAGAAGGGCAAGTGTGGATCAGGTCCGCAACCATTATTTCCTAATCTGGAAGACATGATCTGTGAATGGGTTGCTGACAGAAGAGCAATGGTTATGGTTGTGTGCAAGGCTGATATTCAAGAATTTGCCCTTGCAATGGCACCACAGTTAGAAATATCCCCAGAAAAATTCAAAGCATCATAACACTGGTTGGATGGCTTCCTTCAGCGATGTGAACTGTTTCTAAGAAGATCGACAACACTGTTTAAGATGGAAGATGCTTAAGTTATTTAACGTACACTTGCATTCAAGTCCTTTGTTGATGGCATTGACTTTCTTAAATATCAACTTTCTAACATGATTGTTATGGATAAAACTGCAGTGTTTATAGGCCAAGGATCTCAAACAATTGATCATCGGGGTGCCTCCTCAATCTACATTCCCTCCACTGGTTATGAAAGTGCACATGTTACCTGTATTTTGGCAATTCGCCTGGATAGAAATAAAGCCCCACCCCTAATCATTGGTAAGGGCAAGAAGGATAAGATTGAACATGTTTCAGGCATTTATATTCTTGAAACTGAAAAAGCCTGGTGCACACAAGCAGTTATAAGGAAGTGGCTCAATTTAATGCTTCCGCTTGTTTTGTGAGGCGGGCAAAGAGGTCTGCTAGTCTGGGACTCAGCCAGCGCACACCGTGCTAAAGACATGAAGCACTTCCTTCAAGAGAGAAAAATAGATCAAATAATGATTCCCGCAGGAATGACTGCCTATCTCCAGACTCTTGATATTGCAATAAACAAGCCATTCAAGGACTATTTGCGCATGGAAATTAATGACTACATTGAAAATAGAATGGAGAGAAATCAACATGGAAACTTTGTGAATCCTAAACTGCAAGAGATTGTGACTTGGGTGAAGAATTCATGGGATAAAATCACAGACAATTGCATTCCCAATGCACTACAAGCAGGCTACATGGACAAGAGATGCTCATTTAAGGAAAGCGCTATTGCTAGAATTGGGGCCAATGGTTCTAAAGGAAATAGAGTTACAAGAAAATCACAAAAGAATTCAGGGTTTGGAGAGTTATGATGATGTTCCAGAATGTGATGACATTACTATATTTGAATAAATGTTAATTTTTTGTTCAAGAATAAATGTTGATTGTTGTTCATGGAAAAATAAGACATCCCCTGAAAATAAGCCCTAACGCATCTTTCAGAGCAAAAATTAGTTTAAGACCGTCTTATTTTCGGGGAAACGGTATCACCATGGGAATTTTTCAAATTAAACACCATCTTACCTTTTGCCTGGGATCATGGGATCATATTTAAATCTAGCAGGGAGACATTATGGGATAAACTTCCTGTGGGGTTTTTTTATGTCAAAGAGCTGTTTTGAATCAAGTCAGAGACACCTCTGGCTCTGATTGGCTGGGCCAGCACGTGGATCTCATGCTATTAAGCTCTTGAGGATTTATATAAAGGAACACTTCACCCCTCGCCCCTTTTTATATTTTTCAAACTTTTGGCTGTTCTCACTTGTTTTTTTCTCCTGCACTGGTCTGCTATGTGGAGGTCTCATTTCTTTCTTTCCTTCCAGAAAGGGCTGCTATTGGTGATGGCAAAGCCGACGGCAAAATGGGTGGTCTGAGTCTGACAGCAATGAGAGTGCTGGAGCCAGGAGATGCAGTCCCTGGGCCTTTTTTGGAGCAAAGGCACATTTTCGACCTGTTTGAAGATTTTAGCAATGAACCTACATTTGCTGAAGCTAGGCCTACAGATGACGTCCTTTTTTTGAGGTGAGCTCTGGTCCTAGCGGTGGCGATCAGGTTATTGCAAACCTGGGCATGGGCGGTGGTGGGACCTAATTCGGTGATGATGTGTGGTCGGAACAGAGTTGCACTGGGGGTGGGGCTGTGACTCATGCTGTTTTGGTCACAGGGCAGGGAGTTCAGGGTAGTCCGGAGTGAGTGGGTGTGTCATCCACGTTGGGAGGGCATTATTCTGCTATGCCTGAGACAGAGATCGATTTGAGTGAGGCTTTGGAGGATGTTGGCATGGTTATCGGTGGGGAAGGTGTCAGTGACTTGAGTGTCCTGAGGTCAGGTGGGTCAGTGAATCGTGTGAATGGGGTAAAAAAGGAAAAGGAGGGTTGAAAGGCAAGGGCAAGGCAAGGAAGCCTATGCCTGCCATGGCTCCCTGTGTAGATGCTACTGCATTGCCTGTTTTTGTTTTAGGACTGGTGGAAGCGGGAGGGGTTATCTCCCTTCAGCAGGCAGGCAGCACGGTGACCTAGGATCCCATTTGGCATGAGGGGAACCATGAGGGGAACCACCTGCTTGGACTTTATCTGAAGATTTTTGGCTGGAGCAGGGATTTGGTGAGTAGATGGAAATAGCTGGGGTCACGTATTTCCTGGCAGTCAATGTGGTGGGTTTTTATTGGGGAAGTTCGGGGTGATTTGGTTGGGGTGGGTATAGCTGGGGTTGTTATGGCCCTGAAAACATTTGTGCGGGTTAGGGGATGTTAAGAGGTATAGGGAAGTGCCCTTCAGGAGGGAGGTGGCACAGTCCATCAGGGGTGTTGTGGGTGTGCCTGGTGGTGCAGGTATTAATAGGGGCTCTTCTTCGAGGAGGGGAGCAGCCCGGGGGTAGGACATCCACAAGCGGGATTTTCCCTTCAGAAGGTCCTGCTTCCATTGATCCAAGTGGCCCGTCTCAGCGTGATACTCAGCAGGGGAGTGTGCTGTCCCAAGATGCTTCTGAAGGCTCTGGTAGCAGAATGGCGGCATCAGATGCCCAAGTCCCTGTCTCTGTTCAGCAGACATTTCTGGGTGAGTCAGATGATAGGGGCATGGTGGATGTGGGAGTCAAGAAGAAGAGGAGGTGGAGCAATTCATTCTCCTCTTTTTTCTTTGTCTTCTTTATCTTTTTCATCCTCTTCTTCTGAAGTGAAGCTGTTGGAGAATGTCAAGTGTGGGCACTTGATAGGTCCAAAACAGGACATGGGGCACCTTGCTTTAGTAGCCTTGACTGAATTGTGGAAGGGGCTTCCCTAAGGTCTTAGGAGAAAGATAAAGAAGCGAACTTACATTGATATTTTTAAGGTATGAGGGCAGAAGTAAGTGTAGGAAAGGTGGAAAAAAGAAGAGTGAGGGTGATAAGGAAAGGAGTAAGGACCAGATGATTCCTAGGAACATATTGAATTGGGTACGATGCTTCCTTCACTTGGCCCAATTTATACTCAGAAACTGTATGTATATGATCATGTATCAATAAACAATGATCAAAAAAGAAAACATCATATTCCTAAGCTGAAAAACATTTCTTGCCAAATAGGCTATAGAACGGATGTGGACACCTCATATATCAAATGAGCTTCTTTGTATTTTTAAAAGAATGCTCACAGGTATTTGTAGCGTTTTAAATGCTACTTGCCAGTCTATTGTGTTGCTCAGAGACTGAATAACCTTCTTTTAATCACTGGTGACCACACTCGGTATAACACTTTTTTTTTCATGTTTGATAATTTTTAAGAAGACGAGACACTTATTGTTGCATTGCGTGGTTTTTGACTGGGTCGGGCTGGTTTTATCAATTGAGGAAGTATTTTCTTGGAGTTGATTGAGCTGCAGTTGGGGGAACAAATGTGATCACATTGTTTGTGGTGGGTGACTCAAGCCCAGATTGACTTTTGTATGATTCTATGGATATTGTTATGGAAATAAGTATTTTGAGAAAGATGGGGGAAGAGGGTTTTAAATCCTCAGATTTGATATGGTGTCAGGCTTGCCGACCACGTTGGAGGTATTTTCCTCATGAGGTTGTGGCTGGGAGGGACCGAGAAGGCAGACAACCACTGGAAGGGGACTTTGAAAAGGTTGGGCCACTTTGGAAGCTGGGTTTGGTTGTTGGTGGTACAGCTGATTGATGGTGGATCACCCCAAAGCATGGCCTGGTAGGGGATTTATTATAACTGAAGCTGTGTTAATGTTGTGATAATTGTGAATTGAGCTTGAGTTTACCTATAAAGTTTTCAATAAACTGTGGCCATATTTATCCCAAATTTTGTAATGGGCCAAAGGTTTGGGAGATGGCCAGGGTATCTAACTTACCCATGGTATTGGAACTAAATCTGCTAGTAAATAACTGGAAAAAAAAACCCTAAGTGAGATTCTCTAACTAAAATCCTTCTCTACTAGAGCTATAGGCCAGTAAGACTAACACCCATAATCAGAGAAAGAATTATTAAACTGTAGTAAAAGACAGAAATTAGATAAGAACAGATTTTATGGTTTATTCTTTTATTAGCTAGTTCACAATCCAGCAAATGAGGCACACACATACCTAGATTCTGCTGGAAGTTAACTTGTGTAAAAAGTAGGTAGTCTCTCTTATTGATTTGGTAAAGCTTAGGATGCAAGATGGTTTGACTAGAAATGGAACACAGGACTTCTAATGAGGTCATATCCATGATACAGGAGTTGTTTATTGGGAATACTGCAGAAATATGACCCAGTAAAAGCTTCTAATTGTGAATATGCTGACAATATGGAATATCTCTCGCAAGGACATTTGGGATGCTTGACATCTTTCTATGACTATTTTAAAAGCGGAGTAAAAACAAAGAAGTCTCTACACAGGAAAACAAGGACAATGGAAAACAGTCTTTAAGAACCAACAAGGCTGGGGTTTGTGGCCTAACTACACAAATCTCCCTATCAGAGCCTCAGTACTTATCAAGGAGATGTTTACCACAAACTTATCCTCAATGTCTCTCTGGCCTGGGGTTTGAGAAAAACCTGGATGAGCTGGACCAAGGGCATGAATGATCTAAGAAATGCAGATTAATTCCTTTATAAGAGGGAGAACAAAAGAGAAAAATGCTTATCATCAAGGCCAGGGTAAAAGTATCAAATAGACCGCCTGAAGCAGACAGACAACTCCCCCGTCGTTTCTCATCTTTGGAGTTCAGCAATCCCGGTTCCCTTCAAGTAGCCGGGATTGCCTTCTGGTCTCTTGTGAGGTGCTACAAGTGTGGAAGCGCAGTCGACTGCGAGATATCAGAAACAGTGAGACCATATACAAGCATTCCCAGCCACCTGAGAGAGAGTTCCTAAGTCAAGACTACAACCTGGAAGGTTTGACTATTTATATTCCTATCTGGGAGTTGTTAGAATCCTTAACCTCTTAAGTGCAAGTTTCTGGTTAATTTGATATGCTGTCTTGTTCATCTCATATGAAAAGAATATTTTCCTATTTTTAATTTGCTAATTATGTATTCCTCTGCACCTGACAATCATTAGGCCTTTTGTGATAGTTTTTATTATAATAGGCTTAATAAAACCCCTAATAAAATATCCATTATCTAAGACAACTGGAATTGTTATATTATCTGATAAACGTGGATCAGTCATAAACGGTATAGTTTATATGTTATTATATGCAAATTGCCCTACACTATTATATCCTTTGTTAAGAACAACATTCTGATATCTTTCCTTGGTGGATTCAATGTGTATTTAAATTTTTTTTCTTTTTTACTATTTTTGTTATAGAAAAATATTAAGTATAATTTAATGCATATGTCCAAGAATGGCACATTCATCGACACTGCTGAGACCTGCTTTGGAGGCTTATTGAAGTGATAAAACACCTTCCTGATCCTTTCATTAAAGAACACTCTTGCAGGCTAAACTATTTAAGGTGAATTTTAAAAGCCCGGCACGTGTGTAAATTAGGAAATGCACAAAGAAGTCGGGCTCATGCACGCCAGCCATGTTTGAATTCACACCCAGATATGCATGTAAATGCTACAGCATGCACCAAGGTCCCCTGCTGTGTAACTTTACTTCTGCTATGGATGATGTTTAAGTTAAAACATAAAGATAGAGCCATTTCTGAGGGGTTTAAAGGGTCTGGGGTAACTGGGAGGAGTGTAGCCTATCAAACCGTGGAGGGGTGTTTGAGGACTTAGCTGGACAAACTTGTGGTGGTAAACTGGGAATGGCATGGGAACATGACCCTTTTAAAATACCCCACTTATGTGTTAGAAGCAGGATTTGCATGCACACTTAAAATTTGCAAACATGCGTGCAGTCAGGCTATATGGGCACAAGTTATAAAATAGCTATGGCCCTGGGTGCAGGCTGATGCACATGCACAAATGTACACCTTTGAGCCGGTTTGAAAGTGACCATCTCTGTGTGTTATTTTTTTAAATCCAAGTAATATTGTACCTGAAGACGGTTCTGCCTAGTTGGACACAGTGGATAATCCAGAATTTTGGAGACCGATACCTCTCTTGTGACTAAAACCAGGAACCAATAACCTTTCTTTGACACTAGGGCAACCTGAGAACTTATTTCCAAATAGAAGCAGCCTTAGCAGAAGAAAATCTAAGGTGATGACAGTAGTCCATGGCAGCAACCCCTAGAGGAAGCAAAGATGCAGGGAACAACATACAGTGGAAGGTTAGTACAAGTCAGAGCACATCTTTAGTAATGGCGGCATTGTTATCAGTGACACTGAGTGCCTCATTCAGGATGCAGATTCATCCTTAAGATGGAATAGGAAAGTGTTCTCTTTCTTACGGAGCATTGACTGCCAATGTGGAGGAACATTTGTATTTCTAAACACACTTTTTTTTTTTTCATTTTCTTTAAATCTGCAATGTTTTTCAAAAGTCACACTTCTGAACTATTCCCCAGCACCCATATGTCTGCACTGTGTGTTTGGTGCCAAAAGGGCTACTGCGCTTTGCCTTTGGCACCAATAAAGCTACTGCACTGTGCTTTCGACGCCGATATAGCTACTGTGCCATTCTTTTGGTGCTGATTGTGCACGAGCCTGCGATACAACTCCATGCTTCGGGCCTCGATTGTGTCTGCGCCAAACTCTTCAGTGCTAATTAAATGCAATGTGAATAGGCTCTGTCTTGTGCCATACTTTGGTTTTAATGGATTTGTGCCAAGTTTTGACAGATATCTCTTTGCGCTATGACTTCCCCATCTTATCAATTACACCAGACCCCTGTGCTCCTTAGAACCGTATGCCTCCATCAACAGAGCTACTTCATATCCTACGCACATATTAAACTCCGTCACCACTTTAACTTTTTGAGTTGCACAACTTAAGGTACCCTTTAAAAAAAAAAATGTATAATCCAATCTTAGTTATCTGTGAATTAAGTTGGGTGCAAAGACAATAAGATTTTACAGAATAAAACTGCTTTACTTTTTATAGACTACTTCGCTTTCTGAATAATTTTTTTTTTAATTTTTTTTTACTGAATCTGAACTAAATTGTTTACTAATTTGAAATACTTAAATTTAAAAAGAAAGTTTAAAACTAAAGTATTTCATGGTGATGTAACGGAGGGCGGCAAATACCCAATTGTTTATGAAGGGGATAAAAACAGATCTTGGAGTTATCTTATAATTTATATTCTTTCAACTTTCAGGAAGAATTATTCTGTGACAAATCTTAGATTTGCATAGATACAATGCTGAAGAATCTATATTGCTGGAGATAAATTGTCTAATCCTTCATCCCCCTTCTAAAGCACAGGATGATAATTAAGGAATATGAAAACTCTTTTAAATAAACATGTGTCTGATGTGAATGATCCCATTTTGACATAAGGTTCAGGAGTCAAAACTTGCGGAATGTGATTTTCATTTATCTGCACTGTGCAGTGCTTTGCTTGAGCTGTATACAAAATGGCTGCCATTCAAAAATCAACAGACAAAATCATTGATTTAAATGATGCAGAGTAAATACTTATTTGAAGAGCTGTCTTTCATGTCATGGCAGCCATATAACAATATTTTTTCTGTCTGTATGTACTTTTGATTGGATTTTATGTATGTTTTTATTGTAAAATGCTTGGATAAACTGCATTATAGGTACCACATTAGATTTAATAAATAATAATCTTAATTTTAGAGCTTATTCAAGGCCCTAGATTCTCTTTTTAATACAGCCTTCCATGTTTTATTCACTGTGATTTCATATAGGGCAGGCTGCACCATCTGCCATGCATATCTGTTGCTGCCTTAGAGCACAAGGGCAATAAATAGGGCTTAAAATGGCCTTATAATTTCTGAGATGAAGGCTAGCATCAATTTTAAATGATTAGAAACTCACGGTTGAATGTCCTTAAGTCTTACCTTTTGACATTCAAGAGACTTTTCCTTTTGTTGTTTTTTTTTTTTTACCAAGTAAAAAAAGGTAATGAAGATTTTAAAGTATCTTATAGGATTCTCTTCTTCCTTTCCTTAATATATGTATAGCTCTAAATTGGCTCAGCCAAGAATCCTCTAATGGGAATGGGAGCATAACAAAATGTTGGTTTGCTATTCTGTAAAGATTATAGAATCATGGCCCATTTTCTTATTAAATTAAATTCAAATCATATGCCAGACAAGTAAGATAATTATTGCTGCTCCATCAGTAGTTCTTCCATTAGCTGGAGACAAAGAATACTGGCTCAAACCAGTGTGCTCAATGGATGTAGGAGTGGTCACCAGATTAAAAAAAAAAAAAAAATTCTCTGCCTTCATTAGCTGGATGAGGGTCCAAACCAAATTGTTCTGGACTGGTTTAGCAGAAAAAAAGGAGTAGTACGTTTCCTCAAGCCAATGAGATCCAGTGGGCACTGTCACCAGATAATTGAACTTGACTAAGCATTAAAGGTCTTTGCCTTTGCTCAGATACCAACTCTCTTCAAGAGTGAACTGTGAGAAATCAGAGACCATGCTGTTTGGAGAGTAGGATTCAACTTCTGACTCACTACTCTTCCCCACGGGACAACCCTAATCAAGATCCTTTAAATGTGGGAAGACAGAGCTGCCAGAAGTATTGGGAAGACAAACTCATGAAAGGAAAACTAAAGCGGGGATTGTGGAGACTTTGAAAGCTGCACATTGAGCGAAAGAGCAAAGTACTGAAGAACGAGGCTTTCCCCATGGCTCCAGTGTGCGGTATAGACAGTCTTCCCTGGTAGCAGTGGCAAGAGCCATCACCAGGGCAATCTTCTCCTTTATCTGTAACTGCAAGATGGTGCAGCTCTGTTTAAGAAGCATGTAAAAGATGGAGAAGGGGGTGGGACTTATTGACTTCATCACCATAAACTTCAGGGTTTGTTTTTTTTTTGCAGCTGCATCAGAAAGACCCTGAGAAGTAACAACAAAGCCTATGTGGGGTACTACATTCTCTGGCTCTTCCTAGCCTGGAGCAGGTTGTGCTGGAACAAGTGAGAGAACTCACTGCCTACAGCTGGATTTGTCTTGGTACAAAATAGAGCAAGTCATGAAACGTTAAGACAAGCGGAAAAGCACTTATGCAGATTTTCACTTGTGGCTTATCATATGTTGAGGAGCACAGCTGACTGGACACGTTTGTTTCAGATCAATATTTTCTCATGGTGAGAGCACAGGGATGGGAGAGGGTGGATGTATCTTTTATTATGTGATGTTTTGTGCATACTATAGATGGTATACTACCGTAATGTTCATTACTTGTGATTCTTTATACTGTACATAGTATCATAGCACTGCTCTGTAGTCCACCTGGAACTGCAGAATATAAATCTTCTCTGAAATTAAATATCTCACATCAGCTTTATGGTTAACAGAAAATCAACTACAACCTGATTGATGGGAAGGACACTCTGGAGCTCATGAACAACCTACCAGATAGCATCTGCCCCACAGTAAGGCATTCAGGTGATTGATAAGCAAGCAGTCTAGCAGAGAGACATACAGGGTGGCAATCTCAGAAGGTGCCAAGGAGTTGCACAGCAAAAACCAAACAAACACAACTCTTCATCTGTTTCAGGAGTGCTCTTTTGCCCAGGCCTTACTAAAGGCTATTCAGGAACTGCATCCCAAGAAAGTATATAACCCACACATTTATTTAAAATTCAACCTTAGTCACCATACCAAAATGCCATGTTGACATGTCAATCATAATTTATTAGAACACAATTCATGTCATAACAATCATAATTTAAACAAAAAATTAAACATTGAAATACTTGGGAGCCAAGCACCCTGTATAACCATCCCACGTGGGTTGAATAGGCGCCAATGAATCCCCTAATGCAATAAGGGGATTAGCGCCTATTCAACACATATCCCACGAGAGTCTAATAGCAATAATCACATGCAAATGCATTTTATTAAGGCTGTTAGCATTCACTCCAGATGCTAAATAAATAAATAAATAAATGTGGTCTAGGACACACATCTAGCACTCAGTAATTAACGCCTGCCTGGGGCTGGCATTAATTGCTGAGCGCTCCTTAAACCAGTACAGAAAAGCAGAAAAAACTGCTTTTCTGTACTGCCTCCTACTTAATATCGCTGCGACATTAATATCCTTACGATATTAAGTAGGAGGAAAAGTGAAACTAAATAAAGTTAAAAATAGAGGAAAAAAAAAACCCACTGGCAGTGGGTGCAGGAAACAGACGCTCGAATGACAAGCGTCTGTTTCCTGAAACCCCTGGCTGTGTGGCGTTTAGGAAAACAGACACCGATAAACTTGACGTCCGTTTTCCTAACCAGCAGACCACTGATGGTGATCGGGTTCATGTTAGCAAGGAGGTACTAGGGGCATGCAAGCAACCCTAGCATCTCCTTACCAACGTGACCCCCTAATTTAAATATTGTATGGCACCCCCTTTGGGAGGTGCCTGGGGCGCGTTAAGAAAGCGGGCGCTGACTGTTCAGCGCTCATTTTCTACGCAAATTTATTGCATCGGCCCCTTAAAATTTCAAACATAAATTAATTCAGATAAACTGCATTCAAGAGGTCTGAATGAAAAACAAGACTTTGCACGAGTAGCTTGTAAATCTAATGCCTTCTTCCTTGTCGAGAGCGAGCCAGAGCTTTCATAGTAGTCAACTATTTATACCGCTAAAAGAGGACCAGCTAGTAAACTGAGGTGAGGATGTGGTGGTGGCTTATGATTTGGGGGCCAGTTTTACGTGCAGAGTGAGATGTACGAACAGCACAGTACAACTCAGTGAAGATTTAACATGATTTGGAGTGAGGAAAGTCAGACTAAGATGAGATTACTTCAATGTTCTCTCATCCTAGCTTGATAGTACCCTGGCAGAGTCCATCAAGCTAGGGCAAGAGAACATTGCAGAAATATCTTCTTTGTATGACTTTCCTCACTCCAAATCACATCAAATCTTCAGAGGTCAACTGTGCTGTTCGCACGTCTCACTCTGCATGTAAAACTGGCCCCCAAATCCCTAGACCACCATCAAATCCTCACCTTGAGTTACTAATTGGCCCTTCTATAGCGGTATAAATAGTTGACTACTATGTGTGCCACCCCAGAGGCTCTCTCTCCATTACCCCTCTCCCATGGCCAAAAATGCCCAAAACAGAATGTGTGATATTTATTGCAAATTGCATTTCAGCTGTTTCAGGCATATCGCACAGCTTAACGCCAGGAAAAAAGGTGTAGTTATTTCCAATGTTAAACATGTGCGATAGTGTAACATACTCTATTGCACAGTGCGATGACAACCCTCATTTTAATTGATCCCACCCAAACCCCTCCCAAATCCTGCTGCCCCTTTGAATAAAGCTGTAAAATTTTCATTCGCACTGCACGTTGCGATAACTATCGCGTGCGTTAACGCCATAACGCATTTTGATGAATGACCCTGTGAGTTGGCAGCAGCAAGTTGGTGGCGGTCAGGCACATGCTCCATTCAGGGCTGTATTTAGGTTTTGAGCACCATAGGCAGGGGTTTTTTTTGGGTGGGGGTGGAGGGAGACCCTGGAAATCAGATAGTGGGTGAAGTCCCTCTACCTCTGCTCCCCTCCAGATTCTCAAAGTGCCACAGCAGTGCCCTTGTGACATGGATTGCTAGAATAAGCTCCTCCTCGGCACAGTTGCACTCCTTGTTTGCCTGGGTATTTGGCACCTTCAAAATCTGGTACCCTAGGCAATTGCCTATGTTCCTATGTCTAAATCCAAGCCTAGCTACATTCCTATACTACCAGGTTAATTTACAATATGGAAATGCTTTTTATAATCTGCCATTCACAACAGATAACATTTTTTCTTTAACTGTAGTATATCTGATAATGTCATACTGAATGCTAACAATGGTTTAACATTTTAGTTTAAGTATTTCAGTACACAAACACCTTATGTATGTATTCCACCCAGTACAACAGTTATACAATTGACAGTCTTTGTTTTCATCTCAATGTATCTGATACTACATTTATGTTTATTGATTTAAAAAACCTATTTTATACACAAAGTCTATTGTTTATAAATAGATCTGTCTTTCAGCATGGGCAATTACCCAGCAGTGATCAACTGCGTAGGGAACTAATGACTTAATACTTCACTTTTGTTGTAAAAATAAAAATGTTGATTTAAATGAAAGTGTTTGTTAAAGCTGCTGTACCTCTCTTCTAAATCCCCTTCATTATATCTATAGATGCTGCAATGCTCTTTAATACCTTCTATTTTGGTTCCCCCCCATATTGTTACAATGAATAATTATGCCCTTCTATGCAATATTTAACAAAAATAAATCACAGCTGACACTGGGTGATTAATTCTTAAGAATGAGGTGTAACTGATAATATTTCTGCCTCACACCTGATAATTTTCCAGATGACATGAGACATGATAGTCTGTTGTAACGCACTAATTTCATTTTGCACTTGCACTTCATGTAGGAGGTCAAAACCCCTGGAGATGAAAAATCCTCTTCTGCTACAATGGCTGTCGCTCCAGTGTCTGGTGTGCATCTCATCTTCGTGGGCTCTCGTAACTTCCCTCCCCCTTCATACGAGGGAATGCTAGTTTGTTTGTAAATAGCAATGTTGTACAAGAACAGTGGGCTGAATCAGGGCAGTTGTTGGCCAAAACGGCACCCAGGGCAAGGTTTGCTTTTGGCATTCCCCCTCTTACTTTTTGGGCTTGCATGCTCTACTCTCACTCAACAGGGCAGCATGGCACCCACAGCTGGCGCCCTACTTGCAATGGCTCTGGACTAAATACATCCAAATTATTATTATTTATCTCTTAAGGGTAAACAGGGGCAGTTTACTGATTATTAATGGTTGTATCATCAGACATGGGTGTAGGACACTGTAAAGGAGATAAGGCTCAGGGAACTGCAAGCTTCATGTAGAGTTCAAGTGACTAGTATCAACTCTTTCTTAATCTTCCTATTGTTTATCAACCTTATCAGGAAGAATTCTTGAGAGTTGAATCTCTGCTGACTGTAGAGGGCAGCAACACGATTGTGACACTGCAGGCTTCCAACCCATACAAGTTTATCTGAATTAACATAACACAGCTGTAGGCAGCAAACAGTAGCTTTCTTCAGCAGTGCAATAAACGAGTGGTAGCAGAAATACTTCTGTGGTCCTTGAGGCAGGAAGGAATGGGTGGGCAGCATAGTCTTCAGTTGCTCTTCATTCAGCCACACAGTCTTGGATGCAAACCACAGTGCATCATTACTCCATTCTGGTCTCTAGATTGCAGTAATCAGAGGGTACAATGTTATTGTCTTTATGACTGTACATCTTGAGCCCGGTTTTATAACATAGCCCTTACGGCTGAAGTCAATCCCCACAGACTCCAGCCATATCTTTCATGGCTTGCAGGCATAAATGTTCACACACATGTTTATGCACACACTTTTGATTTTAGAAAATGTATATAAACAGTTTTCCCACCCGAACTCTGCCCTAGGAACACTTTTAAGAATGCATGAAAGTATGGTGTGCCTTTACTTCCATACATACTTTTACACAAATAACTGCTGGGGTAATTTACAAAAGGCCCATATACATGCGAAAAACGAAGTTTTTCACACATATATGCTTTTGAAAGTTCAATCCATTATAGACCATGAATTTTCTTCCATCTTCATGTGCAAATGTATTTTATGTTCTAATCTGTTACCCGGTAGGCACAATAGTTTCTAGTTGGCTAGAAGTGTGTGAAAGAAATAATTCAGGGCATAGTTGTTTTAACTGGCAGCACAGAGGCAGTAGACCTCGTCACCTCACTCGAAAACAGGAGCTCTAGCAGGGCCCTGTGTAACAAACTCACCCTCAGCACCTCTTTCAGGCTTAAGACAGCAGTTTTTAAACTGCCTGAGCCCTTCCAGAACAAGGACACCTACTACAACTTGGTGCAAGCTTCTGCATCAAAAATGTTAAAGCCCACTATCAGGCAAGCCTGTAGACTGGAGAAAGGAAGAGGAATAGGTTTTGTGCTCCTGATACAGGCTGATTTCTTGATGAACAAGAAATACTAGAAGGCGGCAGCATGATATGAGGCTGGAGGGAAGAAGACCCAAAGTAAGGCAAGGATAGCAGATGGATTAAACCACCTCTCAATGGAGCTGATAAGGTGAAAAGAATTAGAATGAAAACACATGGGAAAAAAAAGTCAGGATACTTCGTTAGGGAAAAGTAAGGGTATTGATGGAGATAAAGTACAGAATGAAAAAGTGCAAAAGGAAGGGGGGGGGGGGGACTAGCAGACTGTGTGAACCTTGTGGTTATCGACCCTCATATCCTGTGCCGCTACTCTGCACGTAATACTAATGTGGACATGATGCATCCTCTGCTGTAATAGCTGAACTCCAATATGCAAAACAAAGGTTAGGGATTATAAATTACGTGATAGACAGGTAACAAGTCAATCTATTGAAAATAAGCATCAATGGAACCCCAAGAATGGAAGGTAGTGTTTAAAAAAAAAAAAAAAAAGCAATAGCCATTTGTCTCCTTCCGAGACTCGATTTGTTAAATGTGCCCTTTTGAATGTAGTACTTTTACAAATATCATCGTGTGTGTGACTTCCATCTGTTGATATGCTATAATATTTTGGATGTTATTTTATTGTATCTTGACTATATTGTGAATCATTCCAAATTCTTTTGAAGGAGAGCCGTATATAAAGTGCATTGTATTGGACTGTGCTCCTACAGCACTCTGTTCTGTCATCACAAGTTTCCACCACATCTGTGAGACAGCAAAATTCCCTTTTAACCTGCATAACTCAACACTTTCTCAAAGTGCACTGTTTGATTATATTATTTAATGGTATCAGACTGTGAAACATTAGCACACTTTCAAATTTTGGGTTCTTTGCTCCCTCTGTTTATAAGAAGGTATCATCGCACTATTATAGGCATTCAGGTTCTAAGCATCACCCCAATGAGACAAGCACCAGGACTGAAATGCAAGGCCTTTGAAGGAGGAGTGGGATAAATTCAGTGTTGTGCATGTATTTCCCCATTTGACAAACATGTTCACCAGGCTTCAAAAAGCAAACATGCCAATAACTTAATAGTTTATTAGTCAGTCAACAATATTACAAATATTTAAAAATTACTTAATATAAATAGTTGGCAGCAAACTATTCCATTACAGAGTTAAATTACCAGTACAACAGACAGACTGGAGATTTAGACACCTGGAAGATAACAGTAAAACAAACTAAAAATCTTTTCAACAAAAGATTTAAGCTGAAGGCGATCACCTAGTGTCCATAAAAGCATGGGTTCTCTTTTTTTTTTTATTTTGTTAGAAAAAAATAAAAAACTGCTTTAACACCCCATTAAGAATACAAAATAAAATCAACTGAAAATATTAATTTGCATATCAAAGAACCATTTATAATTACAATCCAAACACTCCGTAAACCACTTGTGCGATTCTATACAGAAACTCGGAATTAGAAACTAGTTGCTTTAATAGTACAAAGATTTCAGCTCCAAAAATAATTCAACATAAAATAAAACTTTAGCAATTAACATCATAAAATTATATTTTTCCACATAAAAATACAAAATAATATTAATGACAAGAATATGAAAAATTCCAAGTATTTTACTACTATTAAAATAATAAAATAAAAAACAAAACCAAAACAAACTGGAACAAAAGAAAAAAAAAATAAAAAACCCAAAATAAAATAGAAATATGCATGAAAAAAGTCTCTCCTTTTGTTAGCAAAACACTATCCAAAATAACTACAATCATTTACATCAGTACAAAGATTTCTGGATTTAAAAAATAGTTGCAATGACAAAAGGGGGCATCTTTTTCTTGACAGTAAAAAATGACACTGTGGATAAAATCTGCAAAATATGCAATGAAAAAAATAAATTTGCATTAAAAAGGTTTACACTGTTAATTTCTTTTATACAAATATTAGAAACAGTATTGCACGTCACAACACAGAATCGAGGTTAGTCAGCCTTCCAAAATGTGTTATATTCAAGTTTTCTAGCATCTTTGAGGAGAGGCTTTGTGCAGCCAGATGCAACAGGGATAAAATATCAAGTGTTTTCCATACACAAATATATAAATGCTAAATGTTTTCCTTCTTAACAAAAAGTGTGGATTTTTTTTAAATTTTCTTTTTTAGTTTTTTTTATTTTTCAAAAGTATTTTCAATTTCCTCCACAGTCATACTCTGGGGGAAGCGAGATGCACATTTGGGAGGTGGGAAGGGGGGGGCAACAAAAGTAAAGAAGCTTTAAAAATACAAAAATACAATCAAAATCAACTAGCAATTTTCTACAAAAATAGTAAAATAAATATGATTTGTAAAAATAAAAAAAGAAATATTCAACACAGTGTTTAACAGTTAGAAACTATGGACTTGGTACATACAAGACATGGATAGAGGAATTCTGCAGTCAGCTCTAGCTGGCTCCAGACGTACGAAGTGACACGTAAAACCAGACTGTTTCTGCTACTTTTACCGCTGCCATATATAAGGTTAGCTTTATGTGACAGTCCCTCCCCCCCCGCCCCTTTTTAAACATCTGCATTTAAGAGGAAGTGATTTTCACTATCTCCAGTTATTCACTTCGTCAAATTCTCATTTTTGTTTTTAGTGTTCATTATTCAATATACTAAAAGAACTTTAAATTATTAAGCAGAAAATGTGAAAACAAAGAAAAAAACCTTGCAGGTTTAAATGATATCTAAATTACCACTGCAAAACCTAGCAATGTTTTGTTTTCATTTCTAAATTCCAAAAATTGAGGTATAGCAAAGGAGATGTCATCAGTCAAAAAAAGTGTGCCTCAAAATAGCTGACTGTTGGAAAAATCTCTCACAGAGATATAAAAATAGTGCACAACAAATGTCAAAATGGATCAAGGTTTGGCAGGGTTAAAAGTTAGAAAAGAAGACTCCAATAATTACTGGAGGATCATGGTTAAGTTAACAAGTAGGGGGACACGGACAAATAAATTAGTAAAAAGCTCTTCTTAAAACGGCATCAACTTTAAACATTAAAAACTTGAACCACAACCACGAGAAAACAGAGTTAGACATGAACCACATATTGTACAGTACGAAGAAAGCACACTGCTGACAACCAATATAAGATCGACACTTTGCTTACATGTAGGATTGTCCCCAAGAGACTGCACAGAGCAATACCCTTGTAAATTTCTCTTTAGAGTCAGACTCTGCTAATTCTGCACGCCCATCAGCTCGTGGGATGCTCAGACTGCAGAATAGCCTGATGTTCTTTGAGAACAATGGGGAAAGTTGCATTCAAAAAATAAATAATCAGAACTGACAAACCTCATGGCTTCTGATTTTCTAATCAGAATTCATTAGCAGGAGAAAATTTTTAAAAAGTCAAGATTAAATACTGCCCCATGTCGATTTCCCCGCCCCACCCACCCTTTCGGAATTTGCAAGCTACATCAATACTAGAACTCCTTCATTAAAGTAAAAAAAACAAAACAAAAACAAAACACTACCCAGGACAGTCAAGTAACTATTTGTCATGTAACAGTGACCTCAGTATGACAGAAGACCACAATGCGCACAGGTCAAACATGTAAGCAAGTTTTAGGCCCAATTTCACTGTTGTCTTAAAGGTTAAAATTTAGTTTATTACGCAACTAGCTGTGTATTGTCTGTATACTAAACCATCTCCATTTTGACTTTACTTTAAGAGCTGTTTTACTAAAGCATTACGCATTTTCTTATAAGTACAGTTTTGATTTATTACTTATAGCTTTCACATTTGGTGACTGGTTAGCAGTGTGCTGGCCATCTTTGGTTCGTAGAGGAAGTCTTTAACCATGAAATATTGAAGGGGCTGAAATTAAACTTGAATTATTATTTTTTTGTTTTTGTCATCCAACTTCTAAGCTCATTTTTAGTCCAACTTGCATCTATGCTACATCACTCCACACCAATTAGAACCGCACATCACAAAAATAATTGCACAGGGATTACAATATTACATCCAGTCTGCGTAAATCGAATTCCACTACCGACCAGGTCACAAAATGGCTGCACGCAACGAATCTAAAACTAAATTTGCATATTGTACACATGTAGGACATCTTTAACTTGAGTCACAATAATGCATGCAAGTATGCTTTTTTGTAAAAAGATTTTTTTTTGTAATTTGCTCATGCTATCTAGAATTGAGAGCCTTTTTTTTTTTTTTTTTTGAACATTTGCAATAACTTACCTCTGGTTAGTTAAAAGTTCTAGTGCATGCATATGGTGTATACAGGTAAACAAACATGCAATTTTCTTCACATTCTAAACCTATGGCCATTTCAGCCATATTGTGCTGCCTGCATTTTGTCTACAATGCAGTGTGTCTTAAACGTTTTCAATCCCGTATTAATAGGTGGCATTACACACAACACCTATATAGCAGCAAAGCTAATACAGCTTGTGATTAAAAATGTTTAAAAATAGCTAAGAAAAATCAGATTATCTTGAGGTATTATTTCTTGCAAGTCAAAATGGAGAGCAAAAATCAACCCTAATTTTTTTTAGTTTATGTATATACTGAAAATAGCAACAATAAAAATAAGCTTTTTTTGTAGCAGACATATTCCATCTTCACTATTATTTTGCTACCTTTGGTAAATTACTGGGGCAGATCTTGAAGTTAAAAACCCATGTTTAGAAATAAGTGCACGCTTCACCCACTAAGTATAGCAGCAAACTGTGTGCCCCTATGCAAAAAACATTCTCTTATCTAGTTTTAACTTTACATATAAAAATAACTTGGAAAAAATACAAAGAAACCATTTTATTTTAACATGAAAATATCACAAAAATTAGTAAGCCTGAGATGTAGGGTTTTGGTGAAAAACAAGAGGCTTGTAGTGTTTTGGCTGCTGATAAAGATGCACGTATTGATAGCTGGGGTGAAAAGCAGAAGAATGCACTTATTTCTTCTGCATGTCTGTATCTTCAAACACAGTAAGCCACATGCACCCTTCTCTCCTTAGTTAGCTGCTGGCACAGAATGCCTAGTTCCAGCGGAAGTGGATCTGACGTGGCCGGTCAGCGCCCTCCTTTACCAATGGCTTATGGAATTCCCGTCCTGCGCGAGAGTGGATGTTCGCCCAGCAGAACTCACAGTAATACTGCAGGCAAGTGACATTGGCACAAAAGAACGGAGCAAACTTTCCACCGCAGCGTGCGCCTTGGCATTCGTCACACATCTGGTCGTCCAGCACGTATGGCTTTACCTCCACCTGGAGAGGACGAGAAAAAGAAAGAAAAAAATAAAATGGGCACACATTAGCGCACACTCCCAACTGACCTTGCACGATTGCCAGAACCAGAGACGCGCACACCTCGAGTCCGGCTCGGAGGCGTCGCCATACAGTCCCCCTTCCCCTAGGGCCTGTGAATGTTGCCTCCGCAGCATCCCCAACTGGCCTAGGGGGCAGAAGCAGAGTTTGAAAATCACGTGCTGATCTGCCAGAGGGGCAGTGCCCAGCGTTGCCACTGAGTTATCGACCCAGCCTAGGCTGTAAAATAAAGAAAGCATTATTAAATCAGTATATAGCACTCAGGAAAAGCACTGCCTCGCTAATTGTTGAAGATCAAGTTTGACAGACAGGTTTTGCATTGCAAATCATACTCCTACTTCTCATTTGTACACTGAAAATTCATTACACATGGATTTCAATAAAAGCACATTGCTCTGACAAGCAACGAATGTTTCCTACACTACACACCACTGCTCAATGAAAAAAACGTGCCAAACTTTGTATTATATTGTTTTAATGGCCAAGATGGAATACAAAATTCACTCCACCAGCATTTCATTATAATCTTAAATTGGGTTTTGTATTCCAGTGTATATGCTCTAGAGACCTGAAAGAATAATCCAAAGCAAAAATGTCCTCATTTTCTCCAAATGCCCACGGTTACATTTTGCTAGATGCAAAAAAAATGCAGTTCAATTTACGGAATCGATTTACTGGCCCATGAGAGAGAACAGCAAAAAGCCGGCCCTATAGCTGAGGCTACAGAGCTCTGTGCTGCAGTATGCACGTGCGTGCGTGTACGTATGTGTTGGGGAGATCCTGATTGACCCTGAATCGTATGTACTGTCGCGGGCAGTGCTACATCCTAAATCCTATGGCTGGACCACAAAATAAAAAAAAAGTGTTTTAAGCCCTTAAGAAAAAACATCTGCCCTTTAACAAGAAGTCTGTTTGCATACAAACAACCCGAAGGTCTCACTTCAACAAAGCTAGTTCTGTCAAAAAGAAACATCAGAAGGGATTTCAAAATGTGCCCTAGTAGTGAACAACAACAAAGGCAGGGTACCCTCTGTATCCAGTAAGTAAATTAAAAACCTTCCAAGCATGCCTTTGGAGCATGTTACCATGGCCATACTGCTTTTCAAACACAATCCTTAGGGTAGTAAAGCTAGGGGACACCACGGTCATCAAGCTTGGTTGAAAACTGTGGGTGTCTCATGATGCACTGTGTGCCCTCAGGCTCCCAAATTCAAAATTCTCATCAAATTCTACACAGTAGAGCATAGTTTAAGAAGAATGGTCAGGACTATTTCAGATAAAAGTTCTTTTTTCCCCAGACAACTGAAGTTCTGGCCTCCCCTTTGCTCCCTGAGGCCCAAACCTCACTCCCTTCCCTCTCACATGATTCAATACTCCGATTAGCTGTTGGAACCATGGGTGCTCCATTGATTAATCTGAGCGGTGAATCATGTGGGAGGGAGAGAAGTGGGTAGAAGAGCTGCCCAGCTAGAGATCCATTTCCTGGATAACAGATCTCCGCTTAAATGATGCCCCACCATACTTACATGCCAGTGTGATATTTGGGCTTGTTTTTCAATTGGTATTTAACTGCCAAACAAGAACAGTCACCAGATTGTACTGCCGCTGAATTCTAAATGAAGCCAGCAGGAAGTAAGGTGGGTGCAACGGAGCTGGCAGCGCTGAGGTAGCTGGAGGGCGCATTTCTTGCAGTGCTTTGTCGTCTCTTCATAACTGGTGCCCATTTCAAATTCATGGGTAGGGGAATGCAGGGAAGGCCAATTTTATATTGCTCATTTCAGGGAGGCAGGGGAAGAATATTAGATGTGGACACTGCCCTACTCACCTCTCTTCCTCCCCATATCAAAAGAAATGTACCAGATAATGGTGCATTTCAGGCATTGATACCTCATGTGGAACATGGAGCCAATGAGCACAGCAGTGACACGTCAATACTCACACACAATTTTTAAAGATACAAACTGCACGTAAAGGGGGACATTTTAAAAAATTGTGTGGGACAGGTGCAAAGTCAAGCAAGTTTTTATTTTATTTTATTTTTTTTTAAGAGTTTTCCCAAGAGAAAGTATGCACGGACTTCCCCATTTGAAAATTCACCTAGAGAAAAAGTACTCACAGATATCTGCGCCTGCTTTTTCTAACCAAATAATGCACATAGATTTGAAAATCCAAAACACTGCCCAGTTTCCTCCCCTGACTAACCCCGCTCCTAGAACACCTCCACTACAATGCAAGTAAAACTATGTAGTGTGGAGCTCTGTGCTTTTGAAAATCGCCCTAAAAAAATAAATAAATAAATAAATTTAGTACTTCAGGAAATCATACCAATACCTAAAATCCATATAAAATAGGTTTTACCCCTCTCTAGCTGGGTTAAGGGTTTTCCCCATTGCTCTCTTTGCTTTCATTTTGTCCATCAGCTGTTTCCTTGTTCTCCTTTCCATTTTCTCTTCTTCTGGGCTTGTCTCTTCCTTTCTTCCTTCAACACTCAATCACCTCATCTTTATTCAATTCTCATTTCCCTCCATCTTTCTTCTCCACCTCTCTTCTCTTCATATCATGTCTATTTCCCAGCCTTCCCCTTCCTGCACTGACCCACTTGGAGTCTCTCTCTCTGCTGGCTCTTGGCTATTTTTCTATTATCTCCCTGTCCTGGACTCTACCTCTCCCACCTCCCAGTCCTCCATCTCCCTCTCTCTCTGGTTGCCCTCACCACTTCATAGGTCTCCTCCCTCTCTCCAGCCTTCCATTCCATCTTTCCAACTGTCAGCCCCTATTCACGCCCGTTTTCCCCCAACTTCCAATTTAAATCTCCCTTCTCTGCTTTCCCCACAGCAACGTGCAAGCAGCAGTAAGTCACAGGCAGCTTTGATGCAAAACTCAATCAGATGTCGCAGGTACCACCGGAGACCGTGAAAACGCTGTGTTCTTCCTCCGACTCCTATGTGGGCTTCTTTTCTAATCAGGAAGCCTGTGCAATAGGAAGACAGGAAGGCCGAGGCAGTGGCAGATACAGTGAGGACAGGAAGCGCAGCACTTTCACTGGCCCCTGGGGTGCCTGCTGGCTCTGCTTTAGGTCCATGACCAGCTGCCTCTCCTCCTCCTCCTCTCAAGGTAGTGATGGCAGCTTTGGCCTGCTCCTCCGCCAACACCAGAGACTGTGAAATGCCACAGGTGATCAAGAAATGGGAGGGTGTGCAGATCGATGCTGGCAATGGATCATCAAATGTCCAAAAATGACTCGAATCACTACATCTAAACAAGAGTGATTTGAGATAGAGATATAAAGCACCAATTCCACCACAAATAACTCTATGGTGTTAATTGTAGCTAAGGGGGTATCAGAAATACTGCAGTTCAATACGGCAAAAGCCTCTGGATTTCTATAAATCAATCATTTACACCAAAGTCAATAATGTGTTACATTAAACAGTATTTGCAAAGTTGTTATTGTGCCAGTACATGTCCACTCATAAGACTGCTAGTTTAAACACAAAATGAACACCATCCAAAAACCGCAAAGTCCCAAACTGAAATCCCAACACTGGCCAAGGTTTTGGCGATATGCCTGCCTGGTTGGGGGGGGAGGGGATCAAATCAAAGCAAACTACTTATCTGGTGCTGTTGCATCAACAGATTTGTGTCCTAGCTCACAGCTTATTGTCAAAACAGTCCCTAACACGGAGAACAGCAGGGCTGACTGGGCAGCATGGGTTTTTTGGAGAGAGTTCAAGTTTCTTGTCCCATGTGACGGCGGGAGTGATTTGAATGCACACATCCTGACACTACCCCTTGCTTGAGAACTACTGCATCATGGGAGTATGTAAGAACTTCGAGGCTTGATGTGGATTGAAGCAATGATTTTTTTTCAACACTTTTATAAGGTGACTCATGCTTCACATCCATCACTATACCAAGGTTAAAGATATATTTTTGGAGGGGTCAGCCAAGAGAACCCTGTGTAAAGAGGTTCTTTATCTAGCAGGGGGAGGGGATGTTACTGTTTGGGGGTTTGGTGTTGTCACAGCTGGGGTAGGGGGCGGGTAGCCCGAGCCGATTGGAGATTATGCAGTGGTTAAAAGTGTCTGACTTGACAGGTGTCAGGTCAGTGGTTCCTAACTGTGCGACTCCTTGCTTGGGCGGTGGTCGACGTGGTCGGCCCCTTGCTTGGCGGCAGTGGGAGTCATGGGGGGCGTGTTCATGATGTGACCACATACAGGCTGGGATAGCCTCTGATTGCCCGTCTTGCTGGTTCGTGGCTGATTGATTGTTACAGTGAGCTGGCTCGGGCTCCGGGATGTTTGTTAATAAAAGCTGCGGCCTGTTCATCCCAACCTGTGTTAAGTGTATTTATTGGTTGTAAAGAGACGGGCGTGGGCAGAAGTGTCAGTCCTGGCTACCCATATTAAAAATGCACAAAAGGCAGATAGACTAAAACACTGCATACCAGATAGGGACCAAACACACACACACACACAAATTCCAGACCCAGATAGGGCATACACCACAGCAAATGGTAATGCAAAAGAGAATTTTCAAAAAAACTTGAATGCCAGCCAAAATGTTTAGGAGATGGGAAAAACTCCATCCCACCCTACCTAGCTTTTATTTTTAAAACACCAATTGATCCTGTCCCTTTATTTGCTCATTTTTTTCATATTTTGTTTTGCTTATTTAGTTTCCCCCCCCCCCTCTTTCTGGCCTCTCAGCCTATTCCTCTCCCCTACCTCACTGCTTTATCCCCAGGCAGGCACAGCAGCTGTGACCTCTCCCTCTTGGGTAGGAACCCGATGGCAGCTCTTCCTGGGTTGTGGAATACCACAGCTGCTCCTCCAATGTCCAGGCCTGCCTCAGTGCAAGCGGCTCCTTTTCCTGGGCTTACTGCAGTGGCGCTTCTCCCCAGCATGCTAAAAGCTGCACGGATTTACCACAATGTCACTATGCAGCCCACCTCCCTTAGCTTACAGTGCGAGACTGGACAGCAGTTTTTTCCTCCTTGATCAACCGATGGCTCATTCTCCTCTAGGATCAATAACCCCCCCCCCCCCCCCCCATCTCCAGGGGTCTGCCCTCCATTTGCACACCCCTGCTCTAGATCACTATTTTGTGCTGTTATTCTCATCCTCCCCAAAATCTACACAGCTGCAGAAAGCTTCCCAGCAAGCAGGCCACAGAATATCACACAGCTGGCCACAAGCAGCTGTCTCCCAGTCACAAGAACGTACGCCTTCCATCAAAGCACTATTTACAGCAAACAGCATCTTGCCATAATGGCAAAGAAAACGGCTTCCGTTGACATTTCTACATATACTCACAGAAATGGACAAAAAGCTAGCGTGTAGGGCATGCATTATTAAATGAAAGTTCAGCCATATCTGGCAGTTTCCAGCTTCTAGCAGTGCTGCCAAAATCAACAACCTTGTTAAATTCTGCAATGCGGTATCATGCCTCGGAGGAGCCTTGCTAATGCTTTTTTTTTTATGATTTGAAGCTGCTGAAAGTAACATCTGCATTTCAATAAAGGTTTGAAGGCTGAAAGTTCATTCTGGCATGTCTTCAAGCCATTCTGAAGATGGCAGCTTCATTATCAGCTAAGTGCCGACTGCCCTTCAAGAGTTTCTAGAAACTAAAGTCCTTACTTAATGCTTCCAGCCCTGCAGCGAATGCAATCACATCTGAAAGCACTACTGTAACCTCCATTAATCAGGGCGCTTCTTGGCCCTACGATCTGTTCCTGTCGATGGTATTCAAGTAGGTCTAAAAATTCAAAGGATTTTATAGTCCGACAAAAATGATAATTGTCTCCCAATTAATCCTTACCACTACACATAAATGTGGAGCAGAAAATTGAAGTGGGAGTAGATTGGGTAAAAGTAAAAGCTATGCTTTCTTACAAGACAGATTCATTCATTCATTTACATGTTCGAATATTTCTCAACTTCTAGGTGTCCAGTGCGGATTCCAGCAAAGCATCCGATCACATTAAAACACAGCAACAAATTATACCAGATTCATGGGCCAAATACATGCTCGAGTCTGTATTTTAGAGACTACGGAACAACCTGTACCCTTGGATTTAGGAAATGAAATGTAGTTAAATATCCTCCCCCAAATATACTCATCCAAAAAATTAAACATTTTCAACAGATTTAGGCTTCATGTAGCATGATCAAATCTCAATTTGTACTCAAGCAAGCAGCAATATCCCTCCACCCCTCAGTGCACCACTTTCAAGTCTATGTACACATTTCATGCATTCTAAATACATGAACGCAATAGGATCAGCAGTGAGGTTCAGCTGGTCCGATATTCACTTTTGGATCAGAGCACTGGTATTGAATGAGGAGGGCCCAACTTGGCCTCAATAATGGCAGCCTGTGGGACATAAAAAAATGGCCAAGCTGGGTCAAACTGATGGTCCATCTGATCCAGTATTCTATTTCAGACAGTGGCTCCAAATTATTAACACTCAAAAGACCCAAACCAGAGCTCATCTCAGTGTCCCCTGTAGAGTTATATTATTGTGTAGCAACTTCGCTCGTTCCCAGTCACTAATATTTGTTTATGCCTTTGTCTTCTAGGAACATAGCCAGACTCTTCTTGAGACCTATTCTGCTTGCTGTGAATATATCCTATGACAGCAGATTCCATAAGTTAACTACCTGCTGACTAAAGAAATATTTTCTTGCATGTGTCTAATATACAGTTTCCTTGGATGCCCCTCCCGGTTCTATTAATTTTGGACAGGCTAAACTATTTCTTGTTTGTGGTTTGTTCTTTTCCCTTCATAATCTTGTAGACCCATATCATATCCCTCTTCAATCTTCTTTTCCAAGCTAAAAAGCCTTAATTGTTTCAGCCTTTCATACAAGAGATGCCCCAATGATCTCACCATTCTGTCTGCCCTTCTCTGAGCTTTCTCAAGCTCCACCACATCTCTTTTGAGATGAGATCAGAACTGCATGCAGACTCTTGATTGCACTTTCCCAGAGTGGACCCCAGTGGCGCATCACTTTGTATTTGTCAACATTAAATTCCATTTTTTAGCTCAAGTCCCAATCTTTCTAGATACTTCCGCAGTTTGATACAATCAGCTTGTGTTTTAATTACTCTACATAGTTTGGTATCATCTGTAAATTTCAGTCTCTCTCACCACTCTGCCCTCTAGATCATTTATAAACAAACAGAATAGTACTGAGCCTAGTAGCGACCCTTGGGACACTCTGCTATGTACCCTGAGAAATGGTCATTCAATCTCACTTGTCTTCTTTCCTTTAACTAGTTACTGATCCATGAATGTATACTGCTCCCATCCCAATAGCCTATTAGTTTCCAAAAGTAATCTCATATGGTACTTTGTCAAATGTCTTTTTAAGGTCCAAGTAGACTATGCTGACAGGTTCATCATCATCCTTGTGCCCAGTTACAATTTTAAAGACATTAATATACTTGTGAGTCATGACTTGTCTTCCTGAAATCCTAATTAATTAGGGGGACTTTTATCCAGTAAAGCTGACCTTTAACGATTCACAGGTAGAGGCCAATTGTTAGGGCAATATCTTTCATCTGTGTAAACTTGGAGCTCCCATGGCACAGGGGTTGAATACTTATGCAAGCAGCATTTTTCAGTTTTTAATTTTAATTTTACAAAAAATGCAGAGAAATGATGAATTGTGACTTTGAAAATCTACTTTAAGACCATACTGGTTTGCATAAGAATACTGTCTGGAACAATCAGTGTGTCATCTGTAATCCACACAAATCTGACTTTTTAGAGGGTTAAATACTTTTGCAAGCCATTGTATAGCACAGTTGCTCAAGTATAAAAATATCTTCATTCTAAACATGTAAGAATGAAAGTTATTTCAGAACCATACATTTAGCTATTCAGTGCTCAAATTCAATGTATTAGCTGTCCTGATCCCTAGGGCTATGCTGCCTTTACGTATAATAAACCAGCATTACTTATGTCTCTGGAATACATGCTCATGACCTTCACAAAAGACATGACTCTCTCCTGGGGAATGTAACCTATGCATTATTAAGAGGGTGAATTTAACACAGACTAATATAGTGCAATTTCAGGAACAAACACAGATTTCTAAGTATATTGTATCGGTACATTTCAACAGTTTTAAATACCAGGCAAGCTAGCCTCAACTCTAACACTAAGTTAAAGGAACAAATCAGTCCTGCCTCGCTACAGCTTACAGAAAAGAATGGTGGGACTTTAGGCCCAGTACATGACTACATTTTCCATCATAATAATGTCAAACTATATATATCATACATTTCAGGTCAGGCCACTATTTCTAAATCTCAAAATGGGAGAGGGTTATATACTCAATTTCTGGAGTTCTATCACGGGGAAGGCGCAGAATAAGCCAATGATGTTACATATAACACAGGATGGGATCAATATATATATATAGTGTTAATTCACTAAGACCGATTTGGCTTTGATTAGTAGAGCACGTGGATACAGATCTTCCAGCAAATATTAGTCTATCAGAACTTAAAATGGACAGAAATATTTAGCAATCTGCAGTTCAACCAATATTACTGCTTATCAAAATCTAAAGCAATTCCAGATTCAGTTACGATATAGAGAAAAGCCTGAAGTGAATTTTAAAATTGCTGCATGTGTCAGCATTCTGGGGAGAGACAGGAGAAATGAGATCCGTCCCCAAGGCTGTACTCAACTATTGCTTTGAATAATCTAGGATCATTATTTCAGAGAATCTCAAAGGTTAACTACAAGCATTTCATAACCCTATGGCCCTATCATCGAAGGAAACTATTTTTAATTTTAAAAGTTTCAAGAACTGTTAAAAGTGCTTCAGAGAAAAATAATGGGAAAAAGGAGAGGCTTTAAAGAGTTCAACATGTCACGTTATATGCAGATAACTACTAAACAGTCAACTTGCAATATCTCTGCTTTTTAAGCGAAGTTGTCGTAGATATCCTAAGTGCATTCTGCAGGCCCAATAGCATACAGTTTGGAGAAAGAAAATTCAAATAATCCAAAACACTCACTCGTTTATCAATATCGCCGTGTTGGAGTTGAACAAACCGAGCACTAATGGCAGCGATGTAGCTTTGCTGATTGGAAAAAGCAACACGCCCAGCACCTTTTGGGTATTTCAGCTCCGGATCTGTATCGATTCCTGCATAACAGACTCCGCCATAGAGACGATCCATTATCATAGCCAGTTCCACTACAGAGAGAAGAAAAGCGTGTCATTTAAGAAAAGGAGGCACACTAATGATGTGAACATTTCTCTTCAACTGGAGGCTTACCTGACATGCTTTATATTATACACTGTCCTACCATAATAATCATGAATGCAGATAAAATTGTCCATTCTCTTGTAAGAGCACTTTATTCAGACTATACTAGTCTCCACTACAGTACGTTGCATAACTTTCTACACATGAACTAACCAATGCAGAACAATTCAGGGCACCTTTGGAAAATGTAAAAAAAAAAAATTGACAAGAAACATTCATAACTTAACATGCTTTATTTGGTAAAAAAACCTTGTCACTTATGTTCAAGAAGAATTACAGCAATGGTACAATGGACATACAAAAAGGGAAATTTAGCTTGACTTTAATATAGTTCTACTTCACAGTAATGGTGATCATGTTAAGAAACCCACTGCCTAAGCACTGTGTATGCAGCATCACTGAACATGCTGAAGAGAAAATCTGGCAATTTAACGATAAAAAGGTATTAATAAATATAGGGGCCGATGAACTGTGTTAACATCGTCCATTAATGTGCATAAACATGGTGTTTAATGCATGTACTAACGACCAATGTTAATGAGAGACAAATAAGTTATGCATTTCTGCAGTTATGCATGCATACAAGTAGATGGTAATGCAAAAACAAAACTACATCTCTCCAAGGTGTAGTTAAGATTTTTACATTAATTGTCAGATACCTTTTGTATGTTTTAATGTGCATACCTTTTTTTGCTGCACTACTAGGTAATAAGCTGTTTTGCATATCATTGCCTCATTAGCACAGATTTCACACTGGTGAAGAGTAAATGAAAAGGGAAACAAAGCTAGCGTCTGGAAAATTATTACGCATAAGAGCATTTGTGTACACAAAGTTCAGTTATTACTGACTTAGAAATTCCAGATAAGTGGTTAAAAATATCTTAAGTTTCAGATCTGATGGCCTTCATGAATGAAGCAGACATCGATATAGTGGCAGTACACAGAGCACCAGGAGTGGGATATAGTTGTACTAGGTTATAGCAAATGTTGCTTACCTGATGTAACAGGTGTTCTCACAGGACAGCAGGATGTTAGTCCTCACAAATGGGTGACATCGAGGATGGAGCCCACCACGGAAAACTTCTGTCAAATTTTAAACAGAACTTTGACTGGCCCCTACTGGGCATGCCCAGCAAGGCACTGACCCTGCAGCCAGCAGGGGTCTCCCTTCAGTCTGATTTTCAAAGCTACAGGCAGTGCCTAGAAAGTAAGAATAAAACGAACCCAACACCGCGGGGAGGCGGGCGGGTTTCGTGAGGACTAACATCCTGCTGTCCTGTGAGAACACCTGTTACATCAGGTAAGCAACATTTGCTTTCTCACAGGACAAGCAGGATGGTTGTCCTCACAAATGGGTGAGTACCGAGCTGAGGATGTCCCGACTTGCACCAAATGTACCCAACGGTGTGCAGCAGGCACAATAAGTGAGGAGAAATTTGGGAAAGGGCATCCACACCCAACCGGGTAGGTGGAAGGGTGTTGGTACATCAGGTTGGAAAAAGGTTACGCAAGACAGACTGGCCGAAGATGGAGTCCTGTCTTCCAGCCTTGTCCAAACAATAATGGGCTGCAAAGGTATGGAGAGAACTCCAGGTTGCAGCTTTGCAGATGTCAGGAAGCGGCACCGATCGAAGGTGTGCCACTGACGTCGCCATGGCCCTCACAGAGTGTGCTTTAACACGGTCTTGAAAAGGAATGCCAGCTTGCTCATAGCAAAAAGAAATGCAGTCCGCCAACCAGGAAGAAAGAGCCTGCTTACCCACAGGTTGTCCCAACTTATTAGGATGGAAAGAGACGAATAATTGAGTGCTCTTCCTATGGGAAACTGTACGGTCTAGGTAAAAAGCTAGAGCTCGTTTACAGTCTAGGGTATGCAGGGTCTGCTCTCCAGAGTTGGAGTGGGGCCTGGGAAAAAAGATAGGTAGTATGATGGATTGATTGATATGAAACTCAGAAACTACCTTAGGTAAAAATTTAGGGTGAGTGCGGAGTACCGCGCGGTCCTGCAGGAGCTTAGTGTAAGGCGGATAGGTAACTAGGGCCTGTAATTCACTAACCCTGCGAGCTGAAGTAATAGCCAAAAGGAATAACACTTTCCAAGTGAGATATTTAAAGTCACAGGAGTGCAGAGGTTCGAAAGGAGGTTTCATAAGACGACCAAGAACCAGGTTAAGGTCCCAGGATGGGGCCGGAGGACGCAAGGGCGGCTTTAGATGGAGCAAGCCCTTAAGAAAGCGTGTTACTAGGGGTTGTACTGAAATAGGATTACCCCCAATACCCTTATGGAAGGCGGCTACCGCACTGACATGCATTCTGATAGAAGAGGTTTTAAGACCTGATTCAGAGAGATGCCATAAATAGTCCAAGAATTTGGAGATTGGACAGGAAAGGGGATCAAGGGACTGAGAAGTGCACCATGATGTGTACCTTTTCCATTTGTACGAGTAAGACTTTCTTGTGGAAGGCTTTCGTGAAGCTATCAGGACCCGAGAAACGGAATCTGAAAGGTTGAAAGGCTGAAGGACTAACCTTTCAACATCCATGCCGTCAGGGACAAGACTTGGAGGTTGGGATGGAGGAGGCATCCGTCGTTTTGAGTGAGCAGATGCGGGTCCTTTCCCAGAGGAATGTGCCTGCGGATGGAGAGATCCTGGAGTATTGGAAACCATACTTGGCGTGGCCAGTAAGGTGCTATCAGGATCATGGTTCCTCCGTCCTGGCGTAGCTTCACGAGAGTCTTTGACACAAGAGGGAGTGGAGGGAATGCATAGAGCAGACCGGTTGTCCACTTGAGGGAGAATGCATCCCTCGGCCGAGAGTGCTGGCTCCGAATGAGAGAGCAGTAATCGTCCACTTTGTGGTTCTGAGGGGACGCAAAGAGGTCTATGCGGGGAGAACCCCACTTGTGAAACAGAGAGGTCGCTACCAGAGGATCGAGTGACCACTCGTGTGGTTGGAAGACACGGCTCAGCTGGTCTGCCAATACATTGTCTACTCCCGGCAGGTAAGTGGCCCTGAGGTACATGGAGTGGGAGAGGGCTTCCGCCCAGATCTGCGCAGTTTCCTGACACAGAAGGAAGGAGCCTGTGCCTCCCTGCTTGTTTATGTACCACATGGCCACTTGGTTGTCCGTCTGGATTAAGATTATCTGATGAAAGAGACGATCTTTGAAAGTGCGGAGCGCATAGCGGATTGCTCGAAGTTCCAGGAAATTGATCTGGTGTTCGGCTTCCTCTTTGGACCATAACCCTTGGGTTTGAAAGTCGTCCACATGGGCTCCCCAACCGATGTGAGAAGCGTCGGTGGTTAGGATTACTTGCGGATCCCGTGGAAGAAAGGGTAAGCCCTGAAGGAGGTTGACCTGAGTCGTCCACCAGGTTAAGGATAGGCGCAGCGCTTGTGTGACTGTGACTATGGAGGACAGAGGCTGAAAAGCTTGAATCCATTGGTGTCGTAGAGTCCATTGTGTTACTCTCATGGCTAGTCGGGTCATGGGAGTGACTTGAACCGAGGATGCCATGTGCCCTAGGAGAATGAGGAACTGGCGAGCCGTGGCAGTGTTCTGAGACTGGAGCTGGCGAGCCAGGGACATTAGGGTGTGGACCCTCTGAAGAGGAAGGTAAGCCTTTGCCTGTAAGGTGTCCAAGTCTGCCCCAATGAAGGATAAGGTTTGAGACGGGACTAAGCAAGATTTTTCGTAATTGACGAGAAACCCTAAGGAAAGGAGTGTTTGAATTGTCAATTTTAGGGAGGATTGAGCTATCTGTTGGGTGGAGGCCCTGATTAGCCAATCGTCCAGGTAGGGGTAGACGTGGACACCTTCCTTCCTTAGGAATGCTGCTACCACTACGAGACATTTGGTAAAGACTCGTGGGGCAGAAGCCAGACCGAAAGGGAGGACACGGTATTGATAATGGTCGTGGCCTACTAGAAACCGCAGATATTTGCGATGGGATTGTGTGATCGCAATGTGGGTATAAGCGTCCTTGAGGTCGAGAGAGCACAGCCAATCCCCTCTTTGTAGCAGAGGGAGCAGCGCGCCTAGGGTTACCATTTTGAACTTCTCTTTTTGAAGGTATTTGTTGAGGGCTCGAAGGTCCAAAATGGGACGTAGTCCCCCTGATTTCTTTGGTATTAGGAAGTATCTGGAATAGAATCCCTTGCCTCGTTGAGAGGGAGGAACGGGTTCTATAGCATTTGATTGCAGAAGAAGGGATACTTCCTGTTGTAATTGAGCCAAATGGGTGGATAGACTCCACGCTTGAAGAGGTGGGGAGTCTGCCAGAAGAGTTATGAAGTTGAGGTGGTAACCCTGTGCGATAATTGTTAGCACCCACTGATCTGAGGTGATCTGCAACCAAGGTTGTAGAAAATGGTACAGTCGACCTCCTACAGGGATGTCCGGAAGAGGGGTTTGGCAGGTGTTCCCTACAGGGGAGTCAAAGGCCAGCCGCAGGCCCAGGAGGAGGGGCTACAGTAGGCCTTTGTTTCCTAGGCTGACGCGGCTGAGGCCTAGTAGAGGATCGAGCTGGACGAGGCCTGGCCAATGGAGGGTAATAACGGCGTGGTCGAAAGAAGGACTTCTTAGAGTCTTTCTTTTGCGGTTGCTTGGAGGTCAGCTCAGGTGGGACAGTTGAGAGTTGTTTCAACGTCTCATGGTGGTCTTTTAACTCCGCCACAATCTGCTGAATTTGCTCTCCAAACAAATTATCGCCTAAGCAGGGTAAATCAGCAAGACGATCTTGAACCTTTGGGCGAAGGTTGGATGATTTTAACCAAGCCCAACGTCTGGCTGAGATGGCTGTGGCTGAAACTTTTGTGGAAGCATCGAATATGTCGTAGGCAGTCCTAATCTCGTGCTTCCCTGCCTCAAATCCCTTGTGAAGAAGGGCTTGAAGCTGCGGTTGGTATTGGTCTGGCAACGTGTCAGCATAGTCTTGCATCTGCTTAAGGATGGCTCTGTTGTACTGAGTCATGTAAAGTTGATATGAAGCTATGCGTGAAATCAACATAGCTCCATGATAGACTTTCCGTCCAACACTATCTAGGAACTTGTTGTCCCTGGTAGGTGGGGTAGAAGAGTGTGGCTTAAGACGCTTGGCCTTCATCTGCGCGGACTCAACCACAACAGAGCGATGATCCAGTTGAGGTTTTTGGAAACCTGGTGCTGACTGGACAAGGTAGGTGGAGTCAGCTTTTTTGTTAACTGGGGACACTGATGAAGGAGATTCCCAGTTTTTCTTGAGCAGATCCAAAAACACCTGGTGTATAGGGATGGAAGCGATGATTTTTGGAGCATCCAGAAATTGAAGGAGTTCCATCATCTGGTGTCTGTCATCAGCTTCAGAATGTAGATGAAAAGGTACAACTTCTGACATCTCTTTCACAAAATTAATGAAAGATAGATCCTCAGGAGGAGATCTTTTTCTACTCTCTGTAGGAGATGGTGGCGAAGGCAAATCTGTGTCAGAAGATGTATCATCATCATCACCCCAGGTATCGTAGGGATCAAATGGGGCTTGTAGCCCTGATGGACCTGGCTGAGGCTCTGAAGGCATCGATGGAAACCGAGATGGAATCGGTGCCGTAGGTGGAACCAGAAATGGCATCGATGGCTTCGGTGCTGCCGATGGAATCGGTGCCTGGCGTGGAATGGATGGAACCGAAGGATATATCGGTGGAGATATACCAGAAGGCACCGATGGAACCACCCCGGAAGGGGGAATCCGGAACGGTGTTTCTCCTGCCGATGAAAATCCAGTCGGAGACGGTGGTGTTGTCGATGGTACTGGAATCACCGATGGAAGGGCCGTTATGAGCGCCTCCATGCGGCTCAGTAGCGGTGCTAGCGCTTGTATCAACGGCTCGGTGGACGGTTCCCTCCTCGGTGGCGAAGCCGGTGCCGGTGGCGGCACTGGAACCGGTGCCGGAGACGGTGCCGATGGAGGTTGCAATTTCTTCATCGCTTTCTCGATGGCCTCCTGGATCAGCCGGTCCAGTTCTGCCCGGAGACCAGGGGTAACCATACCTGGCTCGACGGGAGAGGGAGGCTGAGGCAGGGCCGGAGGGACCACCGTAACCGGTGGGATCACGGCCCCCGCACCCCGGGAGGGTGAGGGTTTCCTCGATGCCGGCGAACGAGACGTGGAGGGTGTCTGGTCTGTTCGCGGCTTCTTTGTCGGTGGCTCGGCTTGAGCAGAGGTCGATGGCTGTGGATCCTCGACAGGCCGAGACTTGTGCCGTCGATGGCGGTGCTTTTCCTTCCGATCCCCTCGCCCATCCGGGGAAGGGACGGGAGTCGACGGCCGAGAAGCGATCGATGGCGGACGGTCACCGGAGGGTTGACGATGATGGTACAACTTCGACGGTGCCGGTTCCGATGACGTCGATGCTATCGATGGCGTTGGGGTGGGTGCATGGAAGAGGAGCCCCATCTTCTCCATCCTGGCTTTGCGACCCTTGGGTGTCATTAAGGCACATTTGGTGCAAGTCAGGACATCATGCTCACTACCCAAACACATTACACAAACCCTGTGGGGGTCTGTGATGGACATAGTCCGGGTACAATCCGGACAACGGCGGAACCCCGTTGCCATGGCCTGAAGCCAAAATTTAGGCTGGGGATCGGTAAGTGCCAACAGGCCTCAAGGGCCAAAATCGACGGTAGTCGATGGAAAAAGGCAAAAAACTTACCGGGTTCCGTAAGATGACTAAAAATTTGCCGAAGGGAGACCCCTGAGGGGCAAATTTTCTTAGGAAATTAACTTCCAAATTCCTGTCAGGAACGTGGTTAGAGAGCTCCTTTCACCGCGTGGCAACTGCTGCGCGGAAAAAAGAAGACTGAAGGGAGACCCCTGCTGGCTGCAGGGTCAGTGCCTTGCTGGGCATGCCCAGTAGGGGCCAGTCAAAGTTCTGTTTAAACTTTGACAGAAGTTTTCCGTGGTGGGCTCCATCCTCGATGTCACCCATTTGTGAGGACAACCATCCTGCTTGTCCTGTGAGAAACATTTATTCAAGGACAGGGAAGTTAGAAATGGAGGTGACATGCTCTTTATATAAAGTTACCTAACTCCAGGGCATATGAGGTAGGGAGGCAGCACTGTGGGTTATTCTTGATAGGGGGGAATGAAACTTCCATTTATATTGGTGTGATTTACAGATTTAATTGGTGTGATGAACAGAGCTCATTGAAGATATCCACAAAATTGCACTAAAGAGGGGAGTGCTTTCCGTACGAGATTTTAATCTGCCCGATACTGAATGGGACATCCTGGCTGCAATATCAACTAGAAAGGAGATGCTGGACTCACTACAGGAAAATATTTCTGGAAACTAATTAGAGAAGCCACACGTGGTAGGGTGACACTGGACATAGTACTTATACATGGGGATGGCATATCAAATGTCATAGTAGGTAGTCACCTAGGATTCCATGATCACCAGACAGGATAGCTGAATATCAGGGCAGAGGCAGAAGGGATTCATACAAAGGCTAGGGTCCTGGATTTTAGGAAAACAAATTTTGATAAAATGGAGAACACCTGAAGGAGTCATTAGCAGGAGAGGAAAAGATATGGGGAAATATAAAATCTGTGGGCAAAGCTAAAAAGCAGTTATTAGAGCAAGTGAGGTATCTGGGGATTATTATATTGGACAATTTAAAAGATTGCCAAACAGTGCGACAAGGCAGCAGCAAAAGCCAGACAAATGTTTGGGTGCATAAGGACATAATTAGCTAGAATAAAGAGGTGATAATGCCCCTGTACAAATCTCTGATGAGACCTCATTTAGAGTACTGTATCCATTCCTGGAAGCCACACCAGCAACAGGATTCGACCATAACAGAACCAATCCAAAGTTAAGCTACTAAAATGATCACTGGTCTTCACTATAAAACCTATGGGGACAGACTTAAAGTATACCCTGGAGGAAAGAAGGGAGAGGGAGGATATCGGTGAAACCTTTAAATACCTCCAAGGAATAGCTAAACCAGAAGCAGGGCTTTTCCCAAAAGAAAGGAAACTCAAGAACAAGGGGTCACATGGTAAAGGTGGAAGGACTATGACAAACAAACAATCTGAAGAAATGTGTCTTCATGGAAAGAGTAGCGGTTCTGTGAAACAGTCTCCCATTGGAGGTGGAGACAAAGAAAGTGTGAGACTTCAAGAAAGTATGGGACAGGCACAGGGGATTTCTGGGAGAGGGAAAAAGGATGGAAATATTAATGATCAATTAGGGTCTGCAGTAAGTGGAACAGGAGATGAGACAGGCAGACTAGATGGATCTTCTTAGTGTTAACATAACAACTTAGAAAATGTTGGCACATAATTGTAAGTTAGTTTATACGCATTAACAGAGTTGTTAACTACTTGTGATTGATAATTCAAGCATTTAACTCAGGTTATGCACCTGGAACAGCTTAATTGAGCTTAAGAACTTTGCCCCATATTAATCTAATATACCATTAAATAGCATTGGTTGCATAGGTTAAGCCTGATAGACAAGTCTTCATAATCTTAAACAGGAACACTGCACTCTATAGGAGTGCATAGTTTTCAAAGTATTATCTACTCTGAATGCAAATTTCCAAAATGCATTTGTATATGTTGTCAGGTACTTGCATCTTGCATTGGCCACTGTTGGAAACAGGATGCTCGACTTGATGGATCCTCGGTCTGACCCAGTATGGCAACTTATGTTCTTAAGATATGGGGAGGCTGATTTTGTCTTTGTGAACAAGAGTGAGACTTTGGTTTGGCATACATGTCTGAAAGAGATTGATTTTGTCTCTGTGTTAGGGATATGCATTTGATTGAAATAAATGGGTAAAATGCATCAAATGAAGCCATTTTTGTTTCATCCATGCCCCTATGAAACAAATGGAGGATGTCCACAAATTTAAATGAAAATTTTGGTTTCATGTTTGTTTCCCATTCAAACCTATGGACCATAAAAGTGCTGCAGTGAGATTGGCAACTACAGCAACCAAGCAATGAGTGTAGGAGTTGCAGCCTGGATAGAGCAGAGGAAGTAGAAATAGGCAAGTTGATAGGACAAGACAAATTGAGGTGAAGCATTTTTTTTAAACTAGCCTATAGTTGACATCTAGACCATGTGATGCAGAAGTCCTCCCACTGAAATGTCTGAAGAAGTGCAAAAAAAACCCCCATTTTCTCTATTGGATTTCACAGGAAATGGTTGCCTTCAGAAGCTCTCAGATTGAAAGAGAAGATTTAAAAAATGGAGAAGAATTTTGGCATTTGCAAAGGGCTTTTTGTTATCTTCACTGCTGTAGTCAGTGTGCTTGCACTGTGAAAGAGACAAAGGCATTGCTTTCTGTCTGTTCACTGAGGCAGGGTAGAAGACTGGAGATGGAGAAGCAATAAACAGCAGTGATTTTTTTGTCTGATGCTGTTCAGTGCACTGCACTGATCAACTGCTGAGAGATTGCAATGAAGAGAAGAACATCCTTGTCAGTTTATTCTGTCCGAGCAAAAAAGTCAGGTAGCAATGCACGTACACATACAGTACAGGGTGTTGCATAACCTTTACCCCCCCCCCCCCCCCCCAATTGCAGCAGCAACTAGAAATCTGCTAGAAATATGAAATATACCATTTTATTCAGAATTCAAAATGGAATTAAATATATAATTAATAGTTGGGGTGCCCACCGTTAGCTTGCAAAATGGCTTTAAAATGAGCAGGGCACGGAACAAAAAATTTTGAAATAAATTGGTATCATTTTCCAAATTTAATAAGACCAATTCCAAATTTTAACGCAAAAGTTTCAGTGGAATAATGTCCCTGACCACTTTGCTTCAACAAACTCTCCACCACATCCTTAATAATGGCACCTACGTTTTCGGCAGCATTCAAAATCTGGAGAGTTTCCTGGCCAAATGTCGTTACCCAAAAAATCAATGCCATTTTCTTTAAGCAGTTGTTGCATCATGTTGGTTCGCATGCATGTCACCTTATGGACAAAAGTAGCTTTGCCTATCACCATGTTTTATAGATCACTCAAAAATAGGATACCAGTTTCGGCTAAAATCGTATTCCTAAAATAGGCCCCATCTCAAGATTCCCCATGTTCTTTAATTACCCACAACATTTTCTTCACTGTGAACATGACAAAAAGAACAATGCAAATAGGATTCCTGACAATTTGGCGATAATGTTCCTCGTTGCTACTTTCATTAATAGTTTTTGACCAAACTTGATCATTTTAAAAATTTGGTTTTCAAATTGGCCAAATGCAAAATTCATTTTAAGGCACTAAATTAAGGAAATCCTCTTCATTCCAATTTCATAACCAATTTGCCAGCCAGAGCCTGTCTTGGATATGGGTTTCTGTTTTCAAGGGTTTAAAAAAAAACCAACAAAAAACAAACAAACCATGAAACACCTGGATACCAGTCCTGGCATGATAATTTTTCCTCCTCTTATCCAAAATCATTCATGCCACCTGGCAACATTTTTTTTCTGCTTGTTGGAATTTTCAATAATTTTTTGGCTTTCCTGATAATTTAAGAGGTTCACAGTCACTAAATGCCATAAAACACTCATCAGCAGTCTTGCTCCATGTCCTCTAAACCCAGCTTTCGCTTCAACTTAGTTTTTTGGCAATCCCCTTTTTTTGTAATAAAGGTTGCTTCAGCATCGTGCGCCTCACGAAACCCAATACACTTGAGATGTCAATCTGATGCTGCTTTTTGCTATGGTACATTCTAGCCATACAGCAGAGTTACTTACCTGTAACAGTAGTTCTCTGAAGACAGCAGTTAGTCCTCACACATGGGTGACATCATTGGATGGAGCCCGGCACAGAAAACCTATGCCAAAGATTCTAGAACTTTGACTGAGCCTCATTGAGCAGGCATTATACCATGTGTCCATGCGGGGTCCTCTCTTCAGCCTTATAATATAGAATTCAAGGATAAAATTAAAAAAGAAAAGAAACCCATGTAGTGGAAATCCAACTCCGTGGGATGGTGAACACCTGTTACAGGTAAACAACTCTGCTTTCTCTGTGAGGACAAGTAGGATATTAGTCCTCACAGATGGGTTAATCCCTAGCTACAGGCTGCCACCCAAAGAAAGAGACGACCAACAAAACACCTAAATTAGGTGCCAATGGGCTCAACAACAGGTTTTGTTGGTAACTGAGGGGGTGGGGGGCAATAAAGACTAGGTCTAGGTGGGAACAGAGTTGGGTTCTACACCTCAAACAAGTTCTGAAGGACAGATTAGCCAAACCTGCTGTTGCATCAGCTATCCCTATCCAGACAGTAATGTGATGTGAATGTGTAGAGAGAACTCCACTTCGCAGATCTTCAGATCTCCTCCATGGGAGCAGCTCGCAAGTACGCCACCGACACTCCCATGGCTTGAACAGAGTGAGCCTTTATGTGGCCCCCAAGATGCAGTCCCATCTGGGGATAATAGAAGGAGATGCAGTATGCTAGCTAATTAGAAAGTGTCTGTTTGGCAACAGCAATGCCCAACTTATTCCTATCAAATGAAACAAAGTTGGGTGGACTGTAATGGCTTCTGTCCACTCCAGATAGAAGGCTAAGGCTCTTTTGCAGTCCAAACTGTGCAGGGCATCTTTGCCTTGATGCGAGTGGGGCCTGGGAAAGAATAATGGACCTGTTAAGATGGAAGTCTGTCACCACCTTAGGCAGGAACTTAGGGTGTGTACGTAAGATCACCCTATCATGAAAAAACTTAGTATAAGATGGATAAGTCACTAAGGCCTGCAGCTCACTGACCCCCTACATGCTGATGTGACCTCCACCAAAAGGATGACTTGCCAGGTCAGATACTTCAGGTTACAGGAGCGCAGCAGTTCAAAGGGAGCTTTCATCAGCTGAGTTAATACCACGTTGAGGTCCCAAGACACAGCAGGAAGTCTTAGGGGAGGCTTCAACTGAAGCAGGCCCCATATAAAACACAACTATAGGCTGCACAGAGGTGGGCATACCATCTACACTATTGTGGTACGTGCCAATTGCACTCAGATGAACTCTAATGGAGTTGGTCTTCAAGCCGGTTTCTGATAAGTATAGAAGGTAGTCTAGCAGATTTTGTGTGGAGCAGGAGAAAGGATCTAGGGCTTCTGCTCACACTACATGGAAAACTTCCTCCATTTCAGTCCATAGGACTTTCTAGTGGAAGGCTTTCTAGAAACCACCAGGACTTGAGACATCTTTTGAGAGTGAGCTGTTGCAATATTAACCTCTCAACATTCAGGCTGTAAGTGACAAGGCCTGGAGGTTTGAATGTTGCAACCTCCCTCGATCCTGTGTGATATGATATGGGGAAGCCCCCAGTCTGATCAGTTTCCAGATGGACAACTCCCACAGGAGTGGAAACCAGACCTGTCTCAGCCTATAAGGGGCTACGAGGATCATAGTTCCTTTGTCCTCACAAAGCTTCAAGAGAGTCTTCACTATCAGTGGAGCTGGAGGATAAGCATACAGAAGACCCTTGCCCCAATTGCGGGCGAGGGGATTTGAGGCTAGTTTGCAGCATGTCCTGTATAGGGAGCAGAACTGAGGAATCTTCCTGTTCCAAGGTGCTGTGAAGAAATCTACATCAGGGCTTTGCCAGAGGTGGAAGATCAGATTTGCGAATCCTTGATTCAAAAACCATACATGTGGTCTAAAAACATGATTCAGTCTGTCTGCTAATCACAGTCTCTGTTCCAGCCAGGTATATAGCTCTGAGCACCATCCTATGGGTCAGGGAACATGACCACATCTGAACTGCTTCTTGGTACAGGGAGGTACAGGAGGTATGATCCTGTACCTCCCTGCTTGACAACATACCACATTGCCACTTGGTTGTCAGTTTGTATCAGGACAACTTTGTTGGATAGCTGATCTCTGAAAGCCAATAGAGCGTACCTGATTGCCCAGAGCTCCAGAAAACTGATTTGATAGAGACGTTCCTGGGTGGACCAGAGACCCTGATTGCTAAGCCTATCCACATGAGCTCCCCAACCCAGGATGGATATATCCATGAGTAGGACAATTTGAGTAGGAGGACTTTGAAAGGAGATTCCCTGTTCCAGATTTGAAATTACCCACCGCCAGGACAAAATCCCAGAGAGGTGAGTTGACGCAAATGTGCTCCTGGAGGTTCTAGGTGGCCTGGCAACACAGCAACATCAGGGTCTATTGGGCCTTTTGCACATATAAATATGCCAAGGGAGGGATATGAACTGTTGCGGCCATATGGCCCAACATATGCCAAGCTGACACCTGCTGGTTCTGTTGAATCTCTGCTGCGATGGTCATCAGGTTGATGGCCCTTTTTTGAGGCAGGAAGGCCTTGGACTGAGCTAGACATGGCTCAGTCCAATTGAGGAGACTGGCTGAGATGGGACTTGGGGTAGTTGATAGCAAACCCTAGTGTCTCCAATACCTGGATGGTCAAGCGAATGGACCTGTCGGCCCCTGCCAGAGAGGTGCTCTTGATCAGCCAATCGTCCAGATACGGGAAACCATGAACTCCCAGTCTGTGAAGGTGTGCTGCCTCCACTATGGGCAGGTATTTCGTAAAGAATGTGGGGCTGATGAGAGCCCAAACAGCAACATGTGATACTGAAAGTGCTGGTTTTCCCACCATGAATCGGAGATACGTCTGGTGAGTTGGGAAGATCCTTTTCCAAAAGGGGATCAAGGTGCCCAGGGAAACCATCTTGAACTTTTCTTTTTGGATGAAATTGTTCAAGGCCCTAGGTGTAGGATGGTATGGAGTTCTCCTGTTTTCTTTGGTTTCAGGAAGTACCAGTAGTAAAATCCCTGCCATCTTTTTCCTGGTAGAACAGATTTGACCGCTCTGGCCATCAAGAAGGAGAGCTCCATTATTAGCACCTCCTGATGTGGCACTGGGCCCCAAAATGGGCTCTGGGGGCAATCTGGTGGGATATCCATTACACTACACCCTTCCCCTGACTGGCAGCTCCATTGCACTGGGTAAGGGCAACTGGGCTACGCACCTTATGATCCAGTCAAATCCCCATCCCTGGAGCTGACTGCTGGGCTTTGGGGCTCTTTGCTGCTTGGGATGGCTGCGAGAGCTCTGGTGTTGACGGGAATGAGAGGGTGGAGGATAGTACCTCTTTGGGTGAAAGGAGTACTTCCTCAGCCTCGATCTTTCCGACCTCCTAGATGAGGATGATGGGTCCAGAGTGCTGCAGGAGAGCTGCTGAAAGTTCATAGTGATCCCTGATTTGGACCACCGCATCCTTAACCTTATAGAAACAACGGCAGAAGAAGACCAAACGGCCCATCCAGTCTGCCCAGCAAGATTCTCTCCAGTGAATGGCACGTTAGCGAGTTGCTCCTGCAAATCTGGTCTGAGATCCAAGGCCCACAGTCATGCCATTATGCAGGCACTGATTCTGAAAACATTGTATGTTGAACGGATCTTGTGTTTTCCGTACTCCAGGCCTTATACACCAGCGACAAGAGTGTGTCCTGTTGCTGCTAAGGCAATTGCTCGGCAACACTCTGCACCTGCTTCAAGGTGTTCCACGTAGACTGGCTCATATAGAGCTATGCGGGCAATAAGCAAAGCCCCCTTGGAACAACTTTCTCCCAAGAGCATCTATTGCACTGTGATCATTCCCGGGGGTACCAAGGAATGGGTCCAAGAATACTTGGCTTTCTTGAGAGCAGATTTGACTACCACAGATTTAAAAATTAGATGAAGAATCCAACAGAAGAAATAGGATAATGCATAAGCGTTGGAAAGTTAAATGTAAGACATTGATAAGACAGGCTAAGAGAGAATTTGAAAAGAAGTTGGCCGTAGAGGCAAAAACTAATAGTAAAAACTTTAAATATATCCGAAGCAGACCTTTAGATGATCGAGGGGTTAAAGGGGCACTTAGAGAAGATAAGGCCATCGTGGAAAGATTAAACGATTTCTTTGCTTTGGTGTTTACTGAACAGGATGTTTGGGAGATACTCATACCGGAGGTTTTCATGGGTAATGATTCAGATAGACTGAACCAAATCACTGTGAACCTAGAAGATGTGATAGACCTGACTGACAAACTGAAGAATATTAAATCACCTGGACCGGATGGTATACACTAGAGATGTGCAATCATTTATCACGAATTAGGCAATTGCAATGCAATTGCCTAATTCGTCGTGGTTCGGGGACCCCGAAACCCGAAAAGGATTTTCCCCGAACTTCGGGGAAATTTCGTTTTTCGGGTTTGCGCGGGGAGAGGGGCACTTTTTTTTTTTTAAATTAAAAACCACCCCAAACATTAAGATTAAGTATAATACAACCACCCTCCCCCATCCCGATCCCTCCCCAAGACTTACTAACATCCCTGGGGGTCCAGCGGGGTCCCGGATTCCATTTGTCCCTCCGTGCCCGGTGTGCTACTGCAAGCCGTGCTCAAAATGGTGCCAAATAGCCTCTGAACTACTATGTCACAGGGGCTACGGGCGCCATTGGTCAGCCCCTGTCACATGGCCATCGGCACCATCTTGTGCTCATACCATGTGACAGGGGCTGACCAATGGCGCCGGTAGCCCCTGTGACATAGTATGGGCAAAAGCTTTCGGCGCCATTTTGATTCCTGGCATCCGACGGCACGAGTGCAGGAGATCGCTCCTGGACCCCCGCTGGACCCCCAGGGACTTTTGGCCAGCTTGGGGGGGCCTCCTGACCCCCCCCAAGGCTTGCCAATAATCCCTGGGGGTCCGGGAGCGATTTCGTTGTCGGTTGCCAGGAATCAAAATGGCGCCGATAGCCTTTGCCCATACTATGTCACAGGGGCTACCGGCGCCATTGGTCACATGGTATGAGCACAAGATGGCGCCGATGGCCATTTGACAGGGGCTGACCAATGGTGCCGGTAGCCCCTGTGACATAGTAGTTCAGAGGCTATTCGGCACCATTTTGAGGAGCACGGCTTGCAGTAGCACACCGGGCACGGAGGAACAAATGGAACCCGGGACCCAGTTGGACCCCCAGGGATGTTAGTAAGTCTTGGGGAGGGATCGGGATGGTGGGGGGGGGGGGTTGTATGTAATGTCTTAAAATGAATTTAAATGCTTGGGGTGGGGTTTTTTTTAGCTTTGTTTCCCGCTTCGTTTTTTCGGCCGGTTTCGGGTTTCCTCGTTTCGTTTTTCAAAAAAACTAAACGAGAAAACCCGAATTTTACCACGAAGTATCCGAGTCAAAAAACGACCCGGTAGAAAAAAACGAAGCACATCTCTAGTATACACCCCAGGGTTCTGAAGGAACTAAAAAATGAAATTTCAGACTAATTAGTAAAAATTTGTAACCTATCATTAAAATCATCCATTGTACCTGAAGACTGGAGGGTGGCTAATGTAACCCCAATATTTAAAAAGGGCTCCAGGGTCGATCCGGGAAACTACAGACCAGTTAGCCTGACTTCAGTGCCAGGAAAAATAGTGGAAAGTGTTCTACATATCAAAATCACATAACATATAGAAAGACATGGTTTAGTGGAACAAAGTCAGCATGGCTTTACCCAAGGTAGGTCTTGCCTCACAAATCTGTTTCACTTTTTTTGAAGGAGTTAATAAACATGTAGATAAAGGTGAATCAGTAGAAATAGTGTATTTGGATTTTCAGAAGGCATTTGACAAAGTCCCTCATAAGAGGCTTCTAGGAAAAGTAGAAAGTGATGGGATAGGTGGCAATGTCCTTTCATGGTTTACTAACTGGCTAAAAGACAGGAAACAGAGTAGGATTAAATGGACAATTTTCTCAGTGGAAGGGAGTGGGCAGTGGAGTGCCTCAGGGATCTGTATTGGGACCTGTACTTTTCAATATATTTATAAATGGTCTGGAAAGAAATACGAGTGAGGTAATCAAATTTGCAGATATAAAATTATTCAGAGTAGTTAAATCACAGGCAGATTGAGATACATTGCAGGAAGACCTTGTGAGACTGGAAAATTGGGCATTCAAATGGCAGATTAAATTTAATGTGGATAAGTGCAAGGTGATGCATTATAGGGAAAAATAACCCATGCTATAGTTACACAATGTTAGGTTCCATATTAGGAGCTACCACCCAAGAAAGATCTAGGCATCATAGTGGATAACACATTGAAATTGTTGGTTCAGTGTGTTGTGACAGACAAAAAAGCAAATAGAATGTTGGGAATTATTAGAAAGGGAATGGTGAATAAAACGGAACATGTCATAATGGCTCTATCGCTCCATGGTGAGACCGCACCTTGAATACTGTGTACAATTCTGGTCGCCGCATCTCAAAAAAGATATAGTTGCGATGGAGAAGGTACAGAGAAGGGCGACCAAAATGATAAAGGGGATGGAACAGCTCCCCTATGAGGAAAGTCTAAAGAGGTTAGGACCGTTCAGCTTGGAGAAGAGACAGCTGAGGGGGATATAATAGAGGTGTTTAAAATCATGAGAGGTCTAGAACAGGTAAATGTGAATCAGTTATTTACTCTTTCGGATAATAGAAGGACTAAAGGGGCATTCCTTGAAGTTAGCATATGGCACATTTAAAACTAATCGGAGAAAGTTCTTTTTTTACTCAAAGCACAATTAAACTCTGGAATTTGTTGTCAGAGGATGTGGTTAGTGCAGATAGTGTAGCTGTGTTTAAAAAAGGATTGGATAAGCTCTTGGAGGAGAAGTCCATTATCTGCTATTAAGTTGACTTAGAAAATAGCCACTGCTATTACTAGCAACAACAACATAGAATAGATTTAGTTTTTTGGGTACTTGCCAGGTTCTTATGGCCTGGATTGGCCAATGTTAGAAACAGGATGCTGGGCTTGATGGACCCTTGGTCTGACCCAGTATGGCATGTTCTTATGTTATGATGTTCTCGGCAGTGTAGCTAGCTTAGGGGGTCATTTTGTAAGGGTTTCGCATGCGATAGCTAGATCAGGGCGGAGTCGGCAGTGGAAGAGGAGGAGTCGGGGCGGCGTCGGGCCGGATGCTGCGGAAACTTCGCTGGCGGTGATAAGGTTAGACCCCATATCACTGCCAGTAGCGCGCCCAATAGCACCACCTATCACTATGGCGCTATTGGGTGCGAAAGCTGGCAGCGATAACACCACGGTGGTACGATCGCTGCCGGTTTCGCAGGCCTGCCCCCCGCTTCGCCCCCCCCGCCCCGTTACCACGAAATTCAGAGAGCTCTGCGTCATTAGAAAATCTAGCCCTTAGGTAGGTGCTTCCCTAGGGGCTTTTCTTGACATCCAAGTGGCCACATTTGCACCTGGCTGAGCACTTATTATCAGCACCCGAGCTTCCAGATTGGTGCCCAGCTGAGTACCTATCTCACTGCTATGCCAGTGTGAAATAAAGTCCATGAAAATATTTGCCATGTTTTCTGCAGCACAGTTATTTGAAATTATTAAAAATACTTTCCAGGGTCATACTTTCACTTAATAGGGAGACCCGTTCGCTTGCTTTTACGCGTGGATTATTGGTACAGGTTGTGAGCGCGGATGCGGACGATTACATAGACCCTTACCTCACTTAGATACGCGCATTTCTCCATATGTGTGTGGATTTTTGCACGCAAATTATTTACATAATTTAGGTTTTTTACAACCCGTGGAAACATCTTCAGTCGTGCATGGTGATCAAAACCCTTGCTCATAACTAGCGCCTGTTTTGCCATGGGTCTTATTACATCGACCCCACTGTGAGGGGGTGTTCCCACATCTTCAACAATGTCGCCAAAAGGATCTTGTGTGCTGGGACTGCCACAATCTCCTTGGGAGGCTGCATGAACTGGAGAATATTGAGCATTTTGTGCCTGGTATCTTCAGTCAGCAACTGAAAGGGGTGGCCTCCGCCACCAACCTGACAAATCCTGTGAAGGAGAGGTCCTCCGTTGGGGACTTCCTTCACTCCTCTGGAGATGGATCTGAGTCGAGACCATCAGATGCATCACTGGAGACCACTGACGAGTCATCCCCCCCAGGGGTCATAGGTAGCCTTATCCCCACTGGCATCAATTGGGGAAGGGGCCCTGGGCGCTCGGCCTTCGTCCAGCAGTGCAGGCACCAATGAAACTGGACATGGGGCCATAGGCCCTGGTACCGTAGCCGGTCTGGGAGAAGCTTCCTCCTTCAAGGAACTGGCAATGATGACCAAATCAGCAAGGGGAAGTGGTGGTGCCCTGCAGGGCATTGATACTGAACCGAAAACAGACACTGGCAGGGCTGGTAAAATGTTGAGCGCTTGCAGAGATTCTAGCAGTGGCTTGAGGAGTGATGGTGCCAAAGCAGGCGGTGCCGATGCCCCACATCACCTTCTCAACAGCCAGCTGCAAACGCCTCTCCAGATCCTCCTTGAACATTGCCAATGCCAGGACAGGCTGGAACAGAGGTGGTGTGACAAAACCTCCTTGGAACCGAAAGGAGGATCTGTGACTGGCATCGGGACAGATGGAGTCCGTGGCACGCCCCCTGACATTGATGGAAGTCTGGATATCCTCACCACAGGGTCGCTTCAGAGGCAAAATAGCCAAAGCTGGTGCATCTCTATGCCTGGCATTGGTGCCAGTACTTCTTTGGCGTCGAGGTCAATGATGAGGAACCAGACATCCTTCACCTGGAGGATCCCAATGATGGCTGGTGTTTCCGCGCTACTTCTAGCTAACAATGGCATCAATGTAACCGATGGCCACTGCTATTACCGATGGCCCCGCCAATGTTGATGGCTCGGTGTTCATCGGTGCGGCTCTGAGGTCTCTTGATGCCAATGCCTCCAATGCTGATGGCCAATGGCTCGGTCTTTTCCAGCCCGAAGAGGTGCTACATCTTAACAAGCCGGATTTTATGTCCCTTTGGGTCATCTGGGTGCACCTACTGCAACCCCGGACGTCATGAGCTGCCCCAAGGAAGAGTACATATCTATTATGGATTTCTGTGAAAGATATAGTCCTCATGCACTGGGGGCATCAATTAAATTCCGAGGAGGACATGTCGTCACGAAATAAAAGAAATGCGATGTTGAAATCAGTGGCCATCAATGGCCTGCGAGTATCGAAGCAAAAATAAATTTATGGATAACTGCTGAAAACCCTATCTAGAATGCTAAAGGGAGAACCAAGAGGGGCCTTGTGTCAACCACGTGAGGCAGCGAAGAAAAACAGGTCAAATAGGAAAAAAGTCAGAAAAATTGAGGCTCTCACCTGACCTCTAAATGACAGGCTCCATGGAAAAGAAAAGACTGAAGGGGACCCATATGGATGCACAGTATAATGCATGCTGAGCATGCTCAATAAGGCTCAGTCAAAGTTCAAGAAACTCTGACAGAAGAATTCCGTGCTGAGCTCCATTCAATGCTACTCATGTGTGAGGACTACCACCCTGCTTTTCCTACCACCCTGCTTTTCCTTGGAGAAATAATAAATTTAAGTAACGTGTAAGGTACTGTTAAATTCCAAATTGGTCTACAAAATGGTACAAAAATTATATTAGTGGGATAATCCAGCAGGATGCTGGAAGGGTGGGAGGTAAAGGTTATGCAACACTCAGTAGAAGAGAGAGAGAGAAAAAGATTTTTGCACATTCTGTGAATGATAGACAGCAGAGACTGAGTTTGTGCCATTTTCAAGCTGCTAACTCTGCTTGCCAAGCTGGCATTGCTTGCTAAGCACTGAAGTGAATTCAGTCTGTCAATTTGATTGTGTGTGACAGTCTGTATTAGAATTGTACAGTATATCAAAATATACTGCACATCAAAAATCTTAGTAGCCAATTCCAATATGCAAGCAAAGGGGAGAGAAGAGAATAACAGTGGGCAGAAAAAATGGCTGGAGCAGAGGATTGGGTGTTGCTGCAGAGCCAGCCTAGCCTGTCAGAAGTACAAGCAGTACTAGTAGCAGTGAGAAAAAGGGAATTCTGCCTTTAAACTTAAAGATATTTTTAGCTGCAGAAAGCCAAGAGTGAGCTGGCTCAAGTCATAAGAAATTGAAAGTGGGAGAGTACGTTTAACCACTGCCTGTTCCTTTCCCTCTTGCTTTGGAGAAGGGGCAAAAGGTGGAAAAGCCAACAGAGGCTGGTGTTGGCAGGGCAAGGGCAACAGATGTGCAAAACCTAAAACCAGCAGTGTGCTTCTCCATGATTACTTCTTCTCAGGTAATGGAGGCAGTATTTTCAAAAACTGATTTTAAGGAAGAATTATGTGTGGGATTCCCTGAATCAAAAGATGTTGAAGAGCTAGCAGCCAGAGAGAATTTTGGAGCTCTAGTCAGTAGCAGATGCTTAAAGCCCACTGAGGAGGCAGAGGAGGTAGATGTTACTGACTGGTGTTGACAGCAGCTCCCAGGAAGAGCAGGCAGTGCAGTTAGTGTGAGTTTTTTACCTTATGGTTCCACCCTCAACCTCAACTTCATATCAGCAGCAGCTCCCAAGGATCCAGGGAGAAGGATCCTGAAAAACATCTGTAGTATGGAGATACTTTAAAGTGAGGGAGGACCCACATTTTGATCAGTGCATTCACTGTAGTAAGGCCATTAGTCGACAGAGGGTACTGGGCTGTCAAACACATGCAGTATCACCCACAGAAAACACCATCTTCTATAGCTTTGGTACCAAGGAAGGGCAGCAATACTAGCCTGGGGATACTCTCAGTCACTCAAACCTGAAGTAGTAGGAAAAGGGAAAACTTTTTCCGAGCTGATCCCATGGCTCCTTTCACCATTTGGATGGCAAGCCAGCAGCCTACAGCCACTCGTTGCAGTGGCAAGTCACATCGAGCAGATAGTGTGGTATTCTTTTTCACTGTCCCAGGGCAAGAGGAAACAGCATCCAAAGAAGTGATAAGGTGTATTGGGGAAATGATTGCCCTGGATGACCAGCCCCTGCAGATAGTGAATAACCTGGACTTTAAGCATCTGCTGAACCTCTTAGCCCCACCTCCTCCCCATTACAAAGTGCTTTCCAGGACTTCATTCAGAAGGCAGGTTATCCCCACTCTGTACAATCCATGCCATAGTTGCGTGTAGACACAGCTGGTTAAGACAGAGGAGAGTAGTGTGCATTTCACTAGTGACATCTGGACCAGTCAGAACGCTACACACATTTACCTCTTTCTGACAGCACACTGGTGGGAGATGGCCAAGGCAGAGGCAGGCAACAATTCTGGAGGGGACCAAACATCAGGGTGTAGGAGGGCTGTGTTGCACACCCAGATGATGGATATCACCCATACCTCTGGGTTGGGTTATACATAACTGGCTAACTTTAAGATAGCTGGATATATTCAGCAGCCTTATAACCAGCTAACTAGCACAGACACAAAGTGGCTGAAAATGGATCTCTGTTACTTTTTTCATTTTAAAATCAACTCAAGTTATGCTGGAACCACACAAGAGTCCAGCAAGTTTGCGCATTACAAGTTTTACAAAATTCTGCAGCACAGTTTGTCGTAGGGAATAAGATAAGGGAGCATGTTACTCCCAAGCTGATTCATTTGCACTGTTTAGTGGTTGTGGAAAGGGTGAAATTTAAGGTACTCTCTATGGTATACAAGACCATAAGAAAGGAGGGTCCTACATACTTGTCTTTCTTATTTTCGGTTTATGCTCCAGCTCGAGAACTCTGTTCTTTTTCACTCAACGCACAATTAAGTTCTGGAATTTGTTGCCAGAGGATGTGATTAGTGCAGTTAGTGTAGATAGGTTTAAAAAAGGTTTGGATAAGTTCATGGAGGAGAAGTCCATTAACTGCTATTAATCAAGTTGTCTTAGAGAATAACCACTGCTATTACTGGCATCAGTTGCATGGGATCTATTTAGTGTTTGGATACTTGCCAGGTACTTGTAAGCCTGGATTGGCCACTGTTCGCAACAGGATGCTGGGCTAGATGGACCCAGTATGGCAATTTCTTATGTTCTTATCCTAACAGTCATAATAAAGATGCTGGATTGCTGGTAGCTAGACCAGAGAGGTAGGAGTATTCTTGCAGGCTTTTGGACAGTAGTGTAAATATGATAAGGGCAGTGGAAGATAGGGACTTATTAGGGGATCCACTCTTTGCACACATGATTCTAGTTCTGAAGGGCCCAATAAAAAGTGCAGAAAAATAGCAAGGCATTTTCGCCTTAATGTGAAGTGTGGGCAGCTTCTCCATGAAAAGCAGGAAGAATTGGGACGCCTCAAACGGCTGATTCAAGGTGCTGGCACCTGGTAGAATTCCACCTACCTGATGCTGCAGATATTAGTGGAGCAACAGATACCTCCTTTCATGACCTGTCTCTGGAAATGGACATAGGTATGGATCACCCCCAGGAAATCAGGTCTGAGTAGTAATGAGGCAGCTGATACAAGTCCTGAAGCCCTTTAAAGAAGCCATGGAGGATCTGAGTTTCATAAGTGACACCCAGGGTGGGTCATCCCCAAAGTAAAAATTGTGGAGAAGATGGAAGAAAAGCAGAAATGTTGCAGTTTATGGTCTGCCTGCATACTTGCCTTGGTTTGTGACCTACAGGAGAAAGGGCAACTCGTCTCCAGTTCCAGCATCTCACTTACATGAAGGAGATACTAGCATCTAGTGTGCATGAACAGGAGCACCAGAGGAAGTGGCACAGTGGGGACCACCAAGAGTAATGTGAGCTTTCAGCTACCACTTCCTCCCCCTCCACAATACATCACAGCCATGTTGTCCCCACAGAACTGCAACTAGCAGCAGAGACCCTCGACCCACCCCAGCAAAAAAGATCCCAGCACAAATTTCCGAGACACATTAACGGAGCCCAATGAGGACACGGTCACAGATCTGCTAACACACCGGATACACACGTGTGCCGTCCGGCCAGATTTGGCCAAGATGGCTTAACATGATCTTTTCTGCCCACCAACTCGCGTGCCCAGGTAACATGCCTTCTCAATAGCCGGGGACATCATGAGCACTCATAGTTCAAGGCTGGCACCAGAGTGGATGGAAAAGTTGGCCTTTTTGAAAATAAATCTGCCTTGCCTGGGTTTCCCAGAATTTTCAAGCGAATGGCAGGATGACTGAACACACCTTGGGGGTTTTGCTGCCATTCTGCCTTACCCTCAATGCTAAACCTTGGGGGTTTTACTGCAACTATGCCTTGCTGCCCTGCTCCTTGGGGACTTTGCTAACTAACTGTGTTTGCTGCTTGGATCTTGGTCTAGTTCTCCCATCCTAGGTTTCTCATTTATATTGTAAAGTTTTGTCCCTCCCCCCCAAAAAAACAAACTGTTAAAAAAGGAAAAAAGAAATTAAAAATGTCTCCTCTCACACCTCACCTCTTTCCTGGCTTTACGTCTTGCTGTCTTAGTCTGCCATTGTTACTGTCCAGCCTGCTCACAGCTCTCTTATGGTGCTTTGAGGGTCACCTGACACCATTAGGTACCATTTTACCACTTAGCAGTGCCTTGGGGTAGTCATGCCACTGTTTGTGCTTCCTTTGCTGCTCTTTTTGTGCCTTAGACTGTTCATATAACTATTGTAGGCTCCCTTTGATGCCTATCTTCCTGTATCACTCTCTATACTACACTCCTGTTTTCCAATCTGCAGCTACTATTAGCTTCAGAGAGAGACTGCAGTGAACACCAGCCTGATCCTTGTCTGTTCCTTCACTGTCTCAAAGTTCGTGTGTGCACAAGGAGTCAGCACACATGCAGTGTTTCTGAAACATTTTTGCACATACTGAGAGAGTTAACGGGTGTAGTATTGTACTGTACAACTGTAGTTATACTACATAGGCATAGCCAGCCAGTGAACAGTGTGCGCTACTGCCAAGCTATTCTAACTTTACATGCCAAGCAGTGCCACTCTTCTTATTGCATTGCTCTGCACCTACCATTTGTGATTTTCATTGCCAGCGCCTCAGCTAATCCAAGCTGCTCTTGGTATCCTTGACTGTTTCCTCCTCTGCTGTGGCTGTCTTCATGGTTCTTTCCAAATTCCCTTTCCTTATGGTACTTGCAGACTCTTAGTCCTTGCTATGGCAATCTGATGCTTTGCACACTTGCTGCACCACTCATGGACCCTTGGACATTTCAGTATAGGGCAAGTTGCCTATACTGCAAGTTTGCAGCTTTGTTATCTAAAACAGGGGTAAGCAACTCCAGTCCTGGAGTGCTACAAGCAGCTCAGGGTTTCAGGATAACCACGGTGAATATGCATGAATTATATCTACATGCACTGCCTGCACTGTATACAAATATCTCTCATACAGATTCACTGTCGATGTCCTGACAACCAGAACTGCTTGTAGCACTCCAGGACCAGATTTGCCTACCCTTAATCTAAAAGAAAAGCTGAGCAAATTCTCCAAATCCCTTGCCATGTGGGCACCCATTGACTGTTGGTGAACGTTTACAAATTGTCTTTGCAAACGTTTTTGCTCACCTGATTAGACTATGACAACCCTTTATGGAAGGGAGGTGTGGGGAAGCCTCAAAACAAGATCTTTGAATATACCATGGTGTTTAGCTTCTTTCATATAGAAATTTTCACATGGTTATGGCAAATTTTATTATGTCAAATTCTGTGTAATAAGTGCATCATTAAGCATTAGAGACTGTTTTTTTTTTCCTTATAGTGAACTAGGCAAGAAATAGAGTAAAGTGTTGACCACTGGCATGAGCAAATGGTAAGGCAGCTTTAGAAATGCCCAATATTAAACAACTGCAGAGAAATGTTACAAATGCTCAATGACATTACAATGTGTTCTGACCTCCATGAAATTTCAACTGAATTGGTATGTTTCCCGAAGGGAAAGAAGAAGAAAAAAAATGCTATCAGGATGTGCTGAGGCAAAATGAAAAAAAACTGTGAGCCTAGGGTCATTGGTCGTTCCATCTGTGGCACAAATACGAATGCAAATGAATAAATGGTACAGAAGATTTTTTTTTGGGGGGGTGGGGGGCGGCAGCGATCTTGTAAGGAAAGCCTCCACACAAAAAAAATCTAGGCTAAAAATACCCCTTCTAAAATAGACATCCTTAGGAGACCTCAACAGTTCAGTTTGGCTTCACTGTGCTAAAAAGGAGTAAGGAGATGTCCATTTAATCAACAGAACTCGGAGGCACATGGTTAAAAACCCAACACTACACCAGCGTTGCAAAGGTCTACACTTACCAGCTCTCAATGGTCTAGGAACACCCCCAACAAAAATTGTTTTTCGAGGATCAAGAGGTTGCGAACCATCCATTACAAAATCGCTATCACTCAGGTTCCAGGGACGAATCTGAACCTATTTGATAAAAGAAAAACTGCATGCTACTTGGGAGTCTTGCCACATCGTAGCCTGAGCATGTTCAGCCATATAAAAACTGTCAGCTAGTTGCAAGCCCATTAACCGTTTTTATGTCTTGTTAATTTGTTTTAATCCCATTAATTCAAGGTGCTATAGTTTTTAAAGCAACCAACTGTCCCAGAGGTTGAACTCTGCCAACGTTGGGTTGCGTTTGCTTTCTCTCCATGTCTTTCTCTCTGAAGCAAGTCTTAAAGACAGATGGCAGCTATTGCCTGAAGGTCATTTGTTGTTTACTTACTGGCTTGTCCTTGATGGTAGGGCTAGAAACACACAGATAAAGCTTCCCATCTTCCTCGATGCAGGCATCAATCAGTGCCTGAACAGAGCTCTCCTCTTGGAAAAGAAGAAAGGCATAACCTGTAGCAATCCAAAAACAGGAGAAGAAAGATGTACTGCACATAGGTAGCTTTCGCCTTAGAAAAACAAAGAAACATTTACTACGTAACACATGAGACCTGTGGTTATATGCGATTCCAAAACTTTTGGTGTGAACACTAGCAGACTGAAAACCAAAAGCAGAAGCACAGAACAAACTGAACCACGGGCAAATATCCCCAAGTAGCTTAGGCCTCCTTGACCTGGCAGACATATTAAGGAAGTCTCGGAGAAGCTCTAATCTCAAATACTTAGTCCTTCCACGGGCAAAGGATAGAAAGCTCTGCAAACAGTTCATTGTTACACACAGTCCTACTAGCATCTTCAGCAATTCAGAAGACCTTCACTTTGCTTTTTATCACTTTACAAAAAAAACAGATTGATAATGCAATATGAAACATGCATCAACATTTTCACTTTTAAACATTGGCACTGCATGCACATGTTGAACAATTATATTGCTCTGAAAATGTTTCAATCCATAGAAAAAATTTAACCTTCCCCTGCCCCTTCTTAGCTCTTGAGCGTAGGAATCATATTTGTATATAGAATCTACAGGCTAATGCCCGTACATACATTTGCCCTGGACATACTCAAAAAGCAAAAATGAACAAGAAAACTAGTAAAAGGTAAAAACAACAAATGTATGTTGTGTTCATACATTAGACATAGTCAAAGCAATAAGGTGGTGCTAGCAATATGCCCCTAGTGATGCAGACCATCCTAACCTTGAAGCTTTTCTCATTTAATGAAGGAACTCTATACCACCTCAGTCTTCCTCACTGAAGGTCTTCAAGTTGCACCAAACCTCACGGGTGCCCTTCAGTAGTTGGCGTACACGCCAGACTGGACTGTAATCATGCAACATTACCCCAAAAATACCATAAATGTGCTGGAGCAAAGCATAAATTACACTTCTGCTCTTTAGCATAAACAAAATATATGTACCTTTCATGCCAAAGGGGAAAAAAAATATTAAAAAAGTAAACTTCAGGATGCAAAACAGACTCAAATGAGGCGGCTAGACAAAAAAAAAAAAAAAAGAGATGAGCGCCTAAGTTTGGCTGAAAATAGATGCTTAACTTACAATCTTAAGTTTTCAGCTGAAAATTCTCCTACATTTAGGATTCTAAATTTAGTCCTATCATTTACCTAGATTTAAGCTCCTAAATTAGATGCCCTGTGCTGAAAATCGGTGGAAATCTCCTAACATTTTCCCCACCATAACTCTGCCCCTGAAGCTACCCCTCTTTTTAAGCCCCTAAATTTAGAAGTCTGATGCAACTAGAAGCCTAAACTTAGGAATTCAGTCCTAGTAAATGTTCAAAAGGGCCAATTTTTCAGACTAATTCTAAAAGTTAGGAGCCTAAACCCTTTAAAAAAAAAAAAAATCAGTCTAAAATATACCCAGCAGTAGGACCAGAACCACACAAAAGATAAATTTACATTGCTGAAAATGCCAGTGTAATACTGCTTATATTTAAAGCAGCAATAGAAATGGACACCTTACAATTATTAAAGGTAGAAAAAATGTCCTTAGTGGGGGAAAAAGCGAGATTTAATCAGCAGACTAGCAGCAGAAGAAGCAGGCATGTTAACTTGGAGATACTAATGGTAAGCTGGCAACTAAGGAGAACCTGGCCTTGTAAAATCACATCTGCGTCTTCCCCCCTATCTCTCACCGGTATCTCTCCCTCCCCTTGCTCTTGACATAATCACATTTAAATCTATTGCTCCAAGGCCAAATCTTCTATGCCAGAGGCAGCCAACTCCATCCAGTTCTTAACAGCCTCAGACAGTGCTGGGTTTCATGATATCCACGCACTGATTGTACATGAGATGTATTTGCATACAATGGAGGCAGTACATGCAGATCTCTCTCACACATAATCAGTGTGGAAATCCAGAAAAACCAGACCTGTTTTTGTCTGTCTTTCTCGAGGGCTGGAGTTGGCCTCCTCTGATTCTATGCTTCGGTAGCAGTTATGTACTCAACCAATTATATTTATTTTAATATTAATTACCTTGGGACATATTTAACAGTTCAATCCAATGCACTAAATGTTCTCTGCACCCTTACGTCTGAATGGAGCCAACTGTGAGATCTTCACACGTCCCATTTTCCCTTGCTGACTTACACGTAGCAGGACTGTGCATTCACACAGCAATGCATGCCTCTAATATTCAAGTGTGTATATTTTACTTAAAAAAAAAACAAAACCCAAAAAAACACATTTGATGCTGTACCTTTAGCCAGCTTTATGCAAGCAATATTAAATTTGATTTGAATTTTTGAACATACAATACAGTTTTCTTCAGCCTTGCTGGTATGTGTCTTTCTATTGTTATAAATGTTTTCAGTTCTTTCCTTTTGTGGTCTGCATTTTCTATAACTTCATTCCTCTTTCTCTCTCCTTTTCTATCCCATATGCTCCCCAATCGTTGGCAGGAGTCTGAGCATCTTTAGCATTCCGTCCCTTGCTCTGCCACACCTTTTCCTTCTTCAATCTCCCATTCACCCTTTCCTTCCCGCTAACTCCTTTTGGCACTGCCATGTCCCAAGCAGTCACTTCCAAGTGGTAGCTGCTATACTTAAAGCAACAGATCAGGTATCCTGTACCTTCTTCATTCAAGCCACAATCCCTAGGAATCAGACATTTTTTTAAACTATCTGGACAACACGGTACTTCCAATACATTTAATCATATAAGTTGTACAGAATCCCAGTGAATACACTTCTTCAGATATGACATGATCATCATTATGTGCTGTTATCCTTGCACAAATTGGTGTTGGCACAAGAAAATTCCTATTTCTACCTGATCAATACTGGCCCCTAGACATTCCTGAATAAACCAGAAATCCCTTTAAGCGTGCACGTCATTTTCTCAATCAATGCTATTTTGTATATTTTATTTAAAAACCACTTCCATTGTTCTAATAAAAGACCACCCAAAGCAGTGTACAACTAGAATAAAAATTACAATACAATTAATAAAATGCAAGATGAAAAACCAAACATACCAGAGAAGGCGGCAAACAACATTTTCAATCCACAGATTGATCAACTGCCAGGACTGCCAAGCCTCAACACCCAACCTCAGAATCCTCCATGTAATGCTGACAGTTCAGCTCCGCACCCTTCCAAAGTTTCTCTCACTGTGGCATAATTAAATCTGAGTCTTAGCTCCAAAGGTAAATTATTTCCTAACTTTGGAGGGTAGGGATGGGGGTGTCAGCTGTCAAGAAAGCCCTAGTTTCTTTGTAAGTACCCAGGGCCAGGTCCCTTCAACACATGGAAAATTGAAGACATCAATGTCCCAAAATCAGTCTGGTTGCAGCATACTGCAATCAAATTAATGCAAGGATGAAAATGGGAGAAAGTACAGCAGTTTGAGTTAATAGCCTTTGCTTCCTCCAAATTGCTGTTCTTTGCTTTCCAGAAAGGTGCATGCTTTCATGGATGTAGTCAAAGTGCCAGAGCCACAAATCTGCTCAAACCTGAGTGAGATAAACTATGATGACTTTTTTTCACTCTGGCTCTGGCCCAGTATGCCAGTCAGTTCCTCTAATCGTAATACTCGGGATTAGCAGAAAATATATCCAGAAATAATTTCTGAGGCTTTAATAGCTAGCACTGCAAGTCACATTTCTCCTGTTTTTTTTATGGAACACAATTTTGTACTGGTTTAACAATTAGGATACACTGCAAATGCACTGAGCAGAAAGACAGTTGCATGGCAGTCTCAATCCTGTAGAGTGGGGTGTCAAAGAGTGCTAAAGGAAACCATGTTCTAAAATTAAACCAGGAAAGTAAGGCAGAAAATGCTTTTCAGGGCTGGAGGAAAGACATTTAACAACTTATCTAGTCTGCATATGCACATAACTGCTCAACTCTATAATCTTTACTAGGGATGTGAATCGTGTGATCGATCGTCTTAACGATTGATTTTGGCTGGGGGGGGGGGGGGGAGGGAAATCTGATCGTCATGGTTTTTTTTGGTAAAAAAATCGTAAAAAATTGTAAATCGGGGAGGGCGGGAAAACCGGCACACCAAAACAACCCTAAAACCCACCCCAACCCTTTAAAACAAATCCCCCACCCTCCCGAAGCCCCCCAAAATGTTTTAAATTACCTGGGGTCGGGGTAATTTTGCCCTCACTATGTCGGCATAGTGAGGGCAAAAGTAGCGCCGGCGCCATTTTGAATATTGGCAATACGGCCCGCATGCAGGAGGTCGCTCCCGGACCCCCGCTGGACTTTTGGCAAGTCTTGTGGGGGTCAGGAGGGCCCCCCAAGCTGGCCAAAAGTCCCTGGGGGTCCAGCGGGGGACCAGGAGCGATCTCCTGCACTCGTGACGTCGGGTGACAGGAACCAAAATGGCGCCGGCGTTACCTTTGCCCTGTCACATGATAAGGGCAAAGGGCCACCGGCACCATTTCTATTAACGCAGCCGTGGCCCAAGAGCGGGAGATCGCGCCGGGACCCCCCCACTGGACCACAGGTAATTTAAAACATTTTGGGGGGCTTCGGGAGAGTGGGGGGATTTGTTTTAAAGGGTCGGGGTGGGTTTTAGGGTTGTTTTGGTGTGCCGGTTTTCCTGCCCTCCCCATGTGGATTACGATTTTTTTGACGATAAATCGGGGGAATTGCTATTGTATCGCGGCTCTAACTATTTTTGACGATTTAAAATATATCTGGCGATTGTTTTAAATCGTCAAAAAAGGATTCACATCCCTAATCTTTACCACTTCTCCAGAGATCCCCTGTGCTTGCTTTTCCCCATGCTTTCTTGAATTCAGATACTGTCCTGGTCTCCACCATCTCTGCTGGGAGACTGTTTGATGCACTCACTACCCTTTCTGTAAAGAAATACTTCCTTAGGTTATTCTTCGGTCTGTTCTCCCTTTCACCCTCATCCTATGATCCCCTCATTCGAGAGTCTCCTTTCCACTGAGAGCCACCTTCCTGTGCACCGAAAACTCTGAGGTAGTTAAATGTCTATCACCTCTCTCCTATAGGGTATACATGTTTAGAAGTCTGTCTCCATATACTTTACAAGAAAGGTCACTGACCATTTTAGTAGCCACTCTCTGGCCCAATACCATCCTGGCCTTTAGAAAGTACATCTCTACTGTACGCAGTATTCCAAACAAGGCCTCACTAGGGATTTAAACAACGGCAATTTCACCTCCCTTTTTCTGTGGACCATTCCTCTCCCGACGTACCCAAGCATCTTTATGGCTTTTGCTATTGCCTTATCCACCTGTTTCGCCCCCTTGAAATCACACCCAGATAACGCTCATTTTTTGTGCATAGAATTTCACTCCCTACACTTTACTGCTGCCTTGGGGGAGGGGGGGGCAATTTTAATAGTTCGGCACGCACCAATGCCAGGAGATACGCGCGTCTCTCAGGCTGGGGCGCGCCATGTGGATTTTAAAAAAATGCGCAAGCATGCGTGTATTTCCCAGTCCGCACATACAAATCTTTTGGGGAGAAAGGGGCAGGGCATGGTCTGGGCAGGGTACTCCCAGATTTTAGCATTACAACAGCACGGAACTACATGCGCCGAGGTTCCTATCCGCATATCTTTACTTCTGCTATGGATGGCGAGTAACTAGTATAATAATTAAAAAAAAAAAAAAAAAAAAAAAAAGAGGCTAGTTAGCGAGGATTGGGGTGGTAAAAGGCTGTCAGGCTAATTAGGGGGTTTAGGAAGTCCTAGCCTTTACCCGGGCGAACTGGGAACGGACTGGGGAAAACTGGTAGTTTCATCAGCGGGCGCATGTAATAAAAACCCCTTACTTACGCAGCAGAGCCGGCATTTGCGCACCCATATAAACTTGCGCGTGCAAAATGCCAATTTTATTCCACACGCGCATATACGCATGTATGCTATAAAATGGCCGTGTCTATTTGCGCGAGCTCTCACATGCGCCATACATATATGCCCGCGCGGCTATTTGAAAGTTACCATTTTGGGTTTTTGCAATCTAAATGCACAATTATGCTTTTTTTTTTTTTAAAGTATTAAATCTTAGCAGCCAGACTTCAGGCCATTCCTCAAGTTTTGCTAGATCCCTCCCTCATGCTTTCCATACCTTGCAGATTTTTGGTATCATGGTAATAAAAAACAAAATCTTTCCTGATTATCCTTCTGCAATGCTGATCATGGAAATATTGGAAAGATCTGGTCCAAAGGACCAATTCCTACAGCAACCTGCTAGCAAAACACCCCTTTCCTTGGCGTGAGTTTGCTGCCTCCCACTGAATCAGTTTCTTACCCAGTCATCAATACATAAAATGAAAAGTGAGTCTTGGTCTGGCATTTCCTCTAACTACAGGGTAACAAATATGTTTATTTACAGTGGGGTAGCAACTTGACTATAAAGACTGGCAAGTTTCTTTCCAGAGGACGACTATTGAACTTCGTCCCATCAACAGGCGATCCCTAGAGCAGTTCCAAAAGTTTATACTCCAATCCTGTATTCTAAAATATACTCTATTTAGAAGAACTTGCATCTGATAGATGCCAAGTGCTAACCACCTCCTCTTATCCCCAGGAGCAGACCAGGCTAAGAAAATAGAAGAAATCTGTAGTTTCTATATCTGAAACTGTTTTCATGCCAGATGTAGAAATATGAAAAATTCTCATTACCTTTTGGGGGAAAGTAGGATTTGCTTTCTGCTTTGTGAGGCCAGTCTACTACCAGCGGTCCAAATCGTCTAAAACTGGCAGTAATTTCATCTTAAAAAGAAAAAGATATTAAACAAGCAGTTAAACAGAGTTCAGTATTTAAGAGCATTCCAAAACATAGGCATTCTGTATTACATGCTTGAACTTCAGTACAAACATCTAGAAACATGACAGCAGAAAAAGACCGAAATGGCCAAACTAGCCTGCCCATCCACCTTGAACTCAGATATCATTTTTCTCTCCACCACTCTGCTGGGAGGCCATTCCACGCATTTACTATATTCTCTGTCATCCTTACCCCATAACCCCTTGTTCTAGAGTCTCCTTTCCACTGAAAGAGGCTCACCTATACATGGGAACTTTTGAGCTATTCAAAAATCTGTATCACATCTCCCATACCTCACCTTTCCTCTAGGACATACGTTTAGATCTTTAAGTCTATCCCCATATGCTTTAGAATGAAGATCACTGACCATTTTAGTAGCCACCCTCTGGACCAACTCCAACCAGTTTATATCCTTTTGAAGGTACAGTCTCCAAAATTGCACACAATATTCCAAATGAGGTCTCACCAGGGACATCATCACCTCCCTTTTTCTGCTGACCATTCCTTTCCCTATGCAGCCAAGCATTTTCCTGGCTTTATCCGTTGCTTTATCCACCTGTTTGGCCACCTTAAGATCATCAGATAACATTACCCCCAGAACCTGCTCTTTTGTGCTTAGAAGAAATTTACCTCCGATATTGTACCTCTCCCTTGTGTTTTTGCATCCTAACTGCATTACTCTGTATTTTTTAGTAGTAAATCTTAGTTGCCAATCCAGAGACCATTCCTTGAGTTTCACTAGATTTTCCTCAAGTTCTCCACACCTTCCTGGCCATCTATCCTGTTGCAGATTTGGGTACATTCAGCATAAAGACAAACCTTTCCAGACAATCCTTCTGCAACATTGCTCATAAAATGATAAAAACTACCATCCAAGGACTGATCCCTGAGGCACAGCACTAGTAACGGTCCTCTCCTTAGAGTAAATCTGTTTAACACTACCCTTTGCCATCTCCTACTTAGCCAGTTTCTATCCCAGTAAGTCATTATAGGTCCCATACCAAGGATGCTCAGTTGATTTATAGGCCTCCTAAGCAGAGCCGTATCAAAGTTCTTACTGAAATCCAAGATCACTACATCTAGCGCTCTTCCCTTTATCCAACTCTCTGGTTACTTAATAAAAAAAATTGATCAGATTCGTCCGACAAGATCTACCTCTGATAAAACCATGCTGCCTTGGATTCCAGAAACTGCTGCTTTAGCAGAGATTCCATTAATTTGCTCACCACAGAAGTCAGACTAACCGGCCTTTAGTTCCCAGCCTCTTTACTTCCAATTTTGTGAACAGAAACTATACCCACCTGTCTCCAGTCCTCAAGAACTACTCCTGACTCTAAAGAAGGATTGAAAAGGTCAGCCAGCAGGGCTGCCAGGAGTTCTCTAAATTCTCTTAGTACCCTTGAATGTATCCCATCCAGTCCAATCACCTTATCTACGTTAAAGTTACTTAGCTCATCACAAGCACACATTTCTGAAAATTGAGTTTTATCTCGCTTCTAATCTTATTTGTGTTCGTTTTGTGTGATCCTGCTCCTGGCCGTTCCACAGTGAACACTGAACAGAAATATTTGTTAAGCAATTTTGCCTTTTCCTCATTAGCTTCTTCATATTCCTCCCCTTTGCCTGATTCTCACAATGTTACTTATGCATTTCCTTCTATCACTAACATATCTTAAAAAGAAAAGTCTTTTCTCTCATTTTACCATATTTGCTATTTTTTCTTCCATTTGAATTTTTGCATTACTGACTACTTTGCCAACTTCTCCAGATATTGTTACAATTGCCTACTGCAGAAAGTGCTAACCAATGTACAATAAAACATATATAAAATTTTAAAACAAATAAAAATACAGACTATCACAACATAAAATCAACAAGGACAAAATGTATAAAAAGACGAGCTATACTTCAACAATACATAACTTAGGAACAATAAAATTGCCTGATATAGTTTAAATAATTTAAACTTCACCCAAAAATAATCTTTACACTGAGATGCAAATGGTACAATCATTCAAAAGCCTATCTTAACAGAGATGTTTTTAACAAGGTTTCAAACATCTTAGAACATTCTATTAATCACATTTTATGGAAAAGAATTCCAAAGCTCTGGAGCAGCAATTGAGAAGGTACTCATGTGCTTCAACAATGCTTCATTGGAAGGGACATCTAACAAGCCTCATTGGAATAAGTGAAGAGCCCGAGTGGGATTATAAACCCATAGAAGGGCATTTGCCCATAGAAAAGCATCTGTTCTTAATGTATGAACAAGCATTGCTACTTTATATTTAATGTGGTAACGAACTGGTAGCCAATTTAATTATGCAAAACAGGTATAATCTGGTCTGTTATAGACTTGCCAGAGATAAGGTGAGCAGAGTTCTGTAATTGAATTGTCTACAAAGTAGATGCAGGAATACCAATATAAACTGTATTATAATAATCAATTAATGATATGATTTTACAGAACAAAAATAGCCATGTTTGAGAAATGGTTTTAATTCAAAATGTAATTGCAGCTTTAAGAACCCAGAATGGACAATTCCTAATATGTTTATGAAAAAATAAGTTTGAATCTGGTCATACTCCAAGACTTTTAATGCAAGAGGAAATTGGGACAGCTATATTACTGATGTCAACATATGAAGTTGCAGGTCCAGCATTAGTGTACTGTATCACAATAATCTCCGACTTTGTAACATTCAAAGCTAGTTTATTATGAAAAAGCCATTTTTTAAATATTTGACATGTAAAGAGAAACCAACTTGATGGTATCAGACAATGATGAATGTATCTCAAAAAATTGGATATAATCTGTGTAAATTGTGTAACCCATACAGAGCCTGGTCAACAATTTGCACACTGGTGCCAAGTAGATGTTAAACAGAGTGGCTGAAAAGCCAACCCTTGGAGGACTCCAGGGGGTACAGATCGTTGTGTGTTCATGTCCTGGTAATAAGTGTTGGCAAGATAGGATCTGAGCCAATTCAGGACAATACCCGAAATCCCGTATTCCTGTAAATGATAAAGGAAAATGCGGTGATCAAGGTTATCGAATGCAGAAGATATATCAAGTGTTACTAGCAGGAATCGTTTACTATTATTAAGACCCCTTTCTGACGGTGTCAACAAGAAACCAATAAAGCTTCTGTACTCATTGACTTGCGAAATCCAAACTGGAAAGGATCTAAAATCTGGTGCTCATTCAGATAATCATTCAGCTATTGCAAAACAAGGTGTTCTAACAGCTTCAGAATAAAAGACAGCGAAGATATTGGTTTGTAATTTGCCAGATCTGATGGGTCAAGCCCAGGATTTTTCAACAAAGGTTGAACTGATGTCTTCTTTGGGGATGCTAGAACTGCACCCTCCAATAGAGATAAATTTACAGTGGATGCCAAAGGTGGTGCCAAGTTTTCTCTAGCCAGTTTTAATACAGTGACATTTAGAGGACAAAATTATAAATTAATGGAGGACATGGTCTTACCAATACAGACACCCTCTCAAAGGAGGTCCAGCATATGCTGGGATATCATTGTCCCAAGTAGGAACAGATGAGAAAGTAAGATAATTTGATACTTTTCTCTACAAAAAAAAATCAGAAAGTCATTACCGTTCAATTGATAGGCCTTGTCGTTTTGCCCAGTGGGAGTTAGTAGTTAACGTCTGAACAACCCTAAATTGTTATCTGGAGTTGTATCCAGTAGAGTGCTTTGACTTAGTGAAGTAAGATTTTTTGGCATTGTAAACTTTTTTTTTTATAGTCATCCAATCAAGTTCTATAGACACGAAGAGTCAGCAGATCTAGAACACCACCAAGCATGCTCACTTCCACAAAGCTGACATCTAGATTCGAGAAGACCAGGAGTCAGCCAACAAGCAATCTTGCCGGTCTAACATTTTATAATCTTATAAAGGGGTAAAACCATCAGCAACACTACTCACGATGGCCTCCCAGGGAACAGCTGCCAGTTCAGTATTAATAGGACTAAAATTGACTAATTCTTGCTTCATAATGTCAACAAATTGTTCATTATCTATATGTCCTCTTTTCAAAATAGTCCATCTCTACTAAAAATGTGAATAGTCAAAAGAGGTAAGAAAATGGTCAGACCATGGCATTGGAAGCAAAGTAGCATCAAAAGGATGGGAAACAAAAAGATGCTGCAGTTCAAGATTTACAAGGAAGAAATTCTGTACAAATGCTTTCTATTTGCCATACCTTGTGCAATAGCCAAGGATCTTTATTTTGACTCTTGAATCTTCCCTATTTTATTTCTTTACTTTGATCTGTTTTCATTGTCAACTAAAACTGTGCTTGGTTTAATCAAAGACCGCACCTTATGCTTCGTAGGGCACTGTTAGTAACTGGCTCGCTTTGAAGAAGGCACTGCACTTAAGGAATCTGCAACATTTCCAAACAAACTAACGATCTCATCACAAAATGATGATCTATTCTTGATTTTTCACAGCCCCAAATTGCATTCTTTGGGTCAAAATGACTACATTGGTGCAGGTCTGGCTCTACAGCTGACGATGCCCTGGGCAAAAGCTGTTTATGACGACCCCCCCACTCTTCTATACATTTTACCCTTATCCTCCCCATCTATTCTTTTCCCTCTCTCCTGACACTTTTCTTCACTCCCTCCTTCCAAGCATCCCTTCTCCTTCTCCAGGTAATCTTTCCTCCTTGCTGGCATTCTCTTCCACATTCCATCCACTTCCCCCTTCAGACATTCTTTCTTCCTCCCTTCCTTCTAGGCATGCTGCCCCTTCCTCCTCCAGACAAATTCTTGCCTTCTTCCCCTCCTCTCTTCAGGCATTAAGAACATAAGAAATTGCCATGCTGGGTCAGACAAAGGGTCCATCAAGCCCAGCATCCTGTTTCCAACAGAGGCCAAACCAGGCCACAAGAACCTGGCAATTACCCAAACACTAAGAAGATCCCATACCACTGATGTAATTAATAGCAGTGGCTATTCCCTAAGTAAATTTCAATAATAGCCGTTAATGGACTTCTCCTCCAAGAACTTATCCAAACCTTTTTTGAACCCAGCTACACTAACTGCACTAACCACATCCTCTGGCAACAAATTCTAGAGCTTTATTGTGCGTTGAGTGAAAACGAATTTTCTCCGATTAGTCTTAAATGTGCTACTTGCTAACTTCATGGAATGCCCCCTAGTCCTTCTATTATTCGAAAGTGTAAATAACAGATTCACATCTACTCATTCAAGACCTCTCATGATCTTAAAGACCTCCATCATATCCCCCTCAGCTGTCTCTTCTCCAAGCTGAACAACCCTAACTTCTTCAGCCTTTCCTCATATGGGAGCTGTTCCATCCCCTTTATCATTTTGGTTGCCCTTCTCCATCGCAACCATATCTTGTTTGAGATGCAGCGACCAGAATTGTATGCAGTATTCCAGGTGCGGTCTACCATGGAGCGATATAGAGGCATTATGACTTTTTCTGTTTTATTAACCATTCCATTCTCACCTCCCAGTATTCTCCTCCTCCTTCCAAACTTTCTTCTCCCCACACTTTCATTCCATGTACTCTCCCCCTTACCCTAACTTCTCTCCCCTCCAGATATTCTCTATCTCAGCATTCTCTCAGTATACATACAGTGCATTCAGAAAGTATTCAGACCCCTTCACTTTTTCACATTTTGTTAAATTATAGCTTTATTCTAAAATGAATATGCATTTTTTCCTCCTTGGTCTACACACAATACCCCATTAATGACAAAGTATAATGGAGAGATTACTCACCTGATAATCTCATTTTCCTTAGTGTAGACAGATGGACTCATTACAAATGAGTATAGTGTGCTCGTGCTAGCAGTTGGAGACTGATCTGACGTCAGCACGTGGTACATATACCCCTGCAGGAAGTGCAGCAGCTCAGTTATCTTCCTTGCAAAAGCTTCATGGATATATGTGTGACTGACCAATTGATTAACCAAACATGATTAACCTGACAGATTGATAGTAGCTGGAGACCGCCAGTGTTCTCAACCGGAAGGCGTCGACACCCAGCAGGGTGGATGCCCTATGTAAGAAAACATGGCTTATCTTGAATCGGTGAAACCCCATGTATATCGGCAGCCGGGCGGGATGCTGAATCCATCTGTCTACACTAAGGAAAGCGAGATTATCAGGTAAGTAATCTCTCCATTTCCTAGCGTGTAGCAGATGGACTCATTACAAATGGGATGTACAAAAGCTACTCCCGGACTGGGTGGGAGGCTGCCCAAGGTCCGTTTAGGATTGCTCTTGCAAATGCTGTATCCTCCCTGGCCTGGACGTCCAGACGATAGAATCTGGAGAAGGTATGGAGGGAGGACCACGTTGCCGCTTTACATATCTCTGCAGGCGACAGCATCCTAGTTTCTGCCCAGGAGGCCGCTTGAGCTCTGGTAGAGTGAGCCTTGACCCGTAGAGGCGGTGGTTTTCCCGCTTCTACGTAGGCCGCCTTGATAACTTCTTTGATCCAACGAGCAATAGTCGCCCGTGAGGCCGCTTCTCCTTGCCTCTTCCCGCTGTGAAGGACGAACAGGTGGTCCGTCTTTCGTACTGCTTCCGACATTTCCAGGTATCTGGACAGCAGCCTGCCGATGTTGAAATGGCGCAGCATTCGACCTTCTTCCGACTTCTGCAACCCTTCCATGGCAAGGATATGGTTTGGTTGAGGTGGAAGTGTGAGACTACTTTGGGTAGGAAGGAGGGAACCGTGCGAAGATGGATAGCCCCTGGGGTGATTCTGAGAAACGGATCGTGGCAGGACAGCGCTTGTAGTTCTGAGTTGCGGCGTGCTGAGCATACGGCCAGCAAGAACACCATCTTCAAGGTTAACACATGGAGGGACAGGCCTCGGAGAGGTCTGAAGGCGGGTCCCGCTAGGAATTCCAAAACTAGGTTGAGGTTCCACAGGGGCACTGGCCACTTCAGTGGCGGGCGAATGTGTTTGATTCCTTTCAGGAAACGTGAAACGTCTGGGTGTGTGGCAATGCTGTTGCCGTCATTCCTGGGGCCGTACCAGGATAGCGTCGCTTCCTCGGAGACCAGCAAGTAAAGATGTATGCCTTACCTGATCTTCGGCGCTTCCCGGCTGCGACCCGGGCGGTCTCCAGCTGCGGAGGGAGAGGGTGATTACCGTCACCGCCGCGCTCGAGGAAATGCACCCGCTGCCTCTAAGCCGCGCCCGAACTCGTCTCGCTCGGGGGCCAAGTCCTCACCGCGAACGGATCGGGACCGAGGCTGCCTCTATGCTGCGCCCGAGCCCTCTCACTCGGGGGCTAGGTCCCTGCCGCGATTCGGCCACCGGACCGAGGCTCTTACCTCCGAGGGACCATGGAAATCACCTCGGGAAACTCAACTGGGGGAGGGACCCGAGGGTATCACCGCAGGAGTGTGGGGCTCGTTTTCGGGTAGGATTTAGTCGTTAAAATTTGGAAAAACGCTCAGCGAGCGTGAGGTAGCTCCAAACTGCTTTGGAGACGGAAATTACTGAGCTGCTGCACTTCCTGCAGGGGTATATGTACCACGTGCTGACGTCAGATCAGTCTCCAACTGCTAGCACGAGCACACTATACCCATTTGTAATGAGTCCATCTGCTACACGCTAGGAAATCAGATTTGTAAAAATGTGTGAAAATTAATTAAAAAAGAAAACTGAAAGTATTCAGACCCTTTGCTATGACAATCAAAGTTCAGCTCAGCTGCATCCTGTTTCCATTTATCATTCTTGAGAGGTTTCTCCAATTTGATTGGAGTCCATCTGTGGTAAATTCAATTAATTGGACATCATTTGGAAATATACAAACCTGTCTATATAAGGTCCCACAGTTTACAGTGCATGTCAGAGTAACATCAAAGTCAAAGTTGAAGGAATTGTCTGTAGACCTCTGGGACAAGATTGTGTCGAGGCTTACATCTAGGGAAAGGTAGAAAAAATTTCTTCAACATTGAAGGTCCCAAAGAACACAGTAGCCTCCATCATTCTTAAATGGAAGAAGTTCAGAACCATTAGAGCTGGCTGCCCACCCAAATTGAGCAATCGGGATAGAAGGGCCTTGATCAGGGAGGTGAACAAGAAAACGATGGTCACTCTGACAGAGCTCCAGAGTTCTGCTGTGGAGATGGAGAACCTTCCAGAAAGACGACTATCTCTGCAGCACTCCACCAATCAGGCCTTTATGGTACAGTGGCCAGATGAAAGCCACTCCTCAGTAAAAGGCATGACAGTCTGCTTGGAGTTTGCCAAAAGGTACTCAAAGGACTCTCAGAGCATGAGAAACAAGATTCTCTGGTATGATGAAATCAATATTGGCCTGAATGCCAAGCATCATGTCTGAAGGAAACCAGGCACCGCTCATCACCTAGCAAATACCATCCCTACGGGGAAGCATGGTGGTGGCAGCATCATGTTGTGGGGATGGTTGTCAGCTACATGAACTGGAAGACTAGTCAGGATTGTTGGAATGATTAACGGAGCAATGTATAGAAAGATCCTTGATGAAAATCTGCTTCAGAGCGCTCTGGACCTCAGGGGCAACGATTCACCTTCCAACAAGACAAATATCCTAAGCACACAGCCAAGACAACACAGGAATGGCTTCGGGACAAGTCTGTGAATATTCTTGCGTGGCCCAGCCAGAGCCTGGCCTTGAACCTGATGGAACATCTCTGAAGAGACCTGAAAATAGTTGTGCATCGATGCTTCCCATTCAACCTGACAAAGCTTATGAAAATATGCAAAGAATAGGAGAAAATCCCCAAATCCAGATGGGCCAAGATTGTAGCACCATACCCAAGACGACTTGAGCCTGTAATCACTGCAAAAGGTGCCTCAACAAAGTACTAAGTAAAGGGTCTGAATACTTATGTAAATGTGGTATTTCAGGTTTTTCTTTTTTTTTTTTTTTCTTTTTTTTAAATTTGTACAAATTTCTAAAAACCTGATTTTGCTCTCATTTTGGGGTATTATGTGCAGATTGAGGAGGGAAAAATGCATATTATCCATTTTAGAATATGGCTGTAACGTAACAAAATGTGGAAAAAGTGAGAAAGACTGAATACTTTCTGAATGCACTTAATATACAAATTCTGTAATCACCTCAATAAAAGCAACAAACTCTTTACTACCAGATACTTTAGAATTAAAACAAAACCCACTTAAAAAAAAAAAATATTCCAAGCATATATAAGAACATAAGAAATTTTCGTACAGGGTCAGACCAAGGATCCATTAAGCCCAGCATCCTGTTTCCAACAGTGGCCAATCCAGGCTACAAGTACCTGGCAAGAAACAAAACACCAAGTAGATCCCATGCTATTGATGCCAGTAATAGCAGTAGCTATTCTCTAAGACAAATTGATTAATAGCAATTAATGAACTTCTCATCCAAGAACTTATTCAAACCTTTTTAAACCCAGCTACACTAACCACATCCTCTGGTGGCACATTCCAGAGCTTAATTGTGCATTGAGTGAAAAATAATTTTCTCCAATTAGTTTTAAATGTGCTACTTGATAACTTTATGGAGTGCCCCCTAGTCCTTCTATTATCCAAAAGAGTAAATAACCAATTCACATTTACCCATTCCAGACTTCTCATGATTTTAAAGATCTCTGTCATATTCTCCCTCAGCCATCTCTTCTCCAAGCTGAACAGCCCTAACCTCTTCAGCCTTTCCTCATAGGGGAGCTGTTCCATCCCCTTTATCATTTTGGTTGCCCTTCTCTGTACTTTCTCCATCACAACTATATCTTTTTATGAGATGCGGTGATTTCAATGTATTATCTACTATGACGCCTAGGTCTTTTTCCTGGGTGGTAGCTCCTAATATGGAACCTAACATCATGTAATTACAGCATGGATTATTTATCCCTATATGCATCACCTTTCACTTGTCCACGTTAAATTTCATCTGTCATTTGGATGCCCAATCTTCCAGTCTCGCAATGTCCTCCTGCGATTTATTACAATCTGCTTGTGATTTAACTACTCTGAATAATTTTGTATTATCTGCCAATCTGCCCTACTAAAAAAGCATTAACTGCCAGGATCAAACAAAAAAATCCTACCTATGAAAGGCAGCACTGCAAATATTACACTGGACCCTAGAACACCAACACACTTCCTACTAGGAAAATAAAATAAGTCAAGACTGTTACAGAAACCAAACACTAGTAAAATACTTCACACCTGTGTTACACATGCAGAACGCAGACAGACCCTCAACTAATACAAAGTAAGGGACCACAAATTAGAAATAAAAAAATGTAGATAAAAACTGAACTGGAAACCCCTAAGACGGACTGTGCATGCAGTGCAACACTAGAGAAAGAGAAACAAAGAGAAACAGAAATGTACTTCCTCCTATATGCTGCAAAATATAAAGACATTAGAGAGAGACACACACATTTCCCATAGCTGACATTTTAATCAAACAAAATAAAATGTATATCTTGTTGTCTGTGCATTTTATTTTTCCTAATCATGTTGGTCCTGGTCTTTTTTTCTGCTTTAAGTGCTTCTCTCTGCTCTACTTTCCTTTTCCATGGTCTCCTTAATCTTTTCCATTTTCTGTTTCTTTCTCTCTTCCTCCCCTATAATCTGTCTCTGATATTGATCTTTATCTTTCATCATTTGTCTCTTTTCACTCCTAGCTAGATTTCACCCCATCCTTCTCTCTCTAGTTCTGCCTCAACTTTTTATCTCCCTGACTTCCACATTCATGCTCCCTTCAGCCCTCCATCTCCTCCTCAGTGATCTCCAGATATCTTGCTCTATTGTCCTTACCCCTAATTACAGCTTCCTCTCTGACTCTCACATACCACCATCCCCATGCCTACTCTCTAACTATCCCCTGTCAAAAACTCTTATACTCATTTTACCTCTTTGCCTTTTCTCCATACCTTGTTTTGCAACCTTCCCCACCCTACCTCTGTCTTATACCCATTTGCCTTCCCAATCCTCACGATCTATCATCTGTTGCCTACCTACCAGTGGGATGTCTCACAAACTTGTCTCATTTCTGGCCTTTCTTCCCCTCTGTCTCACTTCCTCCCCATGCCCCCATTCTCACTCCTTCTGCAGTCTTCTGTTTCAATCTTTCACCCATTCCCTAATCTATCATTTTATCCTCTGTACTCACCCCATCCCTAGTATTCATCTACTTTCTTCTGACTCATTCCCTCCCAATTCAAGCTCCCTTCCTATCACTCACCTTCTTCTCTGGCTCCAGTTTCCTTTCTTCTTCCATCTCTTTTCCTCTTCATCATCCCCTCTCCAGCTCTGTCCATCCCCATGTCCTCTCTCTCTGCACCTTTTCCTTCTCAGATTTGGTTTACCTCATTCCCAATCCTCTGTATACTCTCAATATTCCCTACACCCAAATATGGTCATCTCTCCCTCTCTGTTCCATCAGTCCCAATCCTCTTCCTCTTGTGGTCCTCTCTCCCTCTTTCCCTCCCTTCTCATTCTGGATCCTATCCATCTATTCTCGAGCCTTGCTCTCAGTTCATGCCCCCATCTCAAGTCTTCCATTTACACTCTCCTTCCACTATCCTATAAACGGTCTCTCTCCCTTCCCCCACCACCCTATGTAGTGTCTACCTCTCCCCCATCATCCCATATGATTTTGTGTATCTTGCTCTGTGCCTCCGATTCTCCTCATCCCCTGTGATTGTATCCCCAGCTCTTTTTTGGGCCCCTGGCGGCTGATAGGAGTGACACTTAATAGCACATTAGCTTCCTCTGCTACATGGGGCCAGTCTTGCAGTTTGAGCTGTGAGATCACAACTTATACTGCAAAACATGCCCAGCTCAGTAAAGGAAACTTATGTGCTATTAAGCTCTGCTCCTCCTGCAACCGTGCATATGTAGAGGGGGGGGGGGGGGGGAATGCAAGGAGGCAGACCTGATCCCATCAGGCTTTGCCTTCTCAAGACTCGCCTTATAGTGAGTTCCTATGATCACCACTGCTACCCAGTCCACCTGCTAAACAGTCCAACAGATGATGCTGGCAGCACTTGAAGTGCTCCTCAACTCACAGCACCCCGGGCAATGCCCAGCTTACCCTGTCCAAAGGCCAGCTCTGCACGGGCATGAGATAGAAACCCAGAACTGGTGTTACATCTTATGAGAACAGGCAGATTATTTGGCAACACAAATGCTTTTTTCTTTTACAATGTGACATAAGAGATGATGACAGAAATGGACCAATTGAACTATGCCTAGTTATTCCTAGCTGTCAGCTGTAGCAGTTCAGTTTTTACTTTCTTCCTCTTTGGTTCTCTACCCTCTTGGGTAGATGAGCATTTTATATAGCATTTTTAACCAAACACTCATATACAAAATAGAGAGCAAACTTAGGAACAACATGGTAGCAAAACAGTTGAAGAGAAGGAACACGGAGGGGAAAGAAAAGAAATTTATTTTGTTTACCTTCACCCGTCTTTCTCTAATAGGAGCAACTCAATGGGAGTCACACATATGGGACTAGTTAGTTAAGGGCTGCCTTCAAATATAAAATGGATTAAGATAAGACCAAAAAGCAGCACATTGGCACTGCAAAGAAAGACAGGATGATAACTCTGCAAACCAACAGCAATGGGCCCTGTTTTACTCTGCCAGCTTTGAATAGCGATGAAAGAAAGTGTCATGACAATGTCTGGGGAATGCATGGATTGAACCTCATGTTTCAGCTTTGCTAATCTCCTGTAAGGAAGCCGACCTTAGTTCAGCAGCCAATACTGCCATCACTCTGAAAGTCAAGGCTTTGACATGTCCTTCCATGGTCAACCCTGCCAGGGATTAACAAGAGATGCAACCCAGTTAGAAATGATAATCTGACTTAGAGTCTCTTGGCCTAATACTGTCAAAAAAACAAAACAAAAAAAAACCCAACAACAAATGCTGGATGAACTTTTAAGGTCTTTTTTTTTCTGTGCAACGGGTTTTATAGTATACATTTTCCCTTAAGCATATTGGGCAAGATTGTTCAAAAGATGGCTGACTGATGAAAGTGGAAATCTGTCACCATCTTCGGTAGCTACTTAACATGGGAATGGAGCACTACCCTGTTATGATTAAGCAGCAAGGAGGACAAATCACTAAGAACTGCAGCTGAGTGACTTGGCTGGTTGAAGCAACAGCCACCAATAATATGACTTTCCCAGTCAAGTACCTGAACTTACAAGAACGGAGAGGCTCAAAGAGGCCTTCCATCAGCTTGTTTAAAACCATGCTGGATGTTCATGACACTGCAGTGCAAGGTCCTATGAAAAGCTTCAAATGACACAGGTACTCTCTGTTCAGCCCACTAAAGGCTAAACAGAGAGTACCCATCTAAAAACTGACAGTAAACATTAAAAAGAAAAAACACAAAGACTGAAATAATTTCTTATGCAGCATTCTGCTGATACATCCTCTTTTGTCCGATGGATTGAATGCATACATATGCACACATATGCAGAAGCTTATTCTAGAAAGCTCTTAAGTGATTCTCAAACAGCATATGTATTTGCACTTGCTCAAAATGTGTAACTCTCATTGAATCGCTGTACAGTAATCACATTATTTTGTAATAGTATTGGAAATAATTTCCTTGCTCAATCATCAATTTTGATGGTTTCTATTTTTTATGCTTTAATTACAGCAACAAAACTATTAACAGCACCCAACATCTTCCAACTCTAGGAACATGGCCACTGACACCTAGAAATGCATTATGGGAGATTTAGGGGGCTGTTGAAAAGATGCTTATTTTCTCGTCACTATTTAATTGCTCTTTAAAAATGTATCTAAAAATGAGTCAAGGAAATATGGGATCTGAAGTAGTAATTGAGAACAGTTTATAGCACTTTGCTTTTAAGGTGGATTGGAACCAATATATGAAGGAACAGGCATGGTTACTTGTTTGTATACTGCTAGATTCTGGTAACAACTATTTGCCTACATTTTATATGAGAACAATCACATGCGTTACTTTTAAAGCAGGTACCCTGCTAGTAAAAAACAAACAAACAAATAAAAAAATAAATGAAAAGGGCATACCAAGAAATGGAGAAATTTCTTACCTGATAATTTCATTTTCCTTAGTCTAGACAGATGGACTCAGGACCAATGGGTATAGTGTACGCCTGATAGCAGTTGGAGACAGAGTCAGATTTCAATCTGACATCAGCACTACATATACCCGTGCAGGAAGCTTTTCTCTTCAGTATTCTCCTCGAAAAGCAATTGTGGATATATGTGTGTTTGAATAACTTGATTAACTTTGAACTTGTTGACGAGATTTCTAGCTGGAGACCACCAGTGCACTCAACCAAGAAACACAGACACCTGGCAACTATGTGTGTGTTAACTAGGGGTAAACTCTGGCTTACCCGTGCTTGCCTTGCTCTCGGGGATTGTCACCCGAGGTTTCCGTGTTTCGGGTTAGCCATGGGCGGGATACTGAGTCCATCTGTATACACTAAGGAAAACAAAATTATCAGCTAAGTAATTTCTCCATTTCCTAGCGTGTAGCAGATGGACTCAGGACCAATGGGATGTACAAATGCTACTCCCGAACTGGGTGGGAACATAAGAACATAAGAAAATGCCATATGGGTCAGACCAAGGGTCCATCAAGCCCAGCATCCTGTTTCCAACAGTGGCCAATCCAGGCCATAAGAACCTGGCAGTACCCAAAAACTAAGTCTATTCCATGTTACCATTGCTAATGGCAGTGGCTATTCTCTACGTGAACTTAATAGCAGGTAATGGACCTCTCCTCCAAGAACGTATCCAATCTTTTTTTAAACACAGCTACACTAACTGCACTAACCACATCCTCTGGCAACAAATTCCAGAGTTTAATTGTGCATTGAGTAAAAAAGAACTTTCTCCGATTAGTTTTAAATGTGCCCCATGCTAACTTCATGGAGTGCCCCCTAGTCTTTCTACTATCCGAAAGAGTAAATAACCGATTCACATTTACCCGTTCTAGACCTCTCATGATTTTAAACATCTCTATCATATCCCCCCTCAGCTGTCTCTTCTCCAAGCTGAAAAATCCTAACCTCTTTAGTCTTTCCTCATAGGGGAGCTGTTCCATTCTCCTTATTTTGGTAGCCCTTCTCTGTACCTTCTCTATCGCAATTATATCTTTTTTGAGATGCTGCGACCAGAATTGTACACAGAATTCAAGGTGCAGTCTCACCATGGAGCGATACAGAGGCATTATGATATTTTCTGTTTTATTCACCATTCCCTTTCTAATAATTCCTAACATTGTTTGCTTTTTTGACTGCTGCAGCACACTGAACCGACGATTTCAATGTGTTATCCACTATGATGCCTAGATCTCTTTCTTGGGTTGTAGCACCTAATATGGAACCCAACATTGTGTAATTATAGCATGGGTTATTTTTCCCTATATGCATCACCTTGCACTTATTCACATTAAATTTCATCTGCCATTTGGATGCCCAATTTAACTACTCTGAACAATTTTGTGTCATCTGCAAATTTGATTATCTCACTCGTCGTATTTCTTTCCAGATCATTTATAAATATATTGAAAAGTAAGGGTCCCAATACAGATCCCTGAGGCACTCCACTGTCCACTCCCTTCCACTGAGAAAATTGTCCATTTAATCCTACTCTGTTTCCTGTCTTTTAGCCAGTTTGTAATCCACAAAAGGACATTGCCACCTATCCCATGACTGACCATGCCCATGGCCAACTTAGTACTTGCCCTTGCAAATGCTGTGTCCTCTTGGGCCTGAACATCCAGGCGGTAGAACCTCGAGAAGGTGTGAATAGAGGACCACGTCGCCACCCGACAGATCTCGGTGGGTGACAGCATCTTGGTTTCTGCCCAGGACGCTGCCTGGGCCCTTGTGGAATGGGCCTTGAGTTGTAGAGGTGGAGGCTTTCCTGCCTCTACATAGGCCACCTTGATGACTTCTTTGATTCAGCGGGCTATGGCTGCCCACGAGGCCGCTTCCCCTTGTTTCTTCCCGCTGTGAAGAACGAATAGATGGTCCGTCTTTCGTATGGATTCCGATCTTTCCAGGTATCCGACTAGGAGTCTGCTGACGTTAAGATGGTGAAGAAGGCGTGAGTCTTCCGAGTCCTTCTGCTCATCTGGAGATGGCAGCGAGATGGTTTGGTTTAGATGGAAATGAGAAACCACCTGTGGAAGGAAAGAAGGGACAATGCGGAGCTGTATGGATCCTGGTGTGAATCTAAGGAATGGTTCCCGACAGGATAGTGCTTGAAGCTCGGAGGTGCGACGTGCTGAACATATTGCCACTAGGAATGTAGTCTTCAAGGTAGGGAGCCGTAGTGACAGGCCGCAAGTAGGCCTGAAGGAAGCTCCCACTAGGAAGTCTAGTATTAGATCGAGATTCCATAGGGGCACCAGCCACTTTAGTGGTGGTTGGAGTTGCTAGACCCCTCTCAGGAAGCGGGAGATGTCTGGATGGGAAGGTAGACTGATGCTGTACACTTTGGCTCTGAGGCAGGCCAGCGTGGCCACCTGAACCTTGATGGAGTTGAGAGACAACCCCTTATGTAAGCCGTCCTGCAGAAATTCCAGGATTGTGGGGATTTTGACTGTCCGCGGAAGGATGTCGCGTCTTCACACCAGGCTTCGAATATTCTCCATATTCGTATGTAGGATAGAGACGTGGAAAACTTGTGTGCTCTGAGCAAGGTTTCAATCAGTGCCCCCGAGTATCCGCTCTTCTTCAGGTGCATCCTCTCAATGGCCAGACCGTAAGAGAGAATCAAGTTGGGTCTTCGTGGAGGATCAGTCCTTGCTGGAGTAGATCCCTGTGTGGAGGTAGAGACAGGGGGCTCCCCGCCAGAAGTCTTCGCATGTCTGCGTACCACTGCCTTCTTGGCCAGTCCGGGGCCACTAGAAGTACTAGCCCCCTGTGGTGTTCTATCTTGTGGATGATCCCGCCCAGTAGTGGCCATGGATGAAAAGCATACAGCAGATCTTCCTATGGCCAGGTCTGGACGAGTGCGTCTATTCCCTCTGATTGTGGTTCTTGTCTGCGGAAGTTGGGAACTTGGGCGTTGGACTGGGTTGCCAGAAGATCCATGGCTGGTGTTCCCCAGCAGTTTATTATCAACTGGAAGGCTGTGGGTGACAGCATCCATTCCCCTGGGTCTAGACTTTCTCTGCTGAGGTAATCCACAGTGACGTTGTCTTTTCCTGCGATGTGGGCAGCTGAGATCCTTGCAGGTTTCCTTCCACCCATGCCATCAGGGGATCTATTTCCAGGGATACCTGTTGGCTTCTGGTTCCTCCCTGGCGGTTGATGTAGGCAACTGTTGTGGTATTGTCTGACATGACTGATGGATTCGCCCCGGAGTCTGTGATTGAATCGTAGGCAGGCTAGCCTGACTGCCCGGGCTTCCAGTCGGTTGATGTTTCATCCAGACTCTTTCTTGTCCCATTACCCCTGGGCCGTCAGTTCCTGGAAGTGAGCTCCCCGCCCTTGTAGGCTCGCATCCGTGGTGAGCAAGACCCAGGTCAGTGGGGATAGCCTTACTCCCTTGCTCAGATGGTCTTGTAGCCACCATAGGAGCTGGGTCTGTACCTCTGCTGGTAGCTGGAGGCAAACTGTGTAGTCCTGGGACTTCGGGTTCCATCATTACAGTAGGGAACGTTGTAGTAGTCGCATGTGGGCCCTTGCCCATGGGACAACTTCTAGGATTGATATCATGAGACCAAGGACTTGGAGGTAGTCCCATACCATGGGGCGAGCACCATTCAACAGTTTTTTCAACTGGTCCATAAATTTCCTTCTCCTTGTAAGGTATTCTAGTGATTGGGAGGGCTGCAGGCAGCTCTTGGTTGTGTTGACAACCCACCTGAGATTCTGCAGTAGATTCTTGACTCTGGTGGTTGCCTGATGACTTTCCTCTGGAGATTTTGCCCTGATCAGCCAATCGTCCAGGTACGGGTGTACAAGGATTCCTACTTTCCTCAGTGTCACCGCCACTACCACCATGATTTTGGTGAATGTCTGAGGGGCAGTAGCTAGTCCGAAGGGTATCACCCGGAACTGGTAGTGAAGGTCCATGATCGCGAAACGTAGAAAGCGCTGGTGGTCGTGATGGACCGGGATGTGGAGATAGGCTTCTGACAGATCCAGGGAGATCAGGAATTCTCCCAGCTATACTGCCCTTATGACCGAGCATAGGGTTTCCATGCGGAAGTGTGGTACCCTCAAGTAGCTGTTGACAGACTTGAGGTCCAGGATGGGCCGGAATGTTCCCTCTTTCTTGGGGATGATAAAATAGATGGAATAGTGTCCAGTATTTTGTTGGTGCATGGGCACTGGTGTTATGGCCTTTAGAGCGAGCAATTTTGGCAGTGTGGTTTCCACTGCCGTCCTCTTGGAGGGGGAGTGGCATGGGGATTTCACAAGTTTGCCTGGAGGGTTGCTGTGGAAGTCCAGATAGTATCCCTCTCGAATGATGGTTAGGACCCACTTGTCTCAACCCATCTTTGGTAGAATAGGGCAAGCCTGCCACCTATGGCTTCTTCCTGTGGATGGGTCTGTTGATTCTCATTGTGGGATGTGGCTGGGGCCTGCACCTGAGCCGGCTCCCCTCTTGTTGTGTCTGTTCCGAAAGGACTGGCCCCTGTCTGCGGGGCGAGGTGCTTGGTATGTGTTTTTGTATGGTCTAAAATGCTGTGATCCTCTGCCCCTGGGTTTTCGGGGCATTGGCTTCTTTTGTTCCTGTCCTCTGGTAGCCGAGGTACTGGGGATTCACCCCATTTGTCGGCTAACTTCTCCAGTTCGCTTCCGAAAAGGAGGGCTCCTTTAAAGGGCATTCTCGTGAGTTTCATCTTGGAAGTCACGTCGGCTGACCAGCTTCGGAGCCAGAGTTGCCTTTTGGCTGTCACTAAGGATGAGACGCCCCTGGCTGAGGTGCGTACCAGGTCGGAGGTTGCATCCATGAGGAAAGATTTTGCCGGTTCTAATGTTTCGACGGACGTGGTTGTGTCCCTGGAAAGCGACAAGCAGGCACGTGTCACAAAGGCGCAGAAGGCCATGATCTGCAGGGACATAGCTGCGACTACAAATGACTGTTTATGGATGGATTCCTGACGTCTGTCCTGGGCATCCTTGAATGCAGCTCCTCCCTCGATTGGAATGGTGGTGTGCTTCACGTCAGTGCAGACCATGGCGTCCACTTTGGGGAATCCCAGGAGTTCAAGGGTGTAAACAGAAGCACAACTATGAAAATTGCTTGAACTAAACATGACCACTGACTTGAACATGTGCCAAGGATTCAAAGCGTAGCCCAAGCCTTTTTTTCTTAACCAGAAAACAACAATTTCTTACTCTGGAGGCTTTAATGCCTCCAGAGTAAAGGTCAATCTTACTTACTAGCTCTGCTTGACATCTCGGCAGCGTTCGACACAGTTAACCACACAATCCTCATCAACCGTCTGATGGATATAGGCATATCAGGTTCTGCACTCCTCTGGTTAAAATCCTTTCTAAGCGACAGGTATTACAAAGTGAAAATTATCAACAAAGAGTCTCCCCCTATAGCCGCCAAGCAAGGAGTTCCCCAGGGTTCCTCGCTCTCACCGACCCTATTCAACATATATCTTCTCCCCCTATGCCAACTTCTCAATAACCTTAACATCACCTATTTCATCTATGCGGACAACGTGCAGATCCTAATCCCCATCAAGGATCCCATCTCCGACACCCTAAACCATTGGAATAGCTGTCTACACGCTATCAATCTTCTTCTCACAAGCCTCAGCCTTGTTCTCAATACGTCCAAGACTGAACTGCTGGTCATCTCCCCCAATGATAATAACCCTCTAGCCAACTCTACAAATACACCTTTAGTAAATCAAGTGCGAGACCTCGGAGCCATCCTAGACTCCAGTATGAACTTTAAAAAATTTAACACCACTAAAGAAGGATTCTACAAACCTCAAGTCCTAAAACAGTTAAGACCACTCCTTCACTTCCATGACTACCGCTCTGTACTTCAAGCCATTCTATTTTCAAAGATTGACTATTGTAACGCGCTTCTACTTGGTCTTCCGGCTTCTTCCACCAAACCTCTTCAGATGCTGCAAAACGCTGCAGCCAGGATCCTCACAAACTCTCGCCGTATGGACCACATCACACCGATTCTAAAAATACTGCACTGGTTACCCATCCGCTACAGAATTCTCTTCAAGACACTGACCATCATTCACAAAACCATATATCAGCAATCCTCTCTCCAACTCTCCATACCCCTCAAACCCCACTCCTCTGCAAGACCTACCAGATCTGCATACAGCGACTCCCTCCAGGTTCCCCCGAACAAAACCGCTATACATAACACCATTGAAAAACGTGCGCTATCAACTGCTGGTCCGCATCACTGGAATTCTCTCTCGCCAGATCTCCGCAAGGAACATTGCCATATCACATTCAGAAAAAAATTAAAAACATGGCTGTTCACCCAAGCATTTCCCTGAATAAACAATTATGGTAACTTACTTGGACCATCACCCCACCATTGCGCCCTCTTGCCACCTCACAATGGAACTGTTTTCTGCCAACTACGCTCTTATATAACTGGTACAATCGACCCCTCTGTGTAATTCATATATAACTTCTCCATGTGTAAATTATAAAGTGTAAATTGTATTTTATTTTTCCATGTAAACAACTTCTCCGTGCTTCCGCCACAGCTCTTCAGTTAGAAATCGTTAATCTATCCTTTTTTTCCCAACAGCCCTGTTTGACTTTCCCTGCTGTAATGTAACTTTCGCTTTCAGTGTTAATTGGTTTACCCCGAGTTCATCGTAAACCGGTACGATAAGACATGGCTCTTGAGCATCGGTATATCAAAAGAATTTAAATAAATAAATAAATAATGCGGGAGGATATCAATTCTGCCCTATGCCTTATTGAGTGGGATGCTCTGCAGATGGAACACTTCCATTTCACAAAGACCTATTCCAGGAGCTCACCTTCATCAATGTCGGATGGAAGGCCATCTACAAACACTTTTTGTGAGAAACGCTCTATCCGCTCTCCATTCTGATGGCCTGAATAGCAATTTGGCGAATTCAGGACACCAACTTGTTCACTATGACCGTCATCCAGCAAGCTGTCATCAATGGGGAACAGGGAAGAACGACCTTTGACGGACGTGGTTGCGTCCCTGGAAAGCGACAAGCAGGCACATGTCACAAAGGCGCAGAAGGCCGCGATCTGCAGGGACATAGCTGTGACTACAAATGACTGTTTATGGATGGATTCCTGACGTCTGTCCTGGGCATCCTTGAGTGCAGCTCCTCCCTCGACTGGAATGGTGGTGTGCTTCGTGTCAGTGCAGACCATGGCGTCCACTTTGGGGAACCCCAGGAGTTCTTTGGCTGAGGGTTCCAGGGGGTATAGAGCTTCTAGGGCCCATCCTCCTTTGAAATTGGCCTCCGGAGCATTCCATTCCAGGTCAATCAGTTGTTGTACGGCCTGCAGCATTGGGAAATGGCATGAAGCCTGACAGAGCCTGACCAAAACAGGGTTCATCTTTGGCTCCCCTGCGGTGCTTGTGCCTGGGATGGCCAGCATCTTCAGGCTCAGAGACACGAGATCTGATAACTCGCGTTTCTTTTCCAAAGACATCATGCTTTGGTATGGTTCCGTTCCTGGAGGGATTTCCCCTTCCTCCAGGGAGTCTGGCTCTTCCTCGGAGGTGTCCGTGTCCCCTAAGGGGAAGCTTCTGTCTGGAGGAGGTACATCTCGGGGAGGCCGAGAGGGGTCTGGAAGGTTTTGGTCTTATGCTGGAGGCTGTGGCTGTGTCACAGGTGGCACCAATTGTGCCTGGACAAAGGTTTGCAGCCCTTTGAAGAATTCCACCCAGGAAAAAGGTTCCTGGGTCCATATTGAGACCAGCGGCGTTCCCAGAGGGACCCATCTGAGGAGGGGCCGAGCTGGGGATAGAGAGGTCTGGGGTACTATTGTTGGTGGAGCAGGATTCCTCTACTGGCAGAGGGGGGCCTTGTTTCGGATCCCCCAGAGCCTCCTTGCACTGTAGGCACAGGGCAGTAGCCACTTCGTGTTGTGCAGCTCTCAGGTGGCAGGCTGGGCAGAGGGCTTGTCCCTTGGCTTTCTTGGCTGGTGGTGCCATGATTTGTGTGCGTAGAGTCGTTCAAAACTCATCTGTGCACTTATTTTCGCACGCCGGGAGGCTTAGATATGCTCTCCAGGTGCACCGACGTTGTGCATGCAAGTTGCGAAAGATGTGAGTGCAGGCCGCTATGTGTACTTATAGGAGATGTGTGCGCCGCTGTGCGCACAGGCGTAATTTGTGCGCCCGGCACAAATGCGCACGCCGCTGTGTGCACTGCTCAGTTGTGCGGACAATACGGCAATCAAGGTGGGGGGGGGGAATGGCGCGGACGACCATGCGGGCAAGATGGCAGGCCCTCCCCCCCCCGGAGGGTCTCCATGTGGGAGGACCCTCGCACTGGATCGGGGTCTAGCCCGGGCGGGGCTGCCAACCCGATAGGACAGATGCCAGATGGCGATCTGTGCGGCTATCCGAGCCTCGGAGACCAGAGACTTTAAGAAAAGTTTTCTACCTTACCTTGTCTCGGCGCTTCCCGGTCTCATGCCAGGCGGTCTCCGGCTGCGGGGGGCAGAGGGAAAATACCTTCACTGCCGCGCTCGGTATTGCACCTGCTGCCTCTCAGCCACTCCCGTTCCTTTGGGCTAAATGCAGGCCGGGAATCAGCTACCGAACCGAGACTTTACCTCTGAGGGATCTTGGAAATCACCTCAGGAATTCTCGACTGGGGGAGGGACCCTTAGGTATCACCGCAGGAGAGCGGGGCTCATCTGTAGAGGTAAGATTATTTCTTTTTTCTTTGGGTTTGGATTTTCTAATGCTGTGCTAGCGTGGGTAGAGTCCCAAACTGCTATGGAGACGGAGAAATAATGAAGAGCAGAGCTTCCTGCAGGGGTATATGTAGTGCTGATGTCAGATTGAAATCTGACTCTGTCTCCAACTGCTATCAGGTGTACACTATACCCATTGGTCCTGAGTCCACCTGCTACACACTAGGAAAACTAGATTTTTCCCTCCTATAGGACCACTGTCGGGGGCGGCGGAGGTCCTAGCACCTTGTCGTCCTTATCTAAGAATGGTTTCCACTTGCAAACAGTTATTTTGTTATCAGCTGAGGATCCTTCTACTTTAAAATGGGTTTTTTATATTATGTTCCAACAAGTGCAATCAATAGTGCTAGCAAAAGCAAATCATTTGCATGACCATGTAGCAGGAATTTTATTAGCTGGAAAAGTCGGGAAGGACCTATCAAATTTTTTCTAGTAAATACAACTGCAAATTACAAACATGCAGCAGCACAAAGGTTCCATTCAAGTTTACAATAAACTAAAATTTAGTTCAAGGGTGTAAACAGAAGCACAACTATGAAAATTGCTTGAACTAAACATGACCACAGACTTGAACATGTGCCAAGGATTCAAAGCGTAGCCAAAGCCTTTTTTTCTTAACCAGAAAACAACAATTTCTTACTCTGGAGCTTTAATGCGAGAGGATATCAATTCTGCCCTATGAGTGGGATGCTCTGCAGATGGAACACTTCCATTTCACAAAGACCTATTCCAGGAGCTCACCTTCATCTATGTCGGGTGGAAGGCCACCTACAAACACTTTTCGTGAGAAACGCTCTATCCGCTCTCCATTCTGATGGCCTGAATAGCAATTTGGCGAATTCAGGACACCAACTTGTTCACTATGACCGTCATCCAGCAAGCTGTCATCAATGGGGAACAGGGAAGAACGACCTTCAAAAAGAACAGAAGTAAAGTTACACCAGACATGTTCAAAGCAAGAAATGCACTATCATACTACTGCTGTAGAATGTAGATGAGATGCACATTCAGTTACTAAATGGACATTTTAAAAGCATCTAGAAAGTTCAAGCTGAAAGTTGATCATGTGAAATTACATTTTTAAAAGGTTTTATTCACAGCAAAAAAAGTATTTATGTTTAAGTTACTTTAAAGTATACTTGATTACTACCAGCTCTAAAAACATGCCATAACCCCCCCCCCCAAAAAAAAAAGCAAGCCCCAAGCATATGCATATGCAAAGCATATGCAAAGCATATGCAGACTTCAGTTTAGGCAAATGCGTCTGCATTTGCCTAAACTGCAAACTGCATTTGCAAACTGCAAACTGCATTTGCAAACTGCATTTGCCTAAACAGTTTAGGCAAATGCGTCTGCAGTGTATGCATAGGATCCTTTCTATGCCAGCATTTACATGCATAAATCTCTGGGCAATTTTCAAAAGCCAATTTATAGGCATAAAACCAGCTTTTATATATGCAAATATTTTTGAAAGTTCAGCCCTAAAGTTACTCGCTTATTATTTTGTTAAAAAAACAAAAAAAAACTAACCAAAGATATATATATATATATTAGGGATGTGAATCATTTTTTGACGATTTAAAATATCGTCCGATATATTTTAAATCGTCAAAAATCGTTAGGGCCACGATACAATACCAATTCCCCCGATTTATCGTTAAAAAATCGTAAATCGGGGGAAGGGGGAGGGCAGGAAAACCGGCACACTAAAACCCCCTAAAACCCACCCCCGACCCTTTAAATTAAATCCCCCACCCTCCCGAACCCCCCCCCAAATGCTTTAAATAACCTGGGGATCCAGCGGTGGTCCAGAACGGCGGCGGTCCGGAACGGCCCCCTCAATTGAATCCTGTTGTCTTCAGCCGGCGCCATTTTGCAAAATGGCCGCCGCAAAATGGCGGCGGCCATAGACAAAAACGATCGACGCAGGAGGTCGTTCCGGACTCCCGCTGGACTTTTGGCAAGTCTTGTGGGGGTCAGGAGGCCCCCCCAAGCTGGCCAAAAGTTCCTGGGAGTCCAGCGAGGCTCAGGAAGCGATTTCTAGCCGCGAATCGTTTTCCGTACGGAAAATGGCGCCGGCAGGAGATCTGAACGACCTCCTGCAGTAGATCTCCTGCCGGCGCCATTTTCCGTACGGAAAACGATTCGCGGCAAGAAATCGCTTCCTGAACCCCGCTGGACTCCCAGGAACTTTTGGCCAGCTTGGGGGGGCCTCCTGACCCCCACAAGACTTGCCAAAAGTCCAGCGGGGGTCCGGAACGACCTCCTGCGTCGAATCGTTTTTGTCTATGGCCGCCGCCATTTTGCGGCGGCCATTTTGCAAAATGGCGCCGGCTGAAGACAACAGGATTCAATTGAGGGGGCCGTTCCGGACCGCCGCCGTTCTGGACCACCGCTGGATCCCCAGGTTATTTAAAGCATTTGGGGGGGGTTCGGGAGGGTGGGGGATTTAATTTAAAGGGTCGGGGGTGGGTTTTAGGGGGTTTTAGTGTGTCGGCTCACGATTTTAACGATTTTCACGATAGTTTACACACCCAAACGGCAACAATACGATTCCCTCCCCCTCCCAGCCGAAATCGATCGTTAAGACGATAGAGGACACGATTCACATCTCTAATATATATAAATAAAAATGTTAAATAGTTTGTACAAAATCGCTAATCTCAGAAACCACTGAACCGATTGCTTTCAAATTTGGACACAACCTTCATTTCACATACGGGAAGGTTCTTCTGTACTTACATTACAGATATGTCACACTTGTGACAGGTAAAATAGGTTTAAAGATTTTTTCGAGAAAACAGCGACATCTGTTACACCTTACACTAACACACGCTACACTAATCATTTCGCCAGTCCAGGTCCACGTTTCACTTCCATTTTAACACATTCGCACACTTTTTTTGCCGGAAGATAACTATTTCCTTTACAGATAAAATACACCCACTACCCTCCTCACACATGCCAAATTTATTTACTTCCCAGGCCCTCACAACACACACAAAACCTGACAGAAGTCCGGGAGGCTCCAGCGGGGGGCCAGGACCGGTCCGGGACACATCTCCTGCACTACGGCCGTCGGCTGCCAGCAATCAACATGGCGCCGACGGCCCTTTCCCTTACTATGCCACTCGGGGACACCAATGGCGGCAGTAGCCCATGTGACATAGTAAGGGTGAGGGCCCGTCGGCGCCATTTTCAGGACTGGCAGCTGGCGGCCCTTTGCCCTTACTATGTCAGAGGACCTACTGCTGCCATTGCTCCACCCCACTGACATACATGCTGATACAGTAAAGTGTGGCCGCGGTTACCCTGCTTCTAACTCACAATTTGGCCGCGTAAGTCCAACCCGTGATTCACTATCCCTTTTAACTCATCCTTACCGCTTCTTTAAATCAACCGGTAACCCTTTCCGCCCACAGCATGTATATGAGATGTAAACGCTCCGATTAGCTATTCCCTCCCATACAGTAATGTGCGCCCCGATTATCTCCTTTTTAACCTGTAGTTTTGCCGCGCGTTTAACCTGCTAACTTACCGTCTACCCTTACCCCTGCGTTAGTGTGGAGCGTCAGGTCAGAGACGAAATTTCATGGGCAAACGACCCCCTCACTCCCCGGGACCCTTACCCTGGCGTTAGTGTGGTGTGACAGCAATAGGCAGGCTCCGGTCAAAATCCCCCCCTCCCGAAGCAAGGCGCAGGGCGAAAATCGGCTCATGTCATTAAAACAAAAGTAAATAAAGTGTAATAAAAGTAAACTTACTGCATGTGAATTTTCTTTGAACAGTCCTCTCTCCCCTCCTCCCGAGGCGCGCACTGCGGCTCCCCTGCCTCTCGGGAGCAGCCGGCGGCGAAAGCGGCTTCCAGCAGCCCCCACCGGCGAAGGTGGATGAATGGATGCCCGTACGCCTGGATGAATGCACGCCCGCCGGCGAAGGTGAGTGAATGAATGCATGCCCGTACGCAGCGGAAGCCGGCGGGCGTGCATTCATTCACTCACCTTCGCCGGCGGGTGTGCATTCATCCAGGCGAGGGAGCCGGCGGGTGGCGGTGAAAGCGGCTTCCAGCAGCCCCCGCCGGCGGTGAATGAATGCACGCCTGTGTGTGCAATTTGGGAGCTCGTGGCGTGACGTCACGACGTTTGACGTCATGGCGTGTGATGTCGGCATTCGCTAATGCACTACCTTGAGCGCCCAAATTGCACACACAGGCGTGCATTCATTCACGTTCGCCGGCGGGGGCAGGGGAGCCAAAGTGGCTTCCAGCAGCCCCCGCCGCAAAGGTGAATGAATGCAATTTGGGCGCTCAAGGCAGTGCATTAGTGAACGCCGACGTCACACGCCGTGACGCCAAATGTCGTGACGTCACGCTTTGAGCGACCAAATTGCACACACAGGCGTGCATTCATTCACCTTCGCCGGCGGGGGGCTGCTGGAAGCCGCTTTTGTGCCGGCTCCCCCCTGGGAGGCAGGGGAGCCGTAGTACGCGCCTCGGGAGGAGGAGAGAGAGAGAGGACTGTTCAAAGAAAATTCACATGCAGTAAGTTTACTTTTATTACACTTTATTCACTTTTGTTTTAATTTTCGCCCTGCCTTGCTTCGGGAGGGGGGGAGAGAGGACTCGCAATCCCCCCTGGTACCTGTCATTTCAAACGTCATTTGAAATGACAGGTACCAGCGCACCCAGGATACTGTATAGGCGCTGTATAGCGCTCTATACAGTAAAATGGATTGTGCGGGCCTAACGCTTCACGGACGCTTCTCGGACGCGGCTTGCAGTTGCATGCTATTTCAATACAGTATCGAGCGGTAGGTGATCCGAACTGTGCGTGCTGCAAACACGGGTGCGCCCGGCCGTAACGCACCTCTTCCTACCGCTCCTTACTGTATCGGACTGATAGTAAGGGCAAAGGGCCGTCTGAACCCGTTTCAGTGCTCGCAGCCGACGGACCAACGTCAATACATCGCTCCCGGACTGCTCCTGAACGCCGCTCCACCGACTGACATTTTTATCAGGTCTCGAGGGGTCTGGAGGGTGGGGGGTGGTAATGAATTTATTGCGAACATTTTGAGGAGGGGTCACAAGGGGGGGGGCAGGTTTCATTCATTCGGCAACTCTGGGGGGGGGGCAGGAGAGTGTGGGGTGGTTAGTTTAAGAGAACGTTTCTCATAGGGTTGTTTTTTGGGGGAAGGGGGAGGTTCACACACAAATACATACACTAAACTTGCACGATCTCGGGAACGCACCAAAATAGCCCTCCCCAGACCACAAAACAAATTTGGGAGTGCAAAATTGGTTAGGCACTCCCCTATTTGGCTACATAACGCGCACAGATGCCCTGGGACAGACCACATGTAGCACCAACAATTTTAATTTCCCAGGTCTTGGGAGGGGGCAGGAGGGTGGGGGGTTATTATTTGATTTAAAGGGTTGGGATTGGGTTTGTTTTTTTTGGGTTGGGGGGTTCCCACAGAAATAGAAAGACAAAAGTTTTCTTATCCGAAGGGTAGGCAGTAGGCGGGGGGAGGTGACAGTGAGGGGAGGGAGAATGAGGGAAGCGGTGAGTGTGAGAGGAGAGAGTTGGAGTGAGTGACCAAGGGGGAGGAGGATGAGTGACTGAGGTAAATGAGCAAGGGGAAGGGAGGGAAAAGAACCTGACTCTGCCACTGCAACGCATGGCGGGGTACCGCTAGTGTGTGTGTATATATATATATATTTTCCAGAACATGGAAAAAAGGGGGAAAGAAATATTGAAAGGCTAAAATGAGAAACACTTGTGTCAGGCAACAATGCTGACCAACTGTGGACTTAAACCTCAGCTGCAAATTTCATCTTGGGTTTCTCCAGCTGGTGGAGCTCGGGCACTACTATCTGCTTTGAGACCAAGCAGTAGTAACCATACTTGTATCTTCGACAGGTACCTCTCTCTAGATTATGCTGCAGAAATTACCAGCCCATCATCTTAATATGGGATGAATACACACACCAGGCTTTTCCACGACAGCTTTTTGTATGCAAGAACCATACAAAAACAAAACAAACAAAAAAAGGCTTGTATTAGCACAAGTCCAGAACTTGTCTGCAGTGAAGCCAATTGGCAAAGCTATTCTTTTGGTCTTCCCGGTCTAGACTTTTCTATTGTCTAGCTATAGTTAAAAATACATTTTAGACGATTCACAGAAGAATGAACGACTTCACCAGAAGAGGCCTATCATCCTCTGATCTGTGAAGACTCCTTAGTACAAATATAAACAATTGTGATTATGCATGCCCATACTATCAGCCCTCCCACCCCCCTCAAAAAACAAAAAACCAACTAAGCCCTGTAACCCACAGCACATACACAGAAAAAGTCAAATCATCTCAAATATGTAACTTCTATGCAGTAATGTCTCACTGACCAAGCTTATGGTATACAAGTTGCACAAAAATATGCAAAAGGCAAATACCCTGACTACACACATCTGTAAATTTACTTCAACAATTATTTTCTAGTGCATTTACATTTCTGAAAGGCATGAGGTAACATCACTGGGAACATCCTTTTCTCCACAGAACGGGCAGTGCAAGAAATGCAAGCATCCACACGGCTGTGAGAGAGGCGAGGGAGGCGTTTTGTATCTGTCACATCAATCCCTGGCCTCTTGACCGCACCTACCAACGAGGCTGCCGTGCATTACTAACATCCAGATATCTTCCTTGTACAAACCTGATGAAGGCACAAACTAATTTCTTACTTTGTCAGATACGAGTGAGTGATAGCCTTTATTGACCTGAGCTGGATCTGTATCACTTCTATTGAAACCCTTTGAATCATCGCCAGATAAATAAAGTGAAATTGGGCTGAGTTTTCCCACTGAAAGCAGAAACCAGTTTAGAGAACTATTCATTTAGGCAAAGCAACTACAAAAGGGACTTAAAGCAGCAGTATTAGATTGTTCAAAATATCAACTTTATCTGGATTTTTGGTTCTGTTGCTTCCTTTTCTTCTTTATTCATTGGCCTAACTTTGACCTCTCCTTTTACTTTAAGTAAAAGTGTGCATCTTATTATGGCCACACCCATGTCTGAAAGTCTCCCTTTTTCTGTGGCTGATGCAACATTGCTGCTTTGGATCGGTGTAATACTCATATAAAGGTTTCATATGGATCAGCCCAATTTAGTTGGATTAACAAGAGTTATAAAATCTTGTAATCCTACAATCTCCTCAGGCATTAAATAAAAAAAAAAAAAAGTAAAATAAGATCTTAACTTTTTTCAATGTTTAAAAGGAACTAAATTATCTATTTCCAACCCTGCAGGCTTTAACCATTTAAAAAATACCATAAATAAATAGACAAGGATAGGATTCCTCATCTGGGAAACATGCTCATTCTGTCACAACAAACTATTAATGATACTACCAGCCAGTTACAGTCCTGTTAGATCTTGCACCAAAAGACCTTCATGCCTGATCTTAAAGAAACTGTGCATGCTTTAGCTTTTGGTGGATTATTTACATAAGAATCCACCAGAAGCAGAACATTATCATTTCTGTGGTCAGAATCTGTGGCGTTCAAAATATGTTGCAGATTTTTTTTTTTTTAAGCAAGATATTAATGTGCTTAGAATAGAGATTAGATCGGCTCCACTAGAAAGAGCTCTCACCAATAGCCACCACCCATTCCTTTTCCTGGGGCTGTGAGCATCAGTTTCACAACACATCCAACTCCAGCCAGCTTGAAGCATAAGTAAGATGCAGACTGTTCTCAAATCATCCTCTCTCCCTCTTAAGAGCACAATTAACTTCCCACTGAGCTCTCAGGCTGACCTACAACGTCCCACTTACATTGGCAAATCAGAGAGTCACACTGTAGTAAATGTGACATTTTACTTCTCCGCCTGAACTCCAGTTCCCTCAGGAACAGTCGTATGGCATTTAAACACACACATACACACACAAAATTATTAAGGCCAAATGTGTCTCTGGATATTTTAGAAAGATGCACTCAAGAAGGCTGCTATAGCCAAAATGTTCACGCCCCTTTTTTGTACCACTGGAGCTATAAATAAAGCTGGGAGAGAAACTTGTGGAATGTTCAGACAATACAATGTAGGGAATGCTGGAAACATGCGATTTCTGACTCAGTCCACAAATACTTCCAGTGTGCACGATGCCTCCATCATAAGGGAACAGAAGAAACATGCGGGACGGAGGATGTAAGAGGCAGCATTGCAAAAGTCTGAATGATCAGCTATGGTTTAAATGTACAACTATAAATAGCAAGACATTTCAAACTCCTTAATTGTGAGGATATTAATGTTAAGAGGAAACGGAAATTGTCCTGGGTCAACATTTGAATACTAAACTACATGAGATAGCATGATTATAATAAACTAAAACTAGATTGGATCTTAGGCAGTCTTCTTAATTGTAGGGCTAATGAATTGATAATATATACAGTTTTTATACAAAGTTTTTACCAATTGTGGTCCATTTTCTTACTCATTTAGCTAAAAATGATGCACTTATCTCTTAAAAAAAAAAAAGTGGATTGTGGCTTCCTACTGGTCTGATAGGTCTCCCTGTGGCTTTGGTGTGCTTTAGCTCCAAGCACGTTAATTTTAACTGCTCAACAGAAACTTTAACATGGGCACAAAAGGTTTTCAGTGGCTCCGAATGCCACCAAAAGAGCAAGCCGGCCATCTGTTCACAGTAGCAGGCATGTCCAAGGTCATTCATGTGCACTGTGGTAGTCACTAAGGTAGCTCCAGGCACCCCAAACATTTAATCGGATTTATATTTCCCTATAAAATGCAAAGCAGTGTCTGCTCTTACTGCTCAGGACAAAATGTCAAAGTCACACCAATCAATTCTAGGACACAAAAATTCTGTACTCTGCCATGATGAAAAAGCATACAAGTTTAAATGGCAACTCATTTTTCATTCATAATTTAATCAAGGCTTATTTACATCTATTTGTTTTTAACTATAACTGCATATAAATGCTGCACAAGCAGCTACAAATAGTAATTGTGGGTTATTGGGAACAAGAGCATAGAATCCAATAAGCTTGAAATGTTTTAATGAAACACACAGCAAATATTTGAGGTACCAATGAAATATGATTAGTACCAAGTATGCTTTAATTAAACATTTTTGATTTAGAGGCGCACATAAGATCAAAGCCTTTAACAGCTGATTCAGTTTGCCACAAACATGACCACAGCATGCAGATGTGACAAAACTACAATCAATAATCTGGGCTAATTAATCACAACATTGATCAACGGCGGCTCAATCAAGAGTAATTGCTGTTTAGCAAATGTAAGTGCATTACCTCGTCTTCGCCCATAACTCCTTGCTGCGTGTAAACAAAGCACAAATGATAAAAAGTCAAAGATCTGTGCATGGACCAACTCTACAACAAGAATGAGTGCACAAGAAGCATTGGCAAATGGTGATCTGAAAAGTCAAATTACAAATAGCACTAAGCACTAAGACACATCCTATTAAGAAAGGGCGTGCTCTGTATTTGTGATTTATTAAGTCAGGGGTTCACAACTTCAATCCCCAAGGGCTGCAAACACACCTAGTTTTCAGGGTAACTAAGCTATGCAAATAAACCGGGTTCTTCACTCATGTGCATGCAGATTCATCTGATGAATATATTTGTGGCTGTGTAGAAAACTAGATGTGTCTGCAGCCCTCAAACACTGTAAGGTGCTGCAAATCCAAATGCAAATGTCCCACTTTGGATAATGTTAAGTTTGCATTTCTCATCTGTAAGAGAGATGCCCTCCCATGTAACCTACCCAATATCAAAACAAAAGTTATTTGTACTCCTGTTCTTATCAGAAAAAGAATACTGTATGGGATTTTAAATACATGTCTAGTAGCAGAGATAAAAAGGTTTCTTTCAGAAAACGTGCATGTGAAATGTTAAATGAATCAGAAGACTGCAAAGCACAAGGAACAGTTTGTACAATCCTTTGCAGAGACAATAAAAAGGCTGTAGTGCAATCCTTGACCTTCCTCTGTTCATCTTGGTTTTCTGCCATCTTTTTACATCAGAGTTTTCTTAAACAAAAGATCATTTGTAATCACTAAACAAAATCACGCCTGAAGTCACAAGAAATGCCATTGTATAAAGAGCATGTTTGTTGCTTTGCCTTCATGCATCGTTTTTTTAACTGGCTAAGCAGAAGTATTCTCTGCTAGGACTAAGGTAGAGGAAAGGATCCAGTGACTGGTTCCACGTCAGAGAACCCCCGAGATCTGCTCGCAGACCAGGGAGCGAAGCAGCAGGCCAATGAAGGGCATGGGTGACTGAAAGCCATTCAAGGGATCAATCCAAAGCAGTTTTCCTCTCTAATGTTCTGATGTTGCAATGATGAAACAAACTGGTGGTGCCTCATAAATGTAATACCACAGGGTTATTTTTCACAGGTTTTAAAACCAACAAAAACATTTTCAAATTACGTCCACTTAAATTATTTTCAGTTTGTTTTTCGTCTCCAACGAATTTTTTTTTTAACTCACTCCTCCTCATTCTCCAAACCTGCTCTGGTTGTGCCAGCACTAAAGCAACACTTCTAGCACACAGGATTGCCCACAGTATCAACTTGTCACTTGTGGCTCCATTGCTTCCACAGGATATCCTTTTGTCTGCATCTTACTGCGTGTGTTTTACAGTTTTATGGTATTACAAATATACTTCATTTTAAAAACTGAAACAGACCAAAACTTGGCAACATCAAATATATACGTAAAACAAACAACCAAACTGGGGCATATCATCTGGACAAAAAGACTGCTCAACATGCACCCCAATCAATATAATTGGAAAGGCCTCATTTTAAATTATTTCTGTCCCTTGGTGCTCTTAGACAACAAGATGTTTAAAGCATCAGACAAACATCATGGAAAGGAGATTTCAACTATTTCATGCCAGAACCCTTCTCTGTTTGTGCACGGTCATTTGATGGCAATGGGGCACATGGAGGTGTAGAAAATCTGGCACCAGATTACTCGAGAGTTTTATTCCCGAGGAGTTTTGACAGTTGCCATGCTTTCACTTTCTTACCAGTCCCATTATTCATTTCTGGAGCGGTACTGGATGCATGAACTTCCATGGCTTGCTTTCTTTACTCTCTCTCTCAGTCCACTTAAGATTTGCCCCTTCAGTGCTTCTTTACCTCACCATCCTCCATCTCTTTTCAAATCTGGTCTCCAGGCTCATGAGATATCTTTTGTATTAGGTGGGGCTAAATTTGAACCAATTTAAACCACATTTTTTTTGTACTTCAGTAAAACCTGTTTCCATTATGGCCTGCTCCCCCCATCCAACTGTGGACTAAGATTTACCCTTTTTTTTTTGCTTGTATTTCTTCTTTTTGGTTACTTTAATCCTTATAGTGATGATTTCTTTTGCATGAAGTTGTCATGCGTAAGGTTAAATAAAGGAAGAAAGTGAAAACCGTACACATGCACGGATCTCCTGGTACTTTTCAACTTTACTTTCTGAAAATGGCCTGAACCTCCCCAGGTTCGGCTGATTTTCAATAGTGTAACTTGTTGGACCTCAGTGGTTTGGGTCCAACAGGTGGATATGTCTCCGGATGGACAGGGAGGTGGATTCACCAGCCCCAAAATGCTTTGTACGTGTATTAAATGATAAAAATATACTGTACTGCATGTTTTGTAGTTCAACTATGAGACAGGAAACATTCACTTTAGACACCACATGAAATGCAAAGCGTGACATTTTTAAACAAATTCTGCATCACATATCAAAAAAGAAAAGGGATTGATTACTGCTTTAATCTAAGTAGAGGAATAATTATTTAACTTACACTGTATTCATTTATGCAATAAAAACTTGGCATTAATGGCTCTGTATTACAATTGCTAGACCTGCATACAAAGACTTCCAACTCCATTTACGGAGAACTTCTAAAGTGCTAGTAAGGGCCCTTTTCCCAATGGAATTAAGGAAAAAAAAAGAGGGGGGAGACAGCCTTTGAAGAGTGTTGTATAAAAAACACAGCTATTTTGTTTTCAGTGTCCTACAGTTGCCAGGCTTTTGTTTTATTTGGAACCTGATAAAGAATCACAGTGCGGTGCACTGGCACAGCTCCCGCCCTGCACATCCTGCTTCTGGTGGGGCCTTCAACAGGAAGATTCTCAGTAACAAAGTCTGGAGTACTGGCTATGGACGCTGGATCCAGCCGAAGCCCTGCACCTGGTTTTGAATGGGTAGCTGTGTGGGGCTCAGAGCTTGTATCTTGCGACAGCAAAGCCAGAAGGCCAGTTATCATCTGGGGCAAGTCAAACCTTGAAAGTGACTTTTCCGGTAAAAAAAAAAAAAAAAAAAATTGCCTCAGGTTCCTGGCTGATATCTCCCCATCTTCATGTAGGTTAGATGCTCACACAAGAGTCTGCTTCCATTTATAGCCACTACAGGGGCTCTCAATGCTAGCTAAAAAAAAAAAAAAGTTCATCATAAGCCGAGCATGTACAATACTTCTCGTATTTCTTGCTCTGAGTGAACAGAGAATGAATTCATCCTGATCCTTATGAGGGAAGAGACTGAATTCTTATGCCCTTTCCAAAATTGTAAACTGCATTTGGATTTCATTATTCACCTCTCCAAATATGAGCTGAAGGTGAGTTATAATTCAGATATAGCCGGAATGTACCTACCCATGAGCGCTTACAATCTAAGTTTTTTCCTTAGACAATGGAAGTCGACATGAATTACCTGAAGTCACAAGGAGGGGCCATGAGAGAAGCAAGAGTCAAACCCTGGGTTCCCTTCTTCTCAGCTTATTGCTCTCACCATTAGGCTACTCCTCCACAGAAATGAAACTAAACATAAAACTTGTCAGCATATAGAAAATAAAATCTCAAAACATAGCTTTTTAAACAATCACTTTATTGGTAATGTTTATGCTATTCAAGTTTTGTTTTCCATTTTATTCACTCAGGCGGCTATTCTTATTTATTAATCGCTTTCCAGCAGAATCACTTTATTTATTAATCGCTTTCCAAATAAAATATCGCGCAAAGTGATGTACAAAAATTCAAAACATAAAATAGTAAAACAATATAAAACAATTAAAATAAACACATTCCCTGAATAAACCTATCCCCTCCTTTACTTATACAAGTCAAGAACCACCTCCTGCCAAACCTGGATCAGATGGTAATCATATATAAACTGATGTTATTTGCCAACATAAACCAAGTCTTCAATTTCTTCTGAAATGTAGCCAAATTTAACTCCTCTCTTATCTCTAAGGGCAAACTGTTCCATAAACTCAGGATTACATTTGAAAGTGACCTTGCACCCAATCGGGAATGAATAAATTGTTTTGCAGATGGAAGGTCCAAATATCGCATTCCAGCAGAATGCAAAGTTCTCTTAGCAACATGCCACTGTAAAGTTCCCCTGATTTAAGGTTTTAAATGCCAATACTAAGTTCTTGAATCTGTTTCTATCCAGTATGGATAACCAGTGCAGTTCCAGCAACAAAGACTTGGCCAAACTTCTTCGAGATTTCCTAAAACTAAGCGGGCAGTCGAATTTCAATAAATTGCAATTTAGAAATCACTTTACCCTGCAATCCCAGGAACAGCGTGTTGCAATAATCAAGATTTGAAAGAACCGGGGCATAAGCCACCTTCTTAAGAGCAGACAACTCCAACAATGGTTTCAGATGCCTTAGTAATTTCATTCTTGCATAAGTATTCCTTGCAACTTGCGAGATGTTTTTCTAAAGAAAATTCAGAGTCCAATATCACTCCCAGAGACCTTACCTGATCTTTAGGGATCAAATCTAAACCGTTCAAACTAAGACTGACAGAAACAAACAATCCCAGACCAAATTTTCAACAGTTCAGTTTTTTCAGCATTAAGAACCAACCTATTTTCAACAAACCATTGGGAAAAAGCTAATAAGCATGAATTTAATCTGCTCACCACTTCTTCTGAAGATTTTTAAAATGAGCTAAAATCTGTATATCATCCGCGTAAATAAACGAAGTAAAACCAAATGATCAAATCATATTAACCAAGGGGAGCAAAAACATATTAAAAAGCAAAGTAGAACCTTGAGGAACTCCAAAGTTCACATTTCGAACATTAGAAAGATTGCCTTGAAAGATCATGCACTGTTCCCTATCCTGGAGAAAGCTAGACAACCATTGCAAAACTTGACCCTTAATCCCTAATAATTCACGATATAACAAAATTGAGTGATCAACAAGATCAAAAGCATTAGAGAGATTATTCAGAACCAAGAAGGCTTATTCACCCCTACCTAAACAGGATAAAAGATTCTCTCCCAATGAAACCATCAAGATCTCAGTACTACAGTATTTTCTAAAACCTTCCTGATCATCTAACATATTTTCAACCACATAATCAGACAGTTGAGAAAATACCAACTTTTCTAAGATTTTAGCTATAAACGGCATGTTAGAAACTGGTCTATAGTTCTTGCACTCTCTAAGATCTAAATTCTCTTTTTTGAGCAAAGGAGTAGCAACTGCTTTTTTCAAAATTGGGGGTACCTCATGTGAAATCAGAGAAGAGTTTATAAAAAGTAACAAACTTTTCAGTACGTTACCAGGGAAATCAACAAAAAGTCTAGCAGGACATGGACCCAATAAACAATTAGTAGTCTTAATCTTACTCAGTACCAATTTTAATTCAAATAGAGAATCAGGTTCAAAAGAAGATAAACATTCTCCATCAACAATCTTCTCCTATTGGATTCAATGACATCATTTCAGGATGTAAAATTGATATATTAAATCTTAACTTTTTTCTGTACTAATTCCTCAGATTCATTCCTAAGGCTGCTGACCCCCCCCCCCCCCCCCAAATTGCTCACAATTTGGAAGATAGTCATAAATCAAATGATGGTTAGATTTTCCTCCTAAGTAAACCCTTAACAGTATTAAATCATGTTTTTGGGTTATTATTCACCCTTAAAAAACAGATTAGAAAAATATTGCTTTTTAGCTAAAGCAATATGTTTAAAATAATCCATACTGACTTTTCTCCACTGAACATGATCACTTTGTAAATCAGATTTCCTCCACAATCTTTCTAAATGACAAGATCTCTTAAGATCTGCTAATTTATCAGAGAACCAAGGAGATATAATATTCTTAGCACAACGTTTTTTACATCCTTCATCGAAGCAACCTTCATCCCTTCTTTCAATAAACGATACCAACTGTACCAGAAACCACCAGATCTGATTCTGGTATATTCTCTAAGAATTCTCTAAACTTCAAATCATCAACTTTACCCCCAGATATTTGAACTCTGAATTTCCCTTGGAACATGCCTAGAAGAAATGTCATAATGTAAGCTAAAAAATAACAAAAAATGATCAAACCAAATAATTGTTTTGCACCCCAAAAAACAAAGATTTCCATATGCACAAGCTGTTGAACCAAATATAAGGTCTAACAAATGACCCTTCTCATGGGTAGGTCCTTGAACTATTTGAAAAATATCAGAGATCTCTAGGGAAGATAGAAACTCTAATTTTAAAATCCGAGGTCTTATCGGAGTGAAGATAAAAATTCCCCAATATGATTAAATGATCATATTTAGCCACTTGAGCTACCAGAACCTCTAAAATTTCATCATAACAGGATGAAGAAGAATCAGGATGGCAATACCAAAGAGAAAAAACGATTGGAATAGAAAACTCTAGCTTCATTAGCAAGCATTCGCATCCTTTAAAGGGGGTCTAAAACCAATCTTTTAACTGGAAGAGAATTCTTAAAAATAATTACCACCCCCACCATGTTTACCCACCCAATTATAAAACATTAACTCATACCCCTTAGGGCATACCTGAGAAATGGTGATACCCTGATTCTTATTGAGCCAAGATTCAGTTATAAAAACTAAATCCATCTTTTCATCTAAGATCAAATCATGAATTTCCAACCAATTTTTATTCAAGGAGCATGCATTAAGCAATACGCTCCTCAAAGTTCCCTCATTACCACCACCTCCCTTTTCGTTCGATTCAATATCAACAGCTTGTAAATAATGAAAAAGCTCTCCATGAATATCCATGCTAAAACTCTGAAAACCTCTACCATATTTTCCCTTTCCCCAAGATTACAGGAATGTTATTTAAATACATATTATTAAACCCCAAATATCCCCAAAGATCTCCCAAAGAGGAGACCCTCTTGGGCTCGCCTCTTTGGCGAGCCACAGCAGCAATTCGACTTGGCAAGAAAAAGTCTCCAGGCGATGACTTGGCATCAGGGTAGGCAGGGCTTGCTGTTCGGCATCTGTTCCAGTGGGGAGGGGCGAGAAGCCCAAGTATTCCAGGGCTCTCAAACACAGCCAGCTAATGGCGAACAGCAGCAATTATTCTCCCAATGCACAACTCCAGTTACTGGCCTGATCTTAAGCTACAACGGCTCGACTTGGCACAACCATGTTACCCCTTTTGTAACACAGTTGTGCAACACTGGAGTTGGTTTATATGTGGATTGATTTTATGCTGCAGTGTTCTGGCAATTCTGTTTAGGAACTGGTATTTATGTTCATTTTTTTGTTTGCATTTTATTTTTGTTATGTTTTTATTGATTTATGGATTTGATAATTATCATAAGTGCTTTTTATGTTAGAGTTAATATTATGATATTGCTGTAATTAATATATTTGTTTATTTTTGACAATCCGCTTTGGACCTTCAAATTGAAAAGGGAGGCTGTTAAGTCTTGTAAGTAAAGTGCTGGACCATGTAGGACTGATAGGATGCTCTGCAGGATTGGTGCATAGGGTACAAAACCAGTTCAAGATCCAGCATTTATGCCCTATTTTTACTTATTTTAGATCAGATTTGACCACCAGACTAGTAGTACAGTTGGAACGGGTCAAATCCCACAGCATTTGGTATCTGCCTTCTTACCAACTGAGAGGATAAAGTGTGGGGTTTCCCACATTTTCTTGAGTCTAGAAAGGCACTGTCACCAACTCTTTAGGGTCATCCAGGTACTTGAGGAGAAGAAGTATTTACCCTGGGCCCATCCTCCACCTGCAACTGAATGAGGATAGACGGCCAAAGAATAAACAAAATCAGAGGAGAGATGCTTAAGTGGAGTCCTATTCCTTGCTTGTGGACAAAGGCGGTCATAGGGGAGTTCAGATTAAAATTTCTCTTCAGAACATTTCTGACTAATAAGGAAACTCCCATGAATGGTTATAGACACACATTATATGAATTGGAGATATCTGAGGTTGTACTGATTAGAACTCTCTCTTAGCATCAATGATCAATTTTGGGGGTATCAGAACCTCCCATCAGTGAACATAAAGAAAGGCTTTTCTCTTAAAGTCCATCTAACTACAGAGCAGCACCAATATCAAACCTTGATGCTTGAAGCTCAGTGAAGGTTCAAAATACTCAGTTGCACAGGGGATGTAGCAGTAGGCAGCTCTCTCTGTGTTCCAAGTCGACCCAGTTGATTCATTGCCTGACACATTGTATGCTTGAAGACTTATTTGAAGAGTCAATTGGGCTCAGCAAGAGGGCTGACTTTCTAGACCACTGGAGGCCAACACAACACACACACTGTATGGCTTTCCTCCATGTGCAACTGCTTCAGAGATGGGAAAGTGTATTCCAGTATCCCCTTGCTCTCAAAGCTGTGTGAAGGAAATCAGCATTGACAGACCTCTCTTGGTAAGCACTCCGTGCCATTCTTCCTCAGCTACATGCTCAAGCACTCAGAGCCCAATGCTCAGTGTAAGCTGAGAATACAAAATCTATCATTACCTGGGCCTATCCTTAGTGTTTGGTGCCTAAGATGTCAATAACTTCTTTAGCACTTCTGAACCTCCAGGGATCAGTGTGGCTGCATGGCCTTTGCATTTTTTTTTATTCTTTTGGCACTGGTTTGATGGACCTAAACTCTTCAGTTCCTCAAGTTTCTGTAGATCTTGATGGCTCTTTGCAGATACCACACTGAAATATGATTCTTCTCTAATATGCCTTATGGACTTTTGTTAAGGATAACTTTTGCCTGCATTCTGGGCACATCTTGAAGCCAGTGGCCATATTCTCCACCATTGTCAGAAACAGAGGACAAAATCAAGAGATTTTGCTTGCAGAAAGTATGAGCAGAGAAAAAGCAAGTTCCTCGTTTGGAGGGCCTGTCAAACTGCAGTGAAAATGGGGCCTACTGAAAGGAATACTGAAAAATAATTTGAAGACATTAAAAAATCTGATTTACACTAAAGGAGGAGAGAATACACATACAAACCCTGAAGGCACACTTTTACCAAAAAGAAAGAATCCCAGTAGTTAGCTGACAGAAAAATGCATCCATTGCTCTCAACAGAAAATAAACTGAGCATGTGGAAACTGCCCTACATGCCTGAGGGACCTTCAAGTTTTTTTTCCTGGTCATAATTAACCCTTTCTAGATCTATGGCAACACAACATATGTACAGGAATATAGAATGTCTTGAATAGGAGGGTGCTTTACAATTTATGCAACAAGGTCCAGTAGATTGTTGATATTGGCGGATGTCTCAAGTCATTTAGCATACGGTCAAAGGCAGTGTACTTCAACCCTTGAAGAAATGCATCCCACTGCAATATATAACAGGACTCTATCATTGAAGATAAGAGCTCTAAAAGTGACTTGACAGTAGCTCAGGGTCAGACAAGGGAGATGCTGGCGGGGGAGAAAGGGTAAAAAAAATTACATTTACTGAAGATATTTTTTTTTTTAATAAGTTTTTAATATTGTCATTTCAAAGACAGAAAATAAAAAGTTCCCTTGACAAAGGTATGTCAACACAGCTTTGTTGGGCCACTTTTAGTACTATCTTTGGCATATACAACTGGGCCAGATGTTTTGGAACTGGTTGACCATGATTATTTTTGTTAGCTTTTCAGCCTACATGACTAATAAAGCTATTTCTGTAGGAGTCTTTAACTATACATTGTACTGTTGGTTCAGTTTCAAAAGTTTGTTTTTTTAAATTACTATTCTGATAAGGATCAGCATAGGAGATTCATTTTAAGTTCTTCATAATGGGGGTAGCAAAACAGATAACTTTAGACATCAGTATCACTTTAAGAACGAGATGAAAAAAATCTTAAAGAAGGATCCTTGATTGCCTAATGTCAGTTAAATCTACTTTTTTTTTGTTTTTGCTAGCATTACTATTGTACAACAGACTAATCTGGTTAGAAATCTTTTCAGCTTGATCATGTTCTTCCACACTTTGTACAGTGCTGTTGATAAACTGCATTATTTTGCAGTCATCCAGAACCTCTGGGTAAATAGGTTGCTGAAAAAAAATCGCCTGTTTTCAGTATGAATTACAAGCCAAACAATCAGAATGTCACTGCAACCTGTCTACAGCAGTGATTCTCAATTCAGTCCTTGGGACATTCCTAGCCAGTCAGATTTTCAGGACATCCATATAATGGAGGCAATGCATGCAAACCTATCTCATGCATATTCATTGGGGATACCCTCAAACCCTGACTGGCTAAGTATATCCTGAGGAGTGGGGTTGAGAACCCCTGGTCTACAGGATATTGCTTTGGAACTGGCCAGCATTATTCTATTAATTTTGCAATGATGGCTTACACCGAATGACGGTATATAAAAATCAGTAAATAAAGGTAAAGAACATAAAATTGACATTTCATAAACTTTTAGTCTTTTTCTCCTAGGTTTAATGTTCAGTTTTTGTCAAGAATGAGTCCATTTTTAGCATGCGATACTGGCAGTCTCAGATAATTTAATAAATTTTATGCAAGTTAAACAAGCTTGCCAGTGTAAACGGCCATTATGGGTTTGAATGGTAGCTCTAGCTTCATAATAATGACAGTCCCTGCTATGCTCAGTCCCTAATATCTGCTGTTTAACAACCTAATACAAAGACCATCCTGCTCTGGATAGTGAGCAACAGAAATACATCATTGGCATCATTGGAAGGGTAGTCAGCAACAAGATCCCTTTCTGGCTGAAAAGGAGAAAAAAAAAATTCCCAGGCTAAGCATTGTTTCTGCATAAAACTTACAAAACAATGACAAATGAAGTTAGTAAGCTACTGTATCAGCATTACACATTCCTAAAATCTTCTGTAATGGGTTATCTATCACATTTAAAATTACCATTTCAGAGCCTCAAGTAAAGTTAGCTCCATTACGACATTTGGATCAGCATTAGAAATCTAGATTCAAAGCTTAGGCCAGAGTTTTTATTCCAAATTTGTAAGGCCCTGCATACAGTTTCTTCCTGGAAATAGACTGCACAGGGACCACAAATTATTGCAATGGACTAGGAAGCTGGATTTCAATTTTTCTGGATAAGCACTGTGTTTTTAGATTTTTCTGTTACTGACAAGAGTAGAATTTCTCAGCCTGGGTAAAAACAAACAGATCAGATATGATTTTCTCTGTACGCAATAAGATTGTTATATTTAACAGTTTACTTTTAGTGTGATTTCCCCATCACCATCATCCTAGTATTCATTTTGGAAGCAAATATTTTTTGCTGCTGTGTGTGCTGGCTGTCTGCTTGACATGAGTTTTGAACTTTGTTCCAGAGGACATTTTTTCTCTTTTTATATTGGTATTTGCTCCTCCTGAATAGGATTTGTCTGCTATATTGATCTCACTAGAAAATGTGGAACATACTATTCGTTTAACCATCTGGCAAGGTGTCCAATATCTCCTTCTGCTTTGCTTCTGCCTAGACAGCATGCTATCCCCTTACTGCTCTATTTTCTTCTGCTGTGCTCATCTAACTATTTGATTCCGTATAAAAATACAATTTAAAACTAATTTCATCTAGCCTTATTTATATTAAAGTCATAAAAATGGAGAACTGGAAGCCCTGGTCTTACCATCTTGGGCAGACTTCAATATCAGAGATGGCAAGCAAAAAAGTACCACTGCCCTTACTGTATAGCCAGAATAAAATTCTTCCTCCAAAAACCCTCCCAAAAAACAAACCTCACAGAAACCAAAGTTAAATATAAAATCTATATTTTTCAAAGTTAACTGTCAGAGCAAGAGAAACTAAAAAATAAAAATCAAGCAGTAGTTATTCAATGGGAAGTTAATTACTAAAAGGCAAGGCCTTCAATCACACAATTTATAAATTACCTGATATTTGATGTTTGGTAACAGTTTCTTTCATCAAAAATAATGTACATTCCCACCACCCCAACACTGAAACATCCAAGCAGTTCTAATGCCTTAGAAAGGGCATCATGCTCCACAAATATTCAACAAAACATACAGATCAGCAGTATCTAATATACTACATGCAAATGCATGACTCATTACTCCGAACGCTTGAAACAACGGCATGGGGAACATGATGCTTACTGCCTTCATGCCAGCAAATATAGAAAAACATCGGGCTTGCTAACATACAGCCAAGGCTTTTCCTGATTTAGCTTCTCTGGGGGATAAAGCAAAGCATACAGCTCCCTGGAACATATTGATGCAGGACCTGCAGAGAACCATTAGAACAGCCCAGTAAACAAAAAAAGAAAAAACATGGGGGTTTTTCTTCTGTAGATCTAATTTAACTAGGTTTTTTTTTAAACATTAGCTCATAAAACTATTGTACGTTAATCAGTCACTGACATATAACCAGAAAGAATTCATGCATGGGTAGAACCGCTTTTCTTTCATAGCCTAGTTACTGTTTGGTGCTTAGGAAGAAGCTGTATCGTTTCCAATCCTGTCCAGGAATTCACAACCTGCTTTTGCAGCAGTTACCATTCTAAAAAACCAAACGCCTTCTTTCCACCAAGAAGATGGAATCATTTTTAAACAATTCATGTTGTACCTCATCATGGCCAACCAGAAACTGACTATGGTTAAAAGCAAGGTCATGCATGAATTGTATACACTCTGCAGCATCTTACTGTGGAGGTAAACTGTATAGTAGGTTACAGATTTGAAGCAATAAAAACTGCTGATTAGCCTTTGCTGAATGACTAGGAAAACTCCTTTCTGGTTGCCATGGTGCTTAAGCTGACGTGGGAATGTGCGAGCTGCAGCATTTTTATAATGCTAGATGTGAGATGTATGCTCCAGGTCTGCAACATCTTAAGTTATAGATGCTCAGTAAGCAAATCAGAAGGACTTTCTATTCTCAGTTACTACTTAGTTGAGCATGTTTCCATAAACCTGCTCTACTTTCATAATTTAAACACAATGCATTTTTTTTGCAGAAGGATTTAATTTTCTGCACTTTGAGGGAACAAAAATCCCATTAGGAAAAATCTGTAAGCAAAAGCTTGGCCAAAACACCCTGTGTCACTTTTTCCCAGATGATAAATTTACGAATCTAGCAGGACCTGTGCTCCTTGTAAATTTTTATTTTTACTATGGAAGTTTCTCTTTCAGAATTTGCAGAAGATAAATTCTTGTGGAAAAATTCCACAACTGAATAAGCAAATTTGTAGCTTTAGGCTCTGTTTAGCCTTTTCTTTGCCTGCAACTTAAGTCGGGCCTTTAAAGGTTGTGGTGGCGGTGAAAGAAGAACATTTCAGTATTTTAAAGCTTCAAGTACAGGGAAAGATGCGACAAATAAAATGTTCTCCCCAACTAATCCACTTTGAAGTGCCGAAAATTGGAATACAAATCAAATAAGTATCAGCTACTCAGAGGACTATTAACTGGCCTCTCCGATGCCATGCTGGTCCCAGACTCTCTAATATAGGGGCTGATGCAATAAAAGTGTGCCAAAAGCGGGTGCTCAATGTTCAGTGCCTGCTTTCCTAACGCATGCCTAGGCACCTCTCCTGGGGGTGCCATGCAATATTTAAATTAGGGGGTCGCGCTGCCAAGGAGGCGCTAGGGTCAACTGCACTCCCCTAGCGCCTCCTTGGCAGTAGGTGCCCAGACGTCAACTGTCAGCGGGTTGACAAAAGGGACGCTGAATTTATCGGCGTCCGTTTTCCTAACTGGTGCACAGCCATGGGTTCGGAAAATGGACACTCGTAACTGAGCGTCGGCACTTTTTAAAAAAAGATCACCATGAGTGAGGCTTGAAGACTCTTTCATGCTCTTAGCCCAAATTAGCCAATCGTTTAAGTACAGATGGACAACATTGCTGCTACCACCAACATTGCTGCTACCACCACCATGACCTTGGAGAAGGTTCCGTGTGTGGTGGCCAAACCAAAGGGTAGTGCTAGAAACTGATTATGTCACCCCAGAACAGTGAAATACCGAAAAACGTTGATGCTCCAGCCGGATGGGAATATGCAGATATGCCTCTGTCAAGTCCAGAAACATAAGAAATGCCCCCAAACATACTATCATCACAGAGCGTAAGGTTGCCTTGTGGGAACCAGTCACTCGTAAAAGACGGTTGACTCCTTTGAGATCCAGGAATGGGTGAAAGGAACTCACCTCCTTGGGTACAATGAAATAAAAGGAATATCGGCCCAGCTTTGGGCACTGTGATCACGGCCCACAGGCTAAGTAGCCTTGACAATGTACACTCCAATACCTTGTCTCTTTTGCAGAGTGCTACAAGGAGACACCACGAAAATGTCCTAAGGAATGCTAAGAAACTCCAGAGCATAGCCATCTCTTATCACCTCCAGAACCCACTGATGTGCTCAACTCACTTCAGATATAAAAAAAAAAAAAAAAAGAGACAGGCAAACCTTATCTCTTGTTCCCGGGGGTGGATCAGCAGTATCTCATTGGGGGGAGGCAGGGAGGCACCGCCATTTGAGTCTGCACCTCATCTGGGCTGTGTGGGACAAAGGACTGAGACCTACCCATAGGTCGAGCCCTCTGAGAAGTCACTATCTGTAGGTTCGAAAACATTTGAAACCCTTAGCAAGACCTCTCGCACCGAATGAACGAGGTGCCTGATTTTTCTCCTCTGGTAACTGAGGAACCTGGGACTCATCCTATTTATTGGCCATTTTTTTCCATCTCACTCCCTGGCTTCTATTCCCGAAGCCACCCCTCTGGCAGAAGCACGGACCAGGTCACAGCCCGCAACCACCAAAAAGGCGACTGCTGGTTCCATCACTGCCCTGGAATTCAAACCAGACTCCGACTTCTTGAGAGAAAATCAAGCAAGAACGAACCATAAGTGAGCAGCAAGAGGCTCGTTGCAAATTCATTGCCACCACCTCAAAAGGCCTTCTTAAGGATAGCCTCAATTTTCCTATCCTGCGCACCCATCAATGCCACTCCCCCTTCTACAGGGACAGTCGTCCACGTTGTGACAGTACACACCAGCGCATACACTTTCAGAAAGTGCAACTGCTCTCGCTGCTGGATCCAGTGGGTACAGCGCTTCCAAGCCTAGTCTCCCTTTAAAATTAGCTTTCAGGGCACCTCATTCAAGATTAATCAATTCTTGAATAGCATCCATAATTCTTTTTGCAAAGAAACTAAAATGGGATTCTTCTTTGGCTCAGAAATGGAATCAGCACTCAGCACCCCCAGCATCTTCAGTGTCTGGGAAATCAGAGCCGGCAGCTCATCTCTATGAAAGAAAAGCAATATTGGTGCTCCAACCCTGGAGAAATTTTCCCATCATCCAGGAAGTAAGGATCACCATCATCATACATGCCATCTGGGTCACTATCCGTGTAACCCGCAGCAGGTTTAGACATACTCCAATGCTTACCTGCAATAGGCGTGTGGGGATTCGCAATCTGCAATCCTGAGCTCTTAGGTTTGGCAGACTCCACCAACTGTGCCTGAAGAAAGGACTTCAGTCCCTGAAAAAAGTTCCACCCAAGAAAGGAGGAAGGATCCATACCAAAACCAGGGGGTGTCGGTCCTGCACCCATTGAGTTGCTTTCCTCAGCTGATAAACCAGTTAGGGGAGCCTCAAAACCAGACAAAACCTCTGACATGACCCCCCCAAAAAAGTTACATTCCCGCATCATACTGGAAAGGGCTGGGCTCAGCAAAATCAGTCGGAGACAATTCTCCCGGAGCCTCCAAGAAGCGCTTACACAAGTTAGAGGGGACGCCAGGCTGAGATGCCCGAATATGGCAAGCAGAACAAAGGGTAAGGTGCTTAGGCTTCTTTGCTATCGGCACCATGGATAAACACTCACTAGCAGCATACTCCCAAAGGCATCTGATAATTGTGCGCCCAATGCGCCCAATTGCGCGTCTGCACAAGTAAGCCTGGACAGAGCATCCAAAAACAAGCTCTGTCCAATAAGCGCACACTATAGATGCCCAAAATTTAGGCACCCAATACGTGATCTAGGTAGGTGCCCATCTGAGTGCCCACCCAGGCGCACAAGCACAAACCAACGTCAGACACTGTTCCGCAGCAGACTTGCGGCGTAAGTATGCTAACGCTGCTGTGGCCTACCACCATGTGGCGTCTAAGCAAAGCCTGAGAACAGGGCCTAGTCAAAAGGCTTCTCAACCTGCCAAGCTGCCATGACTCCCCAAGCTCCCTTGGAGGTGGTAACAGATGTCGGATTAGCATGCCAAGACTCAGACCAGAAGGGAAATGGAAGCTCTTATTTTTTTTTAATATTTATTCTGTACCTGAGCTCAGCCCGCCCCGGCTGAGTATAGAGTCGGTTCCTGCCCTCACCACCTTGCTTGGCTTCCTGCACCCGCTAGCCTCTTAGCTGTTGAGAAAGAAACAGCTAAGTCCATGCTATCGGAATGAGGTACTCTACACTGAGGGAGGGATTTGCAAGTATCACCTCAGGAAAACTCGACTTAGGGAGGGACCATAAGGTATCACCACAAGAGAGCAGGGCGAATTAATTTCCTTTTTCTTTTCTCCTTTTAAATTTTTTTTTGTTTAAACAATCCCCAATAGGGAGATGCACGTCCACCATCTTCTGGAGGTGGAGAATATTGGCGAGCTGTCGTCAGTGCAGGGGTATATAGACAGTGACGTCAGCTTAGCACAGTCTCCATCTGCTGGTAGAGGTGCATAACCCATGGTCATGGATTAATTTGTCTGAATGCTAAGAAAGCTGTATTTGTGTGTGACTGAGTATATCATCTTTGGTACACACATCTCAATGATAACAAAAAATTGTGAAGTCTCTTTATATTATTAAATCTCGACACTTACCGCTGAAGCAGAGAGCTCACTTTCGAAACACTGTGTCGAGATTTCCATCAAACAGTGGGACTTTTGTCAGATTGTCATTTATGCAGTATCTACATCTTCACATTCCTTACCACTCAAGTTCTTCACAGGAAAGTGTCAAGAGATTTAATAATATAAATTAAACGTTCCAATTTTTTGAGACATCATTGAAATGTGTGTACCAAGGATAATATACTTTTATCTATAAACTAAAAAACTATTTAAAGTTTTTTCTATGACCAATGATTATACATCAACTCAGGCATGAGTCAAAAGGCATTTATGCAGTCCAGTTTGATGAGGTACAAGTCAATTACTTTTGGTTCATTGACCAGAATTTCTTTTTTCCATTTAGTATGGTATGCGCTTTTGTAGCTACTTTTATACAGTGTCTTGTGTGTATTTGTTTTGTATCGCTTACATAGAACTCTGTCTAGGATTTAGTTGTAGGCCTTAAAAATAAAAGCAGCTTGGCTCCTGGGCTGATAAATGTTGCAAACAGCTTAGGTTCAATGTCTGGAGTCACAAGACAGAGAAAAGCAAGTGCTTAAAGGATTTCTGCCACCAGAAACATAGAATGAGAAGGCAGATAAGGACCTATCCAGTCTGCCCAATTTCACTCCTGGGACAATGCATAGACCCCAGTTGATCTCTGGAAGAGGAAAGGAAAAGCAACCCAATTTCCCTATGGAGAGTGGACTACTGGGAAAACAAGTTATTGCTTTACCAAATTTACTGTCGCACCATGAAAGGTTGTCCAGATAGTAATGGGCTGTAAGGATGTGCACTGACAACCAAACTGCAGCTTTGTAGATGTCTTCGATAGGTACAGTTTTGAGATGGAGCCACAGAAGCTACCACAGCTGCCTGAGCAACTGAGGTGATATTCACATTCCTCCACTTTCAGGAACATGCCTCTTGTTCTTCGCCCAGGAAGTCAGTGACCGGTTTCATCCTGTTGATACAATCGCGCAAGTATTGCATCATATAAAGCTGATAATTGGCTGAGTGTTGATAATTGAGTTTCGGAAAAATTTCTTCCCAATGTGTCAAGAAGCAATGGATCCTTCTTTGGTGGGAATCTGAAGAGAACCTTGCCTTCTTTTCTTCTTCAAGGCAGAATTCAACATCACTGACTGATGGGGAAGTTGAACCATCCCAAAACCAGGCACTTTCTGCACCCTGTATTTCAGGTCCAGTTACTTTGTCACTGGAGCGCAAAGTAGCCAGATTACCCCACATTCTGGTCTGGCAGTCATAAAGAATGATATGAAGAGGCAAATCTGCCGGCTCTGACAGTCTCCCAAGACTCAAATACATCCTTATGAAAATTTTCCCTAACTTGTCCAGAAACTGAATATAACAAATCTTCTGTAGGCAAGGAATGCTCCAGTGGAAGGTCCAAAATTATGCCAGTCAAGCCTTCCTCTAACAAGGGTGGGATGCTCATCCATGATCCCAAAGAGGGACCTTGATGGTTCCAGGGATGAAGTCTTCTGCAGAACCTGGGAGGTAGATCTTCTGTGTCCTTCCTCCTCAGAGGTTGCAACACTCCTCCGAGGTTACCAAAGGAGCCAACCCTAGGGGCTAATCCCTAGGAGAGGAAATTGCTGCACTGTGTTGGACATGGCATGGACTCCCCCCTTAAAAGAAAAGACAGACTGGAGGTAGAATTACCCTGGCTGCCACTGGCAGACAGCGATGTGATTAAAACTCTAAGCAACTCCATCATCTGGTTTGTTAGTTGGATCCCCTGTGGTGGCGTTGGGAAGAATTATCTTCTGAGACCATGAAGAGTTATCACTCTCAAAAGCAAAAACTGAGCTCCATGGAGGGGTCCTTGACCTGACTTCCTGATCTTGCCTTGCTAATGGAAATACTGAAAAGATGGTGGATATGGAATCTGGGGTTTCCAATTTTCTGGTCTGTGAATACTTTCCCAGTGCCATCACAGAAACCACAGTTTTTGGATTGGGGTAGAAAAGATGAGAGGGAGCTATGGAAATCTTCCTGGCCAAAAAAGGAAGAGGGGATTTGGAGATTCACCCAGTGGATCCTGCCAAAACTCCTCTCTCAGCTCCAATGGATCCTGCACTGATTGCATCAAGGTCTCTGATGCCCTGTGTCTTCAGTGCTGTACCAGTGTTGAATGGTTTGGTGGTGCCAACAGTGCCTTAGGCACCAATATAAAGTAAATTGGCAACACTGACTCATGTTGCTTCGATGGCACCAGACACTTATCCTTTGGCACTGATTGCGCCAAGGCTGCCATTGCAGATATCCCAACCGAGTGGCAGATGCTGGGCCCTTCCTTGGTGTACTGAGAGAGAGGGGTGAATGTTCGGACAGCAGTACAGACAAAAATTGACAACAGACTCACATGGCAGTGCTCATGTGGGAACTTGCAAACATTCTCAGTAGAGAAAAGCTCTACTGAGCTCAAAGAGCGCCGTCCGATCAGCGATGTATCATGGCCAATTCATCCCTGCTTGTCGACAGAGAAATAACTATTCCCTATTAACGTTTTACATACCATTATGGTTTTATAAAGCTCATCTCTTTTCCAAGCTGAACAGTCCTAACCAGTTAAACTGCTCCTCATAAGGGAGTTATTCCATCCCTTTATTATTTTGGTTCCCCTTCTCCGCACTTTTTCATGTTCGTTCTATCTTTCTTGAGATGGAGGCGGCGAATTGCACACAGTACTCAAGGTGAAGTCACACCACAGAATTCCTAACATCCTGTTGGGGGGTTGTAACTGGATGTGATAAGCTAGGAGGAAGAAGAGCAGTGGGCAAAACTAAAAAGATATTGTAAGGACAACAAGCCTTTTTGTTAAAGTAAATAAAGGTACAGTGCCTTGGAAGAGTCTTCACACATGTGCAGATTTTTTCACAGTAAGAGGACATTACTCTGCTTACAGCATCCCTACAATAAAGCATGGTGATGGCAGCAATCTGCTACAGGGATGCTTTGCAGCAGCGGGGATATGGAAGCTTGTGAAGACTGAGGGAAAGATGGATGGTGCAAAGCAAGGGCAGATCACTGCCAAATTACTTACTGTGGGTCCCTACTGATAGCTACCATTTCAGAGAGAGAGAGTGAGAGTGTGAGAGAGTGAGAGAGAGAGAGAACCAGATTCTTCTGGTTCCAATGTCTTTTTCTCAGCTGCTGCATGATGATTCTGCCTACCTCCTACCTGCTCTTTCCAGTACAGTTGATATGCCGATCTGTATTGAATGACCAGAGAAGATTTCTCTTTTGCTATGCTTCTTGCGGATTTAATCATTAGTTTGAGGGAAAACCTGCTCCAATCTACCACAGACCTGGGACTGGGGAGAAGATTCATCTTTCAACAAGACAATGATCCTAAGCACAAAGCAAAACCAACAATGCAATGGCTCAACAAGAAGGTGAATATCCTTGAATGGCCAGCCAAAGCCCAGACCTGAATCCAATGGCAAGACTTGAATACTGCAGTCTACAAATGATCCCCAGCCAACCTGAAAGAATTTGAGCCATTCTGCCAAGAAGAATGGCAACAACTGCACCATCCTGCTGAGAAACGTTGGTAGATGTTTATACTAAATGACTCAAGGCTGATATTGCTGCAAGAGAGGCTTCCTTCCACTAAGTATTTAGTCTTAAATTACTTCTGGAATATTTCTATAATTGCTCACAAAAAAGTGCAGAATATGTTATGTAGATCAGTAAAAGAATTCCTACTTCCATGCATTTTGATTTGTCTTTTTTAAAACAGCAGATTGTGAAGAATCTATAAGGGTGTGCAGATTTTACAAGGCACTAATTGTGTCATTTGCAAATTTGATCGTGCTCATTGATCCCTTTCCCATATCATTAATATATTAAACAGTGATCCCACTACAGATCTCTGGGGCACACCACATTTCATCACTTCCCATTGAGAAAACTGACCATTGAGTTATATCCCTTGCTTCATAGTTTTGTTAACCGGTTACTAATCCAAAATAGGACATTGCCACCTAATCCATGACTTTTTAAAAAGTTTCCTCAGGAGTCTAAGGGCTTTAATCAAATGACCTCTGAAAATCCAGACACACAATAATTGATTAACTAGGCCTTGTCCATATGCTTATTTATACCTTCAAACAATTCTAATAGTCCATGTCTACTTTCAATTGCTAAATCCATGCTAGCTCTTCACCAATAAGCCATGTTTATCCACAAGCCTAGTAATTCTATTCTTCATAGCTTCCATCATTTTGCCCAGCAGTGATTTTAGATTCACAAGTCATACGTTCCCTTCAAGACACTGTGGCTATCGCATTCTCTGCACTGCGGCAGAATGTTACTGAAGCAATGGCACTCACATTATAAATACTCCTCACAGCACTATTGCAGGTTACAGACTGCAGCACCATGAAATGATTAAAAACAAAAAAAAAAATACTTAGCTATTTAGAGAAGGTTTTTAGTGGAATTTATTCACATGTGCCAGAAAAAGTCAAAGCAGCCTAGCTGGATGTAGGAGATGCCTTGTGTCTCCTCAGTGTCTCATGGAACATGCAGCTTAGTACAGATTCGGATAAGAAAGTGACAGCTTACACTCACTCTCTTCTGAATAAAAAAAGAAACCAACACAAAATAAAAAGAAAATACCCCAATATGAAGCGAGGTCTCAGTGTATGCTAAAAAGTGTTTATTTTGTATCAAAGAATGTTTAATGCCATAAGCTATCCCATAAGGAAATCAACTATCTACCTTTTTCATTTCATAGGTGGTGGTGATAGGGGGCCGGTGTGAGGAGAGAAGTGCAATCTGTTTTTATATTTGATTTTTTTTTTTAGCATTAGAAAATACATGACATGAATGACTAATCACAAGTGCAGAATCTCTTAAAATATCCTTTGGCGTTTTCTCTCTGCTCCTAGTGCAACATGAAATGGTTTGGCAGAACAAAAGAAAGCCATTTCACACTGGAATACCTTGATCCGAATAGGCCATGAAGTGAAAACGGTAGCACCGAACATTTCAGATACTTTCAGATCAGCAGAGGCTGGCATATGGTGGCTAAGTGCTTACCATTCAACATCAGAAGATTGTCAGTTCCTGGATGCGGGTAGCTCAACCGACCTAAAAAAAAAAAAAAAAAAAAAAAAATGGGCCTGTTTATAAAACAAAGCGATGACCTGATTATTTAAACACATTCCTTCTCCCAGAGGGAAAACAAAGCTCTAATATTTAGCTAACAGTACATTAAGCTCAGAATGGCCATGACCTAAGTCAGAGTTGACAAGAACAAACTTCTTAACCTAATTCTCAGGTCACAAGATCTGCAATACGCTTTGGGATCAGTTCCAATAGGATAAAGCAATTTTTTTTTTTCATGCAACCCAGATATAGCTGCTGACTGCTTCAGCCTTTTTGCTTGGAGTCTGCCTGGAAAGCTCGTGCCCCTGCACATGGCCAACTTAACCCTCTAGCAACTCTATGGCCATGGAACTTCTTGGAATTAAACACGGAGAGGAAGAGACGGACGTCCGATCGTGCAGGCAGCTGGTGGAGGTTTAAATGTGCAACAATGCTTCTTTTATTTAACAAAAACACACACAAAAAAAAAAAATAGCAAAGTGTCCATGAAAAGAATGAAAAGAACATATCCGCCAGCAGCCTAAATTTTCAGATGTCCGCCTCTTCCTGCTTTTAATTCCCAGAAGTTCCGTGCTGCGGAGCTGCTGGAGGGTTAACTTGGTTATGCGCATGCGTACAGGCTTTCCAGGCAGACACTGAAAGCAAAAAAGGTCAGAGCAGCCAGTGCTATTTTGGCAGAGAAGTTTTTTATTTATTTATTTATTTATTTTTAACACTTTTCATTATGAATCATTTAAAAATACATCCAAATTCAAAATATACCATTTAATTGGTACCTGCAAACACGTCCAACAACAGTAATTATCCTACAAATCATCAATGACGACATAAATCACAGTTTGCGGACATATTTGTACTCTGAAATATAAACTCCAAACCAAAAGGAAAGCCGCCCGTTTCAGATGGAGCCCAGGCATGCTGCTGTCTGCTTTCTCTCCTGCAGTCTCGGTCGGTGCAGATGTACTGCTGCAGCATGAAGCCGAATAGCACTGTGGGTGCAGGTACGTGCAAGAGCTTAATGCTCTGCCTTTTCAGTCCTGACAGCCAGAACCATTCCCACACAGTGCACTGAAGACTAGAAAGCACATTCTGATATCGCCCAACTGTGACTTAAAATGTCCTAAACAACATTACAGGGAACACCATGAAAGAACTGTGCAATCAAATGCTTGCTGAAGCTTGCCAGTGGGGAAAAAAAAAAAAAAATGGTAGCATTTGCCCTACACTGCACGCCTTTGCCATGGTCTGGACCACAAACAACTCACAAACTGCAAATGGTAGATTGACATTACTGTAATTATTTCCCTATCCCCAGAGGGCTTACATGTGATCACAGCCACAGCTGCCCCTGGCTATTTGAGCTTCCCAGCTTATCGGCACCCTAGCAGAGGTGTGCGGAGGGGCTACTCTTAGGCGGCCCATGGTTGTAGCCCTGCTGCTAATTCTACTCTAGAAAGCACCACCTCTGATCCCGCTGCTGGGGCACAAATTATCTGGCAGAAAGAGAGGGATGGACGCTATGACAGTGGGGGTGAAGGGGAGAGAAGTAAAAATGGCAGCAGCCAGGACAAGGGACACACAGTGGCAGTGTGGGGCATGTAAGGTAGGGGCTTTTCCCCCTAATATCTGCGGGTTGATCCCTTGTGTCTAAAGACTCCAAACTGATGAACGAGATGAAAGCCTGCTTATGACTGCAGACTTGACTTGGAAAAAAAGTCTATGACATTTTTTATTTATTTTATTTTGGGTTTTTATATACCGGCATTCGAGAACGCAGTCCCATCATGCTGGTTCACATAGAACAGGGGTGCATCGTAAACATAAACTAAAAACAATGGTGCGGAAAATGCAGTTACATATAACAGGGAGATTGGAACTTGGCAGAGAAAGAAGAGAAAGGACAGGTTATTAATTCAAACATGTAAACAATAATGGGGATGGTTAATCATGGTGTAGTTGGAGATAAGGATTGGCGAGGATGAGATATATCAGTTTGATATATAGAAAGCAAAAGAGGGTAATGCCATGGCATTATCTCCGTCAATGCCCAGAAAGCTCTCCGGGCTTACCTGGCTTCTACTGAATGGAGCTAAACAGTTTGTGTGCCTTGAGCTTCTGATAAGTTAAGCATCCCAGAAAACAGACTGAAAATCACGCCATGATGTTCTGCCTTGCCCCTTACTAAAGGCTACGCAAGCTGCTCCAATCGGGCTACGTTTCTTATTGTAGCCAGAAAACTAAACAATACAGCTGTGAAATACCAGCAGCATCCATCCCTCCATCACCAGGGAAACCTGAGAAACGTACACTTGCATTTTAGTAGCTAGCATGCATGACCTGCGCCAATGTGTTTCAAAACAAATGTGCACCCAATTCATTTGCTTAGAAATATTTTTTATTTCTGGTCATTCAGAATGCATTTTGAAAGCACGCTCCTGCTTATCTGATGGCAAAGCTCTGACAAATTTGGCTAGCTGTATTTAGACAGCAACATACTGTAATACCACTTAAAAAATGTATTTAAAACATCCCCTACCCCCTTGCCTTCCCACGGTAACCCAGCTGCAGCCAAAATTAAACGCTTGGCTAAAATGGTATCTACGATAAACAGGCACAGGAAATCACAGCAGTGACCACAAAGTCGGCTGTGAATGTCCAAGCTGTGCAACACGGCCCATTTGTTTCTTGGGCCCTAAATTATAAGAAGGTATTGCATCTCTGCAATACGAGCTGACCCTGCTAGTCCTGACGAACCAGAAATCTGAAGCCATGGCTGCCGTGCCAGAATCAGCCTGAAAAACCCGCTCACTCGACAATCCTCCTTCAGCGGTGTGATCCCTACCAAAAGCTATTTTTAATTCCCTGAACAAACATCTATTAAGACAGAGCGTCACAGTTGAACAATGTGTGAAATTACTGCAATCCAGGACCATTTTCATTTGTGGCTATTTGTCTCCAGAAAAAGCAGAGCTCCTTGCCCCCCCCCCCCCCCCCCCCGAAAAATAACCACCATGTCTTATCTTGATCCCCATTTCCTTGCTGATATTCCAGAAAGAAGGTTAGATTTTCAGAAATACTCCAGCTGGGTGCAAAACGATCCTTTTTAAAAAGGTCATGTGACTAATGGCCTAATAAGTGTAACAAACAGGTAGTCTACAGCCAAATATATATTTTTTTTATTTAGCTCATGCCTTTTTAATTGGTGGCTTAAAGTAAGTTACATTCAGATTCTGTAGGCATTTCCCTATCCACGGGGGGGGGGGGGGGGGGGGGTTTATAATCTAACCTTGTACCAGAGACAGTGGAGATCGGATTAACCCATTCTCGTATGGCAGTGCACCTCTGTGTTTATGGATGAAAAGGAAATTCTAAGTCCACAGGGACTAGGAATGTTTATGAGCAAGCCATGCAAAAAGCGTATGGATGGATTTCCGGCTCTGGAACCTCAAAAGTCAACAAGACCAGATTACTAGAACCGAGGCCTCCCCCCCAGCAAGGTGCAGCAGAGCTGATAACGGAGCTCATTAATCACAACATAAGCACTGCAAATTCTGCTCAGACTACTGTAACTTCTTGTTGTGCCCATAGTACTTCATCACTGTTCTGTGCTCTGCTATCCTGGAAAAAAAAAATTGTTAATGGGTGGTAGAAAGGACTGAAGGAAAAGGATATAGAAAAAAAAAAAAAAGTTACAACTCACTACTGCGTCTAGAGAAAATATGAGCTAGTGATGATTAACCGATGTTCCCATGGTTCTTCTAGATCAGTGGTTTGCAAACTTTTTGGGCTACAGAACCCCAACATAATATAGATTGCAAAATCCTGCACAACTGCAACTTTCTCCCTGTTCCTCTCCCACTGTAGAAATCAAATTGTGTGGAGCTCTGAAGGAATGCTCACAGCTGAAAAATACAGCTCTGGATGCAACCTCTTGCACCATGCCCCAGCCACCCAGCACCAGAAATTCAGGAAGAGATTCAGTCACTCATTAACAGTGCTGAACGTTCCCCTGCCTGGCTAGGAGAAACAGGTGCCAACTGGCTTTTGCTATTGGACTAACATTTGTCTGAGAAATATATCTATAGATATCTATAAACATATAGATATGATGTGTATATATACTGTACCTATATCTATATCTAGCTATATATACACATGCACACACCATGCCCCCAAGTCACATATTTTAATTGAATTATAAATTGAAAAGATTCCTGTACATTATGGCCATGTAATAAAAGGTTAGGTTAATTTGTAAGTGGAGGGAGAGAAAGGGGAAAATATGGAGATGGATTGGAGCGCGGTAAATGAAAGAATGTGGCGAGAGTAAGAAATGGACAGAAAACTGAAGAGGGACTTGTGCCTTGTAGGTCTAAAGACAAGTCTCAGAATGTTGTATCTCTGTGGTAGGAATATGACATTTAGTTTGTTTCACTCAGGAGAAAACAGACGTACAAAACCAGTTTCAGGTCACTGATATCTTTCTAATCCTTCGGTTTAATCCTGTGCACTACATGTGAAAATTAAAGTTCGATTTTTTACCCACTGAGGCATTCAATAAAGATTTGGCTGCCACAGGAGGATGTGGATCATAGGCCTGGCCAGAGGGAGTGAGTGGGAAGTGAACTGCATCAGAGATCCACAGGGGGAGAAGGGGTCATGACTGGAGGTCAGGAACTGTGTTACCCCAGGCACCGGCCTACCAGGCCTTTGCATAAATCCAAGCCGACCAGAAGCTGGCTCTGACTCAGCTGAAATCCAAAGATTAGAAAATAAACACTGGGCCAAATAAAAAAAAAAAAAGGTAGAGAGAGAACTTGGATAAAAATCAAAATGTTGGATTTTCTACTATTTAAAAAACAAAAAAAACCTACTACCTCTAAACCTGGGGCCAGGGGGAGATGTGGAATAACAGCAGTGGCTAAAAGCCAATAAAACTCTTCCCGGTCATTGTATGGTACCAGAGTAACAATTTATACTCAAGAGGACCTTCATAATGTCTTTCTCTCTAAATATTTTACCTTTTTTTTTTTTAATGCAAATAAAACTGAGTAAGATGCCAATATAAATTAGACTTTGCTTCTGTTAAGAACAAGATTTCTTCAAAGCTGCTCCCTGACAGTCCGTGTTTTGCAAACCTGTTTTTCTGCTTCAGGAGGATCTGCTCCAAGCATGGCATCTATTTAATAAGTAGGCCACATCTTTCTACGGCTGCTAACAGTCCAAGTAACAGAAACATGGCCATACAGATTATCTAGTCTGCCCATCCATATCAACTGCTCAGATCTACAAGCTCTATCCCTCCCCCTTGGAGATCCCCTCTGCTTTTCCAATGCTTTCTTGAATTCAGACACTATCCTTGCCTCCACCACCATAAGGAGGCTGTTCCAGGCATCCACCAAAGTATTTTCCAGGAGTACAACTGCCAGTGCAATACATACAGAATGTTATCATTGGGTTAGAATCCAAGTTGAAAAACTCCAAGGCACCAGACCACCTAACATTTGACTGCTGGTGCTTGTGGCCGTAGTAGCACCTTGCCACTGGACCGCAAGGAGAGGCAAGCAGGTAGGCTAGAGCGTTTCACAACCAGTGTACCCTTCAGATCCGATCAGGTGTGCCACAGAAAAGTCACCACTGCCTGATGCTCAGATCCAGGCCGACACCTGGGTTCTGCTCTTAGCACCTTGCAGAAAGAAGGCCCGCCAGGGTGGCTCTTAAATGCGTAGGAGCACGTTTCTGAGAACACACGTAATCAGGCATGCCCCTTCTCCCTGGCTACAGCATGAACCCTGGGAGTGTGGAGATTACCGGTAGCACGCAGGGCATCGGAGAGCTTGAAGCCTCTTTGTGCAGCACACACACTGCACACAGCACCTTCTCCCCGGGTGTGTGAAATGGGGAGAGCATGCACTGAGCGTCAGAGGTGACTCATTATGATGTCTGGACCGCAAGGATGTCTCTGGCAGTCACATGCAGCAGTCAAGGTAATCAAGTCGACTGCCCACCCCACATCAAATTCTCTCCTGTACTTATGTGTAGAGGGAGTTTCTCTTGTGATGGGCTCATGCCTACTCTCTCCATTTATTTTAAAACTTGGAAGAGACTGGTAGGGATTTTTTTCTGTGCTTCACCAGCTCTTCTTTTGACCATACGAATCCCGCTGGGTCTGCACAACATTTTTGCCTTTGGCTTTTACTGACCGGGCAACACTGGGCTACAGGAGAAGCTGGCTGCTCGGGGGCGGACGGGGGAGCAGCAAGAGGCTGGATGGAGGGAAAGAAAAAACTGAAGGGACAGGAGAGTATCAGAAAACAAAAGAGCAAAAAAAAAAAAAATAAGAATACAAGAAAGCAAATTAAGAATGGAAAACAAAACCAGAACAAGAGAAAATAAAGTAAATAAGAAAGAAAGATTTTCCCCCTAGCTCTTAACATTTTTGGCGGGTGCCCAATCTTTCTAAATATTTTTCCAGCCCTGGTTATTCCTCTCCAGACTGTTTTAGCAGCAGTAATGTAACAGCAATCTCTGTTCCAGAAAAAAATGAAGCCTAAATTAAAAAAAACCAAAAACGAACAAAAACATAGTAAAATGTACGTTTGTTATGGAAACAGAATAGAAACATAGAAACACAACAGCAAAAAATACCAAATAGCACATCTAGTCTGCCCATCCATCCAATTTATGTAGCTCTTACGATTCCCATCACTCCCTCAGAGATCCCCTGTATTTATCCTATGCCTTCTTGAATTCAGATATCATTTTTGTCTCCGCCATCTCCACTGGGAGGCTGTTCTATGAATCCACTACCGTCTCTGCAAAGAAATATTTCCCTTTCACCCTCATTCCATGGCCCCCTTGCTCTAGTTTCCTTTCCATTGAAAGAGGCTCGCCTCTTATGCATGGAAACATTTAAGATCTTTGAATGTCTCTATCTTAACTCCCCTATCTCGCCTTTCCTCTAGGATGTACATGTTTAGATCTTTAAGTCTATCCCCATATGCTTTAGAATGAAGATCACTGACCATTTTAGTAGACTCTCTCTGAAACAGATTCCATCCTGTTTATATCCTTTTGAAGGTGCGGCCTCCAGAACTGAACACAGTATTCCAAGTGAAGTCTCACCTGGGACCTATACAAGGGCACTATCACCTCCCTTTTTCTGCTGACCATTCCTTTTCTCTGTGCAGTCAAGCCTCTTTCTGGCTTTTGCTGTTGCTTTAGCCATTTGTCTGGCCACCTTAAGATCATCAGAAACAATCACCCCCAGATCCCATGCTTCTTTTGTGTTTAGAATTTCACCTCCAGCTCTGTATCTTTTCCTTGGGTTTTTGTATCCTAAATGCATTCATCTGCATTTTTTTTTTTTTTTTTTTAGCATTAACTCTTAGCTGCCATTCTCTGAACAGGGGTTCCCAACCTGGTGTCTGTGGATCTCTAGGGCTCAGTGACTGCTGAGAAACAAGATCAGGCTGCCCTCACCTCTGAGGTCACCTCTGCTCCACGGTTCCTGCTGCCTAATCCCATGCTGAGGAGAGGAAGCTCATAGCCTCAGGAAGCCCAAACGGGCAGGGAGAGAAGGCAGGGAAGATTGCGACTGACTGCTATCATGAGGAGCCTGAAGCTGCACAGAGAGGGGGGGGGGGGGGGGGGGTGCCAACTGCACCTTCAACAGCTACCTCACTACATGACCAGAGGCAGCAGCAAGCAGGGGGATGATCCTGATGATCCCAAGGAGCATTTCTGAACACTGCCAGATATGTCTGGCCTGCTGGCCTGGCAGTGATGGGAAAAAAAAAGCACTTTAGAGAAGGGTGGCCACTGTGGGGGGCCAGAGGGAAGGGGGCCATAGTGGGATCAGCACTCAGAAAGGGGCAGAGAAGGGGGGGTCACATGGAAGAAAGGGCAAGATGGAGAACACCGGAGTAAAATTATTTGGAAAGGGCATCAAGGAGGCGGCAGGCAGGAGGATGGTGCACTGTAAACTGCTTTAGAGGTGCTGCTGCAATTGTATTGCTGAGATGTTTGTACTGATATGAGTGCTTTGAAAATGCCGCTACAATCTCTTGTTGTGCTGAGATGTTTGTATTCTAATCTATGTAAATAGTCCTGTGTTGATTTAATGAGATGTGTTGTTGACTTATTTCAAATTTAGTCCTGTTCTTCATTTTACCTAATTTAGTCCTGTCATTGATGGATATCAGGCTTAGTCCTTACTGAAGACTCCTTCAGACTGATTGAATGTTGCATTTTGAATATCTTGTACCCAGCCTTGGATGAATTTCTTAATAAAAGTGTGGTGTGTGTGTGTGTGTGGAGATAATAAATCCAAAGAACTAAGAGAACATTAGGGATGGCGCTATGGGAGAGGAAAGGAGGCAACGCACTCAGGAAGAGGCCATGGGGGAAAGGGACACACGTAAAACAAATAGTTGCACATGGGGTCTGCCAAATTTTTGGAGATGGAAAGAGGGGTCCACGCCACCCAAAAGATTGAGAACCCCTGCTCTAGACCATTCCTCAAGCTTCACTAGATCCCTCCTCATGTTTTTCACACTTTCCTGGTTGTCTACCCTGTTGCAGATTTTGGTATCAATCGGCCAAAAGACAAACCCATCTTGGCAATCCTTTTGCTGTGTTGCTTACAAAAATGTTGAAAAGAACCGGTACCAGGACTGATCCCTGAGGCATTCCACTAGTACCCCCTCCCTCTTCAGAGTAAACTCCATTACCACTACCCTTTGTCGCCTCCCACTCAGCCAGTTTCTAACCCAATCAGTCACTAGCACCTATAGCAAAGGGCGCAGAATGTATTTATAAGTCTCCTGTGTGGAACCGTGTCAAAAGGCCTTGCTGAAATCCAAGTAACACTACATCTAGCACTCTCCCCTTGATCTAACTCTCTGGTCACCCAATCAAAGGAACTGATCAAATTCAGCTGACAAAATTTACCTCTGCTGCCTCGGATCATGCTTGGATTTTAACTTTATAACTGCACCACCACATCTTTCATTAAAAAATAATCATCAGAAAACAGCTTAGTAACATCACCATTTGTCTTAATGTATCAAGAGTTACAAGCAACTCACAATTCTCTTCCATTATTTGCGACAGAGGGGTTTTTTTTGTATTTAAAGTTTTATTGAGAAGTACCTGAATGCAATCTGCTTTGAAAAGTTTGAAAGGTGGAATATAAATCAAATACAAAAGGTAAATCAAGGATCACACACATAGCTTGGCATATTGCTTACATCATAACTGGCCACAATTTTTTTTTATAAACCTCACAAGAAAATCTGTTTTCAAACAGGACCCTGATTTTAAGAGATCATTTTCAGGTGGAACTGCAACAAGGTGGGGAGGCAGGTACTCCTCCTAGGGTTAGGTGAATATGTATTTATTTATTTATTTATTTAGAATTCTTATATACCGACATTCTTGTACAATTAACAAATCATATCGGTTTACAATATAACAAAACAATCACGGCTAAGGCGTTACAATAAAACAAATATATGTTTTATATATGGCAGGCCCCACCACAGCACCTGGCACCTTTTCTTGCCACAATCCCGCAGAGATCCTGCCACAGGCTTCCGGGACCAGGTACTCTCTAGGGGCTGGGCCCTGCTGAGTTTTCGAGATCTGACAAGTTTATTTATTTAAAGTAATTTATAGACTGCTTTCCCAACTAAAATTATATACCAAAGCGGTGTATAACAATAGGGCACGAGTTCTGGCTCTCCCAGGCTAGTAGTGCTGCTTGGGAAGGGAGAGAGAATAAACAAACCAATATATGTGGAGTATAAAATATCAAAGAGGTCTATAACCATGAGTGTTGGTTTGACTAAGAATCCAACTTGGAAAAAAAAAAATCCTAGCTTGCTTCTGCCAACATTGGTAATGTAAAAAGAGGGCAGGCCAAATCTGCAGAGAACTGCATACAAAAGTCATTTGTGTGCGCTAAACCAGGGCAAATCCAAGACAGGCTGCTTAGTCACTGCAGACACTGCAGGCAGTTATATTTGAAATGCGTGCTTGAAATTCCAATGACTTGCATTTTACCACTGCAGTACAACACAAGAGACGCACTGTTTTGGTTTGCTTCAATTTTCGGTTTGAAAGTAAAAGTATTCACTCAAAGTACAATTTTCTGGCTCTAGGAAAGCAAGCTTTCCTGTTTATTTATAGCCTTTCAAGAAAGCGCACACATTTGCTGCATAAAGGAATTTCAGGCATTTGTCAGTAAATGTTGATTGCTTTATGATTTCAAGGATCTGAAATATATTTTTGGAGACCTTGTAGCTCAAGGTCACAGCATGGGGGACCTGACCAAGAAAACAAAGATCTTTTATTTTATCCTACATTATTGGCCATTTCCCCCCCCCCCCTCCATGAAGTGCCAAAAATACACATTTCCCAAGGATGCTGGTGTGCTAATCCTTGCTTCTGGTGGGAAGGATTTCACTGGCATGGCATTTTCAACACACGTGGTTTACATCCACATATTATGAGATTAGCGGAGCCTGCCAGGCAGTTTTGAAAATGAGCACCAAGCGTGCGGAATGCCAAGTAGAAAGTTTCTGTAGTATACATGTTGCAGGTTGCCAACCTCTGTACTATATCCTGGATGGATTTTTAATTCATTGCATCATCACGGCTGTTACACTAAGCCTTCACAATTTAAGGATTGCAATACTAGGAATTTGACAGTTAAAAAAGAAAAATGGGGACAGGGAGGGACAGAGTCGGTTGAGCCTGTCCACACTGCAGTCAGGAAAAACAATGGAGGGAAAGCAGAGTTCCCTACCTACAATAGGTGTTCTCCGATGACATAGGTGACATCAGATAAAGCCTGGCACGGAAATTTGATTTCAAAAGTTTCTAGAAATTTTAAGTAGGCCCTACTGGGAATGTGCAGCTTGACATGCGTCCCCAGTCTAGAATTAAATTTGGACTTGGAGAAACCAATTCTAAGTGGAGATGGGTGGGTTTTGAAAGAACAGACATACTACAGTCCTCAGAGAACACCTGCCAGAGGTGAGCAACTCTGCTTTCTCAGAGGACAATCAGGATGGCAGACCTCACACACGGGGAATCCATACTACAGACTGCACTGAACCAAAAAAAGGAGAAAACTCCAAACAGTGCCCACACGTGATGACAAGCTATTTTTCTATGGGCAACCTGGAACCAAAACAACAAACCTTGGTTAGATGGGTGGGAGGCAGGGAGAAGGAATGCAGTTGGGTTCTAAACCTCAAAGAGACTCCTCAGGGCAGACTGGTCAAACTTTCCCTTGCACTGAGAGACAGGTGTCCAAGCAATAGTGTGATGTGAATGCATGGCAAGAACTCAATGTAGCAGCTTTGCAGATCTCATCCATGAAGTCTGATCTCAGGTCTGCTTCTAATAGCTCTAATCCTATGAGCCTCAACATGATACACCAGATACAGTCTGGAGACCAGAGTATGAAAGGTGCCAGAGATAGTCTAATAGAGATGGAGTGGGGCAGGAAAAGGGATCTATACTTTTTTCTGTGCACCAATTGGTAAATCTAGCCCATTTAAAATGGTAAGATTTGCATGTGGAAGGTTTTCAGGAAGCTACAAGCACTTTAGAAAAATGAGTTGAAAGATTGAGTGGTTGCAAGATCAAGCTTTCAACTTCCAGGCTGTTAGGGCAAGTGTTTGAAGGTTTGGGTGGCATAACTTGCCATTGTTCTGCGTGATGAGGCTGGGGGCTGTGCCCAGATGAATTGGTTCTTGAATTGAGAGGTCGAGAAGTATGGAAAACCACACTTGTCGAGGCCAGTATGGGGCTATGAGAATCATGGAGCTCTTGTCTTGTTGTAGCTTCACGAGAGTTTTGGCTATCAGTGGTATCGGAGGATACGCATATAGGAGAGGCCTCTGTTCCAGGAGCAAGCGAAGGTGTCCATGGCTAACGTTTTTCGATGTCTGTGTAGGAAGCAGAATCTGTCCACTTTGTGGTTCAGTTTGGAAGCAAAGAGGTCGATGTCTGGGTGACCCCAGCGTTGGAAGATTTTGCTCGCTACACAGGGATCCAGAGGCCACTCGTGGGGATGGAAACATTGACTGAGGCAATCTATGTTCTGATTGCCTGCTAGATAAATGGTCCAGAGATGTATGGAGTGTGCAAGGGCCTAGGCCCAGATCTGTGCAGCTTCTTGGCAGAGCAGATAAGAGCCTGTTCCTCCCTGTTTGTTCAAATACCACATTGCAACTGTGTTGTCTGTCTGTATGAGAACAGTCTTGTGTGAAAGGCAGTCCTTGAATGCATATAGAGCATAACGTATGGTTCACATGAGCTGCCCAACCCAAGATGGATGCGTTCGTGGTTAAGGTCACTTGAGGAACTGGTTGCTGGAAGTGTGGACCTGTCAGCAAGTTGGTTTTGCTTGTCCACCAGAGAAGTGAGAGACGGAACTGGTCGATTACATGAATCATGGATGAAAGCGGTTGAATGGCTTGAAGCCACTGAGATTTCAAAGTCCATTGAGTTATTCTCATGGCAAGCCTGGCCATGGGAATGACGTGGAAAGTAGAAGCCATGTGTCCCAGTAGTGTTAAGAATTGATGGGCTGAGGCTGTGCTGTGTGTGCGCAGTTATGGCCAGTTTGGACAGTATGTTTGCACGCTCCATGGGTAGGAATGCTTTTGACCGTGGTGTCCAAATCCGCTCCGATTAAGGTTAGCAGGTGAGATGGATTTAAGTAGGATTTCTGATAATTGATGAGAAACCCCAACGAGTGTAGGAGATTCATAGTGAGCTTTAGAGCTCCTAGCTTGGATTGACTCTTGATTAGCCAGTCGTCCAGGTAAGGAAACACATGTATGCTGTTCTTGCGTAGATTGGTGGCCGCCACTGCCAGGCATTTTGTAAATACATGGGGTGCCGAGGCAAGTCCGAAAGGCAGAACCTGGTACTGAAAATGTTGATGACCCACTATAAAGTGCAGGTATTTGCGGTTACGTGGGGATATGGCAATATGTGCATAGGCGTCTTGAAGGTCCAAGAACAAAGCCAGTCTCCTTGCTGTAGAAGGGGAAGCATGGTACCTAGAGACACCATCCTGAATTTTTCTTTTTGTAGAAATTTGTTGAGATTGTGGAGTTCTAGGATGGGGCGGAGGCAGTTTATTTTCTTTGGAATGAGAAAATAGCGGGATTAGAACGGCTTCCACAGCCCTGGCGCTTAGTAGGGTGGACAGTTCTAACTCTAGAAGGCTTGTGTGATCTCTTCAGATCCACAGTGGATTGGGTGGTGAATCCGGGGGTACTCTGAAGACATTTAGATGGTACAACAGACCAATGGATATTACCCATTGGTCTGTTGTAATGAGGCACCAGTTGTCTATGAAATGGCGCAGACGACCTCCTACAGGTAAGTCTGGTCTTGGATTCATGGAGTGGCTGCTGTTCTCTGGATAGGTTCAAAATCCAGAGGCCAGGCCAGTTTGCGGGACTGGTTGTGATCTGGACGTTTTGGTCTGACGTGGATGTCCCTCTTTGAAGTGGTCTGGCTGGTCGCACGTGAGATGTAGGTGGGTAGTATTTGCGTGAGCGATAAAAAGGCCTTCTGGGATCCCTTCTCGTGGTCTTTCGAGCAGAGGGGGCTTCAGCAGTGACTGTGGCTACCTGACGCAGGGTCTCATGATGATCCTTCAATTGAGCCACTGCTTCTTGTATCTTGTCGCCAAAGAGATTATCTTCAGTGCACGGGAGATCAGTGAGTTTATCTTGGACTTCCAGTCTTAAATCAGAAGCCTTAAGCCAGGCCCATCTTCTTGCACAGATTCCTGTTGCTGATAAACGAGAAGCCGTCTCAAAGGAATCATATGCAGCTCTGACCTCATGTTTTCCTGCCTCAAGGCCTTTTTGGAGAATGGCCGTGAGGTTCTCCTGTTGTTGCTAGGGAAGTGAATCCGCTACCTCTTAGTCTTGCTTCCATAGATTTCTCTGGTATTGTGTCATATATAACTGATAATTACACATACATAACTGATAGACAGCTATGCATGACACAAAGAGTCTTGGAAGATTTTATGTCCTAGACAATCTAAAAACTTTTGGTCCTTTCCAGGGGGAGCTGAAGAAGGTGGGCGCAATCTCTTGGCCTTCTTCTGCACAGACTCCACTACCACTGATTGGTGAGGTAGCTGTGGCTTCTGAATACCTGGAGTGTGTTGGACCAGATATGTTGCATCTGTCTTCCTATTAACCAATGGCACAGTGCAAGGTGCTCCCATAGGCGATGTTGCAGATCCAAGAGCACGTCATGGACTGGAATGGCCATAATTTCTTTGGGCTTTACATACAAAAACTGTATATGTATGATGTATAAATTAAATTCAATAACTAAAAAAACATAACTTCAAGCTGATATCACACCACTATTATTAAATTAATTATTTTGAAGCATGGAAACCATGCTTAAATAACTATTTTGAAGCATGGTTTCCATGCTTCAAAACAATTTAACAGTGATATGATATCAGCTTGAAGTTATGATAATTTCTTTGGGGGGCATCCACAAATTGAAGGACTTCTAACGTCTTGTGACAGGTTAAAAGGGATAGTTTTGGACATTTCTTTTATGAAGTTAGCAAAGGAATAGCCACTGCTATTAATTGCATCAGTAGCATGGGATCTTCTTAGTGTTTGGGTGATTGCCAGGTTCTTGTGGCCTGGTTTGGCCTCTCTTGGAAATAGGATGCTGGGCTTGATGGACCCTTTGTCTGACCCAGCATGGCAATTTATTATGTTCTTATGTTCTGGAGGGGACTGTCTCCTTTCTTCTAGAGAAGGCTCTGAGAGCAGGTCCTCTGATGTGGAAGTGTCCATGTCCACATCCTCCCACGGATCATAAGGGGTCTCTGGCTGAGACCCCAAGGGAGGGAGAATGTCTGTTACTCCAGGACGTGCAGGCATCGATGGAGACTTCAACAGTATCGACGGCATTGAAGGGAACCAGAGCTGGAGTATGACTAGAGCCCATGTCCTCGTCCTCTGAGGAACCCGGAATGGGTATCGGGGGCTGCAGAGGTTCGGAAGTTCGAGTCAGTACCGATGGCATAGGCTGTGTCGGAAGGGCACCGATGAGAGTATCAAGGCGATCCAGCAACGGTGCAAACATCGATGGCTGCGGTGTCTGTATGGGGACCGGCATCGATGGCGGTTGCAAGTTCCAGAAGGCATCTAGGACTGCCTGGCGGACAAGGACGTCCAGCTCCTCCCTGGAAGATGGCATAGGTAGCACAGCTACAGGGGGAGGCAGGCTAGGCGCTACTGGCACCTCCACAGTGATCTGTGGGGGCTCAGTACCTGGCACCGGTGTCAGTGGGGAACGCCTCGTGGTCTCGGGTGCAGAGGAGGATGGAGGCTCCTCTCCCTGGGCCCCTCTTCGCAGCCAGCTCGATGGCTATGGAAGCGGATGCGATGTCTGTGCCAGCACAGGGTGTGGAATCGCGCCGTGCCGGTGACAATGCTTCCCTCTGTGCTCGGACCGGTCCTCCGGCACAGAGGAAGATGCTACAGATGCCCTGGATGGCATTGGTGATGTATGGTCACCGCCCCCTTGCTGTTCCCGGCAAGGTTTGTCGATGGATGAAGATTTTCCTGCCTGTGATGACTGGGCGGAGGTCGATGGAGTTATCTTTATTTTGAAGAGAGACTCCATTTTGTCCCCTTCGGGGTCATTTGGGAGCAACTAGGACACTGATGTACATTGTGTGATGGGCCGAGGCATAGCGCACACAGACATCGTGTGGGTCCATGCTTGACACTGTGCGCGGACACTTTGGGCACTTTCTGAAGCCCGTTGCCATGGCTAAAAAAAAAGGGCCACAAAATGGTCGGTGGCCTGTGGGAACCGACAAGTTGGCAGGAACTGACTGGAGATGGAGGAAAAGTACTCACTGAGCGCCAAGGAAACAGTGTCGCGATGGGAGACCCCTATGAGGGAACCTGTTAAGAAGATAACTTCAAACTTTTCCATGAAGAAAAGTGGTGAGAAAATTCTCACAGAGCTCTTAACCGCGAAGCAAACTGCAGTGCGGGAAAAGAGAGACTGAAGAGAGACCCCTGCGGCCATAGGGATTATGGCATGCTCAGTGTGCCCAGTCAAAAGTTCTAGAAACTTTGACAGAAGTTTTCCATGACAGGGCTTTGTCTGATGACATCACCCATATGTAAGGACTATCATCCTGCTTGTCCTGGGAGAATGACAATTCCAGGCTTTATGGAGTCAAAAGAAACAAAAAGCTTGGTGGACTTTGTCCAGTCCAGAGAGAAAGCAAAGACTTTTTTTTTTTTTTTACAAACTGTGTAGGGCTTGTTCACCTTTGAGGAAATGTGGTTTGGGAAAAAATATTGGAAGGACAATAGATTGGTTAAGATAGAAGCCTATCACTATCTTAGGCAGGAACTTAGGCTTCATGTCAGGGCTCCCCTATTGTGAAAAAATTTGGAATGAGTGGATAAGTCAGTAGGGACTGAAGCATACTGACTCAGAGTCAAAGTGACTGCCATCAAAAATATGATCTTCCATTCCCGATCAGCTATTTTAGCCCACATGAGTCTATAGCTTCAAAGGGACTTTCATCAACTGAGTCAAAACCACTATGAGATCCCAAGACACAGCAGGAGGCTTCAAATAAGCAAGTCCCACATAAAGTGGACAACTAAAGGCTGTACAGAGATAGGTTTACATTCTACAGTGGTGGCAAGCACAGACTGCACTGAGGTGAACCCTAACTGAACTGAACAAAAGACCTGACTGACAGATGTAGAAAGTACGCATGTAGTTTTTGCATAGGGCAAGAAAAAAAGAATGTAAGGCCTTCTGCTCATACCAAAAGGTAAACGGCCTCCACTTGAAACCATACGACTTCCTCATTAAATCCCCCCTGGAAGTCAGAATACAAGAGACATCCTCAGAAAGATTCAGGGTTTGCAGAGCTACCTCTCAACATCCAGGCTGTGAGGGCAAGGAACCCAATGTTGGGATGGCATAACAGCCTCTGATCTTGAGTGATGAGTGTTGGGAAATTTCCCAAACTGACTGGATTTCTTCTGGATATTCCTGAAGGAGTAGAAACCAAATCTATTGAGCCTTTGCCACTAGAGAAAATGGAAGATATATGTACAGCAGACCCTGACCCCAATTCAAAGCAAATCTATCCAAGGCTAGTTTGCCTTGAGTCCCTTTCTGGAAGAAAAAGTAGGACATTTTTGTTCAGAGAAAATGCAAATAGATCCACCACAGGTGTATCCCATTCACATAACATCTGGTTTGCTATTCCCTCACCCAAATACTATTCAAGGGGTTCCAAGATCCCAATCAGTCTCTCTGCCAGTGCAGGCCTGCCTCACCTGCCATATATTGAGGCACTAAGTACCATTCCCTGAGAAATGGGGTATGGATCCTGTCCCTCCCTGTCTGATGTAGAACTTATAAAAATCTAGTCACTTACACAGTGATGCAAGTGGCTAGATTATACACACAATATATCCGAAAAGAGAACCCACGGGTTCATTCACTGTGGAAATCTGTTTCTGTATATCTATTCGATGTTTTTCTCTCCTATTTCACAATAATTTGTTCAGATTTTAATAGCCTATACGTCAAGTGGAATTATGTCTCGGCACTCGAAAAAACATTTTTTTAGGTGGTAGGTTGGGGTTTCATATAATCGTGTAGGCAACCCTGCCTCTTTCGAGCATGTTATAATCATAAATCTGCCATCTCCTTCTATTTTTTTTTATGTATATATGTGTTCATGCAAACAAGGCTTTTCTAGTGAATAATTAAAAAAAACCAATTTCTTCATTCAAAATACACGGGACATCCAGAGAAATCTATGGACCTAGAGAGGTCTTTGAATGGTGCTCCAAAGATGTTTTTTTAAAATGTCACTTCACCACCGCTCTCACACTGTTGGGTATGATGTGAATCTCTTATGTGTACTTGAAGTCGCACTCTTTCGACACAATGAAAACTCTCTCTCTATTCTATCACACCTCAGAATATATTATAATCCCAACATGTTCATGTTTCAGACGACCAGCGTCCTTCTTCAGGGGGTGTACCAGCAAGTGGTGCCTAACACTCTATATGTGAAAATTGCGATGTTGGTTATTGAAATTTGTTACTTCCCTTGAAGTTGCTCGACCAAAGTCTCTATCACGAAAGTTTTCCATAGTTGATTCGTCTTTTTCTTGGGTAACTTCCAGATGAGGTAAAGGTGAAGACACCAGCAACTCACCATGGCATATTTTGAAGTTACCCAAGAAAAAGACGAATCAACTATGGAAAACTTTCGTGATAGAGACTTTGGTCGAGCAACTTCAAGGGAAGTAACAAATTTCAATAACCAACATCGCAATTTTCCCATATAGAGTGTTAGACACCACTTGCTGGTACACCCCCTGAAGGAGGACGCTGGTCGTCTGAAACATGTACATGTTGGGATTATAATATATTCTGAGGTGTGATAGAATAGATAGAGAGTTTTCATTGTGTCGAAAGAGTGCGACTTCAAGTACACATAAGAGATTCACATCATACCCAACAGTGTGAGAGCGGTGTTGAAGTGACATTTTAAAAAAACATCTTTGGAGCACCATTCAAAGACCTCTCTAGGTCCATACATTTCTCTGGATGTCCCGTGTATTTTGAATGAAGAAATAGTTTTTTAAATTATTCACTAGAAAAGCCTTGTTTGCATGAACACATATATACATATAAAAAATAGGAGGAGGTTGGCAGGTTTATGATTATAACATGCTCGAAAGAGGCAGGGTTGCCTACACGATTATATGAAACCCCAACCTACCACCTAAAAAAATGTTTTTCGAATGCTGAGACATTATAATTCCCCTTGACGTGTAGGCTATTAAAATCTGAACAAATTATTGTGAAATAGGAGAGAAAAACATCGAATAGATGTACAGAAACAGATTTCCACAGTGAATGAACCCATGGGTTCTCTTTTCAGATATATTGATGTAGAACTTAGCCACCCAGTTGTCCTTCTAGACAAGGATAAAACTTTGCTGGATAACAGAACTCTAAAAGCCTTTATAGAGAATCCTGTATCACCCTTAGATCTAGGAAGTTTATCTGATGAAGCTTCTCCTGAGCAGATCAAAAGCCCTGGGTATGAAGCCCATCTACATAGGTTTCCCTGCCCAGGTTGGATGCATCTGTGGTTAGGACTGGAGAATTTGGTTGGGTAATCTCCTGGCCAGACTGGAAGGAATCAGCCACCAGGATAGAGTCTTTCAGAGGCTGGATGAAGTGGATGCTGTTCTGAATATCTTGAGTGACTTGATCTCACTGCAATCTGAGGATTCCACTGGGCCCTTCTCCTATGGAAACTTAGGGAGTAACATACTGTTGATGCTATGAGGCCCAACATCCTCAATATGTCACATGTTTATGCTTGCTGACTCATTCTTAACCCCACTGTAATGAATATCAACGTGATAATCCTCTTGCAGAGGGAAAAAAACTCTCACCTGAGATGTGTATCAGCGCTCCTACAATAAATTACTTGAATGGGTTTAGATGGGACTTAGGGTAGTTAATGATGAGCTCTAGCAATTCCAACACCTAGATAATTATGCTCACTGATTCTCAAGTACCACCATGATGTTCTCTTGACCAGTCAGGCATTTAGGTAGGGAAACATGTACCTCCAATTTACACAGATGTGCCACCGCTACTGCCAGAGATTTTATGATGTGTGTGGTGCTGATGCCAGACCAAAGGGCAGTGTGAGATACTGAAGCTGATGTTTTCTTACTATAAATCTGAAATATTTTCTATATCCTGGAAATCTCTATGCAGGTGTACGCATCCTTTATCTAAAGAGCACAGTTAGTCCCCATTTTTTGAGAAAGGGAATCAAGGTGCCCAAGGACACCATTTGTGAACTTTCCCTTTTCAGGAACATTGCAAAGTACTTGCAGTAAAATGCCTGTCCTCTTTCCCCTAGTGGCATGGGCTTAACTGCATTTATAGGTCATCCATGTACAAAAATCTTCCTCTGGATAGGATGAAAATTCACTGGACTTAGCCAGGGAACCACCCCCCGCGGGTTTGGTGGGCGATATGGAGGTAAGTCCAATACGTGTAATTCTGTACCATTTTTGGATCATGCCAAGGACTCAAATTTATGAAGTTATTCTGGACCAATAGTTTACATAAATCCTTAGCCTGCCTTCAACAGGAAGGTCCTCTGGTACAGATACTGGGATCTCAGCTATGCTTTCTAGGATCCAGTCAATACCCTGTGCACAAGGGCCTGCTGTTGACGGGACAGAGGAAAAGTTCTCCTTGGCTACTAGAAATGCCTCCCTGTGTGTCCCTGAAGTGGCAGTGGCGAGGGTTTGAAGCATCATACAGTGGACTTTAATCTGAACCACCACTTCTTTGAGTTCATCTCCAAAGAGATTCTTCCCATTGCAAGCCATGTCAGTGAGTCTTTCCTAGAACTCTGTCCAAAGTTCTGAGGTCTCAGCCACACAAGTCTGTGGGAACTGCAGAGATTCTTGATGTTGTAACACATTAAAAGTTGATCGGACCATGTGCTTTCCACACTCCATGTCCTTTTCCACCATTGACTCCAAGTTATCACGTTGCTTTTGAGGAAGCTGCACTGCCGATCTTTCACACTCTTCTGAATATACTATATGTACTGGCTCATGAAGAGCTGATAGGATGCTATGCAGGCATTGAACATAATTCCCTGAAAAAAAAAAAAAATCTCCCAAGTAAATTGAGGATTTGAGAATCCAACCCCAGGGGCACAAAGGAATGGGTTCTGGCCCTCATGGCTTTCTTGACAGCAAATTTGACCACCATTCACTAGTATGGCAGCTGTTGCTTTCTTATTTACTAGATCCAGAGGGAAACTTTCCCATATTCTTGTCTGTACTGCCTGAAAGATCTCATGGACATGATATCCTTTGGAGGGGATGGGGGCTACACAAACTGGAGAACGCCATGCATCTTAAATCTGAAATCTTCATCCTTTTGCAATGTGAATGGAATGGCATTTGTCATTCTTAGATCCATTTCAATTTGGTTTTCAGCTGGCACACAGTTCAGAGAGATTGTGGCTGTTTGTTTTTAAATTTTCCATAGAGGCTTTAAGTCTAATGGGCAACTTTTTGCTGGTCTTTTTAGATATTGTAGCAGTATTTGACACATTTAGCCACCAGGTCTTGTTGTCAAACTTAGCTGAATAGTGTATTAGTTCTACAGTGCTAGCATAGTTTATTTTATATTTATGTCAGAAGCCAAACTATAGTAACTGGTTAGTCTACGTGCCACTTGCCTCAGTCATTTTTACTACACCAGACTAACATGGCTACCATTCTGAACAGCTTCCAAACATTCACAATACACAGGGGTTCCAGAGGATTCTGTCTTGACAGACCCGCTTTTTAATATTTATCTTTGCACTTCATGTAAGCTACAGGGTAACAGAGTTGGATATTGCCTCTGTGCAGATGACATTCAATTTTACGTTCCTGTGTTATCCTCTTTAGATGAGGTGCTGGCCATTGTTGCCATCTGCCTGTGAAAAATCAAGTCATAGATGGCGGCGAACAAATTATTCCCTAGATAGGTTTCCCCTGTTAGACACATTACCATCCTTGTGATTAACAGTTTGACAATTCCAATTTCTTTCCTTAAGCCCACACATTTGCTCAGTGGTTAGGAAGATCCTTTTTCAAGCTCTGTTGTGTAAACAAACTTCTCTCGTTCATTAGTGATTTTTGGACAATGCTATAAGCACTAGTGTTGACAAGACTTGATTAATCTAACTCTTCGTATCTTGAACTGCCTGCATCTCCCCACTGAACGCCTCGCAGACTATCCAAAATGCTGTAGCCTGGGTTTTTACTGGTGCTCGATTAAGGGATATCACATCCCCCCATCATTACATTGGTTGCTGGTGAGGTTTAAAGTCTTGACTCTAGTTCGGGTGGCCAACCTTTCACATATAAAAAGAGCCATGAAATCAGAATTCACAGTAACAGAGCTGCCATACCTTTCACAAGCATGATGGTGGGGAGGGATATGAAACTATCCCCACCTCCCCTCTGAAAGAAGAGTCCAACCATCTCTCTCCCAGACACAAATATACATACCCTCTCAACCCCTATCTCTCTCAGAACTCACACACTCCTCCCTCTCTCTCCCAGACACCCCTCCCTACGTCTCTCATACATACAACCCTCTCCTTCTCTCCCAGACACGTCTCCCCTCTCTCAGACACATACACCCTCGCCTCCTGTCTGTCCCAGATGCACACGCACACACCCTCTCTCCCTCCTAGACGCACACTCCTTGCTCCCTCTGTATTTCATACAATCAGCCTTTCATAACTACAGATCCTCCACCCTGAATGCCAAACGTGATTTCTACTCCTCAAAAATACATGACTACATCTACAATCCGAAAGCTCTCTTCTCATTTGTCAAACTCACCAAGTCTGATCCCCCCCCCCCCCCATCCCAGATAACGAAGCTAAGAACAAAAGTGAAGTACTCGCCCTTTACTTCCACAACAAAATATCAAATATCCTTCTTAGATTCCCTCCCGACTCCCAATGTCCCTCACTGGGCCCACGGTCTACACCTGCTACACTCGACTCCCTTGAGCTCACCTCAGCTATCGAAATCACCTCTATCCTCAAAAAGATTAAACCCGCCTCTCATCCCTCAGACACCATACCCACCAAAGCCCTACTGATGATACCAGACACCATAGCCGAACCATTAGCTACCATCATCAACAGCTCCCTCTCCTCAGGCATTGTCCCTGACTCTCTCAAGCATGCAGTGATCAAACCCCTTCTCAAAAAACCCTCCCTTGACCCACAAGACCCAGTCAATTATTGCCCCATCTCTAACCTCCCATTCATCTAAAAAAATCATGGAAAAGGTGGTTAATTCCCAGCTAACTGATTACCTTGAAGAAAACAATATACTCCACTCCTCGCAATTTGGCTTTCGTAAGAACCTCAACACTGAAACCCTGCTACTCTCCCTCTCTGACTATCTCAGAGGCATGGACCAAGGACAATGCTTCATCCTGGCCCTTCTGGACATCTCCGCTGCTTTTGATGCTGTAAGCCACACCCAACTGACATTGGCCTCTCAGGCACTGCATTTCAATGGTTCACCTCCTATCTTTCTAATAGACAATACTCTTAAGATAGGCAATGCAGAATCCACCCACCATGCCCTCTCCCAAGGTGTTCCCCAAGGCTCCTCCCTCTCATCCACCCTTTTCAATATCTACCTCACCCCGCTCTGCCATCTCCTATCAGATCTTGGCCTCAAATTCTACCTTTATGCCGATGACGTACAAATCATTATTCCAGTTCGCAAATCCTTAACCAGCGCCCTGGAATTCTGGAAGAATTGCCTTGCCTCCATAAATGTCCTTCTCTCCAATCTCCACCTCGCCCTAAACTCCTCAAAAACAGAACTGATCCTTATCTCACAACATATCCCCCCCAAACCTGACTTGCAAATGATCCTGCCTATAATACCTATCTAATGCAACCTTGTGCACGAAACCTAGGGGTTCAACTTGATCAGCAACTGAACCTAAAAAAAATAACAAAATCCTCACAGAAGGTTATTACAAACTGAATGTGATGAAAAAATTAAAACCGTTACTGCACACCAGAGACTTCCGCACAATCATCCAAGCCACACTCTCTACAAAACTTGACTACTGTAACTCACTCTTCCTAGGACTCCCCTCCTCCACCCTAAAACCACTTCAACTGCTTCAGAATGCAGTAGCGAGAACGATATCCAATGCCCATAAATATGACCACATCACTCCTATCCTCAAAGACCTGTACTGGCTCCCTATCCCCTCCCGTATCATCTATAAAACCCTTACCATAATCCACAAAGCCATACACATTCATAATTCCAAGTGGGTTGAAGAGCCTTTCCAACCCAAATGCTCGAAGTGCCTCACTAGAACTTCCAATAATGGGACCTCACATGTGCTCGCCCTAAAAAAGCTCACCTCACCGCCACAAGGGAACGAGCCATTTCCATAGCTGGACCTTCACTCTGGAACGCCTTACCGACTATCCTATGGCTTGAAACTTGTCCTTCCAGATTAGGAGCTAATTTAAAGACCTGGCTCTTCAAACAAGCGTACCCCCAATCATCCCACCCCCCTGCTTCTCCCTCCATTCGTCATGCCAGCTCTTAGCTGAATCCTTGTACATTGTTCTGTTATAATATAATTATAATCATAACTACATGTTATTTAATTAGTTGATTTCCTGGTTTTGGTTTTCATCTCTTTGCTAAGTTCTCTGTTCCTATGGACCCCCTCCCCCTATATGTGTTCACTGTATTTTCCACCTACTGTTATGCTGTAAACAGATATGTCATCGCCACGAATATCGGTATAAAAAAGTTCATAAATAAAATAAATACATACAGCCCTCTCCCTCTCCCCAGACACGTCTCCCCTCCCTCAGATACACATACACCCTCCTCTCCTGTCTCGCCCAGACGCACACGTGTCTCTCAATGCCCAGATGCACACCCGCACCCTCCCTCCCACACACCACCCCCTCTTCTCAATGCCCAGACACACACATGCACACCCTCCCTCCCTGACACACATGCACACCCTCCTCTCTCAATGCCCAGCACACACACCCCACCTCCCAGACACACAATCCTCTCTCTCTCCCAGACACACACACCCTCTTTCCCTCTCTCTCTCTCCTAAACACACACACCCTCAATCACTATGTCCCAGATGCAGACACACACAGTCCCATACATAGTGCTGTTCTGCTGCTCATGTGCTCACTCAGTGAGCACACCCAAAACCAGCACTGCCATATCATTATGTAAACTTTAAGCTCTTGCTTGCTGTCAGCCTTCCCGCAGTTCATTACATGTCCTATTCCCACCCTTTTTTGGCACGCCAACTCTCCAGGTGACTCGCTGATTCACAATCAGCTGCCCCTCTCAGAGTTCAGTCCAGCCACACAGAAGCCCTCAAAAGCCATGAATAAACTGAATTACAATATAAGTTCCTATACTAAAACAGCACTAATTGCCAGCACTCAATTCAGTAGGAACCCTATCTATGAAAAGGCAATACGGCAAATGTTTACACCAGCCCCAGAACACAAATACACCTCCAATTAAAACAGAACAAGCCAAAATGCTATAGAGCCCTATACTGCAACTACATGCTGACAGAATACCTCACCTTTGTCACACATGCAGAACATAGACAAATCCTCACCAAATACTAAATAAAGTGATCTAAAGTATAAACAGAAACATGCAGACATAAAAATGAACTGGAACCTGCAACTGTATTATACAGTGCCATAATAGAAAAATAAAATGTCATGTTTCCTCACAACACCAAACAAAATCAAGAAATATAAACCATTCTTAACAGTAAAATCAAACTAATAAATATATTTCAAATAGAACATCCAATCATTAAAAAAATCATTTTTATTTTAAATTTCCCAAACAGCAATAAAATGTTTCAAAAAGCAGATGCATAAAAAAAAAAACCACTCAATTAAAATTAATAAGAATTTAAAAATCATTCTTCATATCCCAGGATTGTGGTGGATTAGTTGGGGGGTAAATGGTGGCTGGTGGTGGTGCACAAACTCTCTCATGCACACAAAAACACACATACAAACACTCACTCACATACATACATACATTCACTGACAGCCATGCTCACTCACACCCACACACCCTCAAACGTTCGCTGACACACTCTCTCGTAGATACATATGCTACCTCACACATATACTCAAAAATATTCTCACTGACATATACTCACACTCACTCACACACATGCTTATAAATACGTTCACTGAGGCACCTGCTCACTGGCACACACATAGGCTCACACCCATGCACTCATACATTCACCAATATGTTCACAGATAAATACATTTGCTCACTGACACTCCTACACACTTGCTCACAGATGCATATGCGTTCTCACACACTCACTGATATAAACTGCGTTTAAAAAAATGTTTTTACTTACATTGGTGGGAATCCAGGCAGGACCCCATAATCTTTTCTATTTTGCCACGGCCCAAGGATGAGTGGGCCATCAGCAGAGGACAGCAGAAGGAGCTTTTGAGGCGAAGGCCGAAGGTCTGCTAGGTGTTTCCTGCCTACAGAGGCAAGGCAGACGAAAGGAGAGGCAGCCAGTCTGTTTCCTGCTGCTGTAGCTGAAGGTATGTGTGTGTGGTTTAAAACTAAGTGGGATCCAGTGGAGAGGCTGTCGTGGGGATCTGTTCGTCACAGTGACTCCAAAGGCATGGAGCCGCTGCGATCAACACCAGCCACCTGACCAGCCCTTCAGATCTGGGTCCGGGTTGTCTTAAGGCCTGTGAAGAGCTTTGATGTGGTGGGGAGGAGACAGCAGTGAGAAGGTGGGCAGCTTATGCAGGCAGCGATCTTCCCCCTTCCAGCAGACAGAGCGGGCAGAGCTTGTAAATTTACAGCTTCCACCCAAGCTGGCTACTGAGAAGAGGGAAGATTGTTGTTTACAGGAGGCAGACAACAAACGTGGATCTACATTAGCGGTCTGCATTGCAGGAGGATTTTAGTCAAGAGCCACAACTGAAGCTTGGAAGAGCCGGTTGGCCACCCCTGCTCTAGTCCATAAAGCATTTAAGTAATGATTCCCTTGTCTGACTTAATGCCCTTTTGAAAATTTATAAACCTTTTCATGTGTGGAATACAGCAGACTGAAATGTACTCGATGTGCCCTCTATGTGTTGGACTCACTTCTGTGAAAGTCTTAAGATTTTTTTTTTTTTTTTATCACTGGTCCATTATTATGGAATGGCTTACCTGGCGAGCTAAGAGCTGCACGGTCCTTTTGGCTATTTAGGAAGTCCCTTCGGCATTTGGCAAGTATGATAAGTGAATATATGTGAAATGGTAGAGGTTTTGCTGGGCAAAATGTTTTATGTTGCTGGAGGTTGTGTTTACTGAATAGTCAGCTGATTAAACAAATCCCTTTTTGAGTTTTTTTTAAATATAATTTTCTGTTTGTGTTATGTTTTGTTTATTATATTATGTTACCCACTTATTATTTTAGATAAGCAGGCTATACCTTTCTTTTAAATAAACAAAAAAATAAAATCAGCAAAGGAGAGGTCCTCAGTAGGAGACCTTATTTCCTCTGGAGGACCAGGACCCCAGGGGAGACCTGTTGAGAAGTCCTCAGATATACAACCTTAACCCTAAGAAAATGCCAAGTTAGAGCCCAACTGTATCTTGCCCAGTTAGCAGAAAAGACTTTAGAGATGGAAACACTTATCTTTTGGGACCTAGAACCCAAAAAACTCCTTTGCCACCAAGAACTTTCCTCCCCCGATAGGCTGAAGATTACCATTGGTGCAGCAGTGCTCTGCATCTTATGATTCAGGGCCTCCTGGAATTTTCTGTCCAGCTCCTCCTCAAAAATGGACAATGTCAATATGGCTTGGGAGGCAGGAGGCGCCACATCTTCCTGGGATAACAGAGGTATTGGTGGCTGACTACTGGACCTGCGGAGACCGACTGAATTCCCAGGATTGCATGGAGGAGGAGTTCTCCTCACCGTGGGAATGCAAAGCTTCTGCCAGAATCTCTGTTCCCAGCATCGATGGAGACCAATGTTAATGTTTCTTAGCCTTCACCTGATGCACATCATTGGAGCTCCTCGATGCGGCAATCGAGAAGACTGGAAGCTTCGCTCTTTTCGGGTGGGAGGAGACAGACAGCAGTCTGTTCCCTAGGTCCAGCTTAGTACTCTGTGTCGAGCCACCTACGTGCACCTCTCGATAAGCAAATATCTTGCTCTTATTCAAAAAGGAATGTGGTTTGGGTGGGGTATGGGCCATCCAGGGCAGGACAAAAATGTGCACACAAATACTTAGCACCAGGGCACGTGCCCAGGTCCAGTGCTGCAGTAAACTTTACTTCTGCTATAGAGAGGTGCAAGCTGAAAGGGGAAAAAAAAATACACCCCAGCTATCCCTGAGGGGTTTAACGGGTCTGGGGTACCTGGAAAGGGGGGGGGGGGGAAGGAGAAGTGCAGGTTAATAAACCAGGGGGTTTAGGAGGACCTGCTCTATACTGGGTGAACTGGTGGGCTACCTGGTGAAACTGGCCATGATGTGGACACGTGCTGGTCATAAAATTAACCCACTTGTGCAGCTTAGACCCAAATTTGCATGGCTGTGTGCACATATATGTACACCCAGGCTATTTTATAACATACATACGAATGTGCATATATGTTATAGAATAGCTGTGTCCCTGGGTGTGTGCCAGTGCACGTGTCAACATGCACCTGTGCACCCCTTGTGGCATGAGAATAAAATGCAGCAGGACAGATGTTTTCAAATGAATAATTTAAGAAAGGAAAATTGATTCTTACCTGCTAATTTTCATTTTTGGAATACCACAGATCAGAACAGACCACTGGGTTTTGCATCCCTGCCAGCAAATGGAGACAAAAGCTTTATTGAGCCTGTAGTATTTAGGCAGTGTGCCACCTACAGGCCATCAGTATGACTTGTACCCAAGCTCCAAGTAAAATTTAAACCATTTATTACCCTTACCAGTAGCAGGGGATAGGTAAAGCTCTAAAATCGGGCCCATTGTTCAACTTGGTGTGATCACTCAACCGTACCAGCTCTGTCAATTAATTGTGCGCATAGATATCCCTTCTTGAGTCAACTAAAGGAAAGAGTCCAGACATGCCAAAGCCTGGAGTTCAAAAATCTTCCTGGCTGAACAAACCACCACCAGAAAGGCAACCTTCAGTGTGATGTCCTTCAATGTTGCTCTTCTCAAGGGCTCAAAGGATGGCCCCACAAAAGCCTATCAGCACTGAATTCAAATTCCAAGAAGGAACAATCCGCTGCACCGGAGGGCGCAAATGCTGTACTCCCCACAAAAAGCGAAACACATCCGGATGCGAAGTTAGGACCATGCCTTGCACCTTATTCCTAAAACAGCCTAGGGTCACTACCTGAACCCATAAGAAATTAAATGCAAGCGTTTTCTTTAGATCATTCTGCAAAAAGGCTAAGATGCAAGACACCGAAGCCTGCAAAGGTACTATGTCCTCTGCAAGTCACCTTGCCTCAAAGATCTTCCACACCTGAACGTAAACCAATGAAGTGGATGGTCTTCTAGATTGCAACAAGGTAGTAATGACTTCCTCAGAGAGTAGCCTTTCAAGTGCAAACGGTGCCTCTTAAAAGCCAGGCCACGAGACAAAAGCGATCCACCCAATCCAAGAAAATTGGACCTTGATGGAGCAATCTAAGCAGATGCCCAATACTTAGAGGCCCATCTACTGCTAGAATTATCAGGTCTGCAAACCACTGCCAACGCAGCCACTCCAGAGCCACTAAGATCTCTTCCCCCAGGCGAGTCTCTACGCATTGGAGCTCTCTTCCTATGAGAAGCCAGGGAGGAATGACATACAGTAGAATCCCTGGTGATCACTGGAGAACCAGGGCATCAAGACCTTCTGCTCCATTTTCCCATCTATGACTGAAGAAGTGCTGGCATTTCCTCTTGATGCCATCAGATCTAAATGAGGAACCCCCAACCTGCTGCGACCATCGGTCTTAAGACTGCTTCGCCCCGCCTACCTCTCACTACTTGCGGCTCCTCCCGCTCACCTCGGACTACTGACTGCCACGGCGTCTGTTTACTGTCCTCTCCAGCATCCCTAGACAGGCTTTGGTGCTGCCTCCCGCCATGCTCCTCCAAGGTACCTTAGTGTGTGCACGCCACCCTCATCTTTATTTCCACGTTGGCGCGAACCTCAGGGGCGTTTCCCTGATATGACGTCACGCTGCCCGGATATTTAAGCCTACAGTATTTGCTAGCTCATCAAGTTAGCAACGGTAACCTACGGATGGGATTCGCTCTCCATACCGAAGCTGTTCTGCCACTCCAGCGCTATCTGAAACTCTTACACCTTTCGGGGTTTGCTAACGGGGTACCCGCTCCTCGGGGGCCTCTTCTGCTTCTTTCAGGTGCTATCAGGAAACCGGTACTCGCTCATCGAGGGCCCATGTTCCCTGTCGCTGCCTGCATCTTCAAAACCTTCTACTTGGAAGAGTTCACTAACAGTTTCCATCTGTGAGTACAGTTACCATCTATTCCACAGTACTGCTTCACTGGAACCAGGTACTCGCTCCTTGAGGGCCTGCCCTCTGTTCCGGTGCCAGATCTCTCGTTTAGTGGAATCTCTGTTACTGCTACGTGAGTACAATACAACTGAGTCTCTCTGCTCTAAGGGATCAGGTACTCGCTCCTCGAGGGCCTGCTCTCCCTGTCTCGGAGCTTCTCCTAAATCTACCTGGGACTCTGAATGCTTCTTATCGTGTACTCTCAGTCTCTTTCCACTACAGTACGGCCTAGCAGAGGATTCGCTGTTCCAGCGTTCTGTGGGAGATGTGCCCAGCCGGGCTCAACTTCTACTACTCACTACTGCCACCTCTGGTGGTTTCCAAAACTGTTTAATAAAAGATTCAAATCTGTGTTTGTGTGTCCAGAGTCTAGCCTGATACTGTGGTCCCTCACGGGACTGCCCCCCCCCCGTGGGCGAGGTCAGCTGCCACAGTGTCCAAGGATCCACCCAAACATCGATAACCGTAACACAACCTGGTGTGAACAAGAGCCATCACCTCTTCTGTTAGCTCCCATTCCCCGGGATCCAAGGTGCAATGGCTGAGATAATCCGCTTGAATGTTGTCTACCCCGGCTACATGGGATGCCGCCAAAGTCATCAAATCTGTTCCGCCCAATGGAACAAATAGTAAATCTCCCTGGACACTATCAGACTCAGAATGCCTCCCTGTCAATTGACACAAGCCATCATGGTTGCATTGTCAGACAACACCTTGCACTGTGCAGTTAGTTCCTCAATAGTGGAAGAAAAAACATCATGGCCTTGCACACCACTCATCTCCAAACGACTGATGGACCACGAGGCTTCCTCTGCAGACCATTGCCCCTGTGCCATTTGCCCAGGCAAACTGCACCCCAGCCCCTGAGGTTGGTGTCAGTGGTAACTACCACCAAATCTGGGGTCTCAAGATCCACACCCTTCGATAAGTGGTCTGGCAAAAGTCACCTGGATAGACTGGACCTGGATGGATCCTTCAGAGGCAGCAGCAGCTAAAGCTCCATCGAATGAGGAATCCAGCATGACATCAGAGCCCTCTGGAGATGTCTCAATATGTGTGAATGTCCAGGGAACAAGACCTAATGTAGATACCATATAACTCAGGACCTGCAGATAATCCCAGACTCTGGGTATTGACAGTTGCAAGAACTGGCGAATTTGCATCTGCCCTTTCAATATCCTTTCTTCTGATAAAAACACTCTGCCGAGACTGGTACTGAAATGGGCCATCAGGTATTCCAACGACTGGGACAGAACCAGATGGCTCTTTGCTATAGTCACCATCCAGCCCAGGGCCCGCAACAGTTGATTAACTCGTCGTACTGAATCTTGACAGAGCCTATGGACTTTGCTCGAATAAGCCAGTGGTCCAAACATGGATGCATTAGCAACCCCTCCTTCTGGAGTGCTGTGGCCGCCACCACCACCACTTTGGTGAAAGTCCAGGGTGCAGTCACTAGGCCAAACAGAAGCGCTCAAAACTGAATGTTGCTCCAACACTTGGAAGTGCAGGTATTTCTGATGATCTAACCTTATGTGGATATGCAGATTTGCCTCAGGCAGATCCGCGGATGCCAAGTATTCTCCTTTGTGGACTGTCGCTATTACAGAGTGCAATATTTCCATCCAAAAGCATGGCACCCACAATGCCCTGTTCTTCTTCAGATCTAGAATAGGACCAAAATTTCCCTCTTTTTTGGAACCACAAAGTAGCTGGAACGATTGTATCCAGTGGTCTGGACTGATCTGGGTATGAACAGGAAGATCAAATGTTTTGCAGATTAAGAGCCTAAAGATGTAAACCACCTGTAGTTAATTTGAGGAGCTGATCTGGAAAGCTCACACAGTCAGTCAGTTAAGGAACATTAGATGTATGTTCCAAGCTAGGTTCCAAAGTCATAGCTTCATACTGTAATCAGAGAGTCTTTCAAATCATGATGTCCTCATGTACTCACCAAATGGAAACAGGTTTGGTGATCCTAAATTTTTTTTAACAAGGCATTTTACTTATTTCCCCTCCGTTGCTTCATCATTTCTTAAGGACAATCATTGCAGTGACAGGTGTGTGAACCAAACATTTTTCTCTTGCCAAACAAATACTTAAAATTTATCTCCACTATCACAGCACTCAAGCCTCTGCCTCCCTTTAAAAGATTAACATATAAATTAACAGCAGTCAAGAATGATTCCGATGTTCATGAGCTATTGCAATTATTTTACAAATGGAGACCAAAATGCATGAACAGATTGCTGAACAAAAAACTTGCTTGTGTATTTAGTTTTTAAGTCTGAAAAATGTCAATTTAACATTCATATGGTTCATCCCATTTCAAAAATCTTTTGGAGTCTGTTGATAAGAGGTGCATGGGAAAATGCTGGGTATCACAGAACCATGAATACTGCCACAGTCTGAGACAGGCCCCTGCTGCCAGGGCATAGGACAGGCTGGAGGGCAAAGGCACTGGGCTGAAGCAAGAGGAAGAAGAGGCCAAGGGGGGGGGGGGGGGGGGGGGGGGGAGTGAGATGAAAAGAAAAACAAAACAAAAAAACAGAACCAGAGACAGAAAAGGTAAATATGTAAAAGATGTTGGCTGGCACTTGAATTTTTTTTTTCCCAGCACTTTGCAAGACTGTTCTGCTTTTGGAAATAGTTACAATGACTTACTACTATTCTCTTCCATTTTGAAATTAATTCTCTAAATTAACGCACAATTCAACATACAGAACACGGCGGGCACAGTTCTCAAGGATGGAGGAAAGGTGACTCACTTTTAAGAGGATCATGCTCTGCTCTCATGATGTCAATCAAGGAGTTTTCCAAAGAGTGCATATTCAAGCTGTCATACATTCTGCTTCGATCCTACAAAAAATAAACCACACACGTTGCTTTTTTTTTAAAGCTGAAAATGCATCGTTTCTGAAATAAAATTGTCTGCTTTTGATTTAAAATTAAACAGGATTGTGGCAGCACACATCATTGATAAGCTAAATACTATTGTTTCATTGTCATCAGCGTAACTAACACAGAAAAGGATCTTAAAAGCTATCACTTAGTCACTATACAAACATTCACCTATGCAGATTCTCTGGCTAAGGGACTTTACTGCATATCAAGCTCCAAAGAGTCAAAAGTAAAAATAAGTGAATCACATGAAAATGGACAAACTTAACAATTACTCCAAAAATGAGAACTTACTAGTCTCAAGCTCCAACTACTCTATCCTTCAACACCGGTCTCAAGACTTATGAGACTGGAGGACCTAAATAGGTACACTCTGGAGGAAAGGAGAAACAGGGGAGATATGATACAGATTTATAAATATCTGAACGATTAATGATGCACAAGAATCAAATCTTTTCTGACGGAAAGGAAGCTGCAGAATTAGAGATCAGGATATGAAAGTACAAGGGGATGGACTCAAACAATGCTGCTAAATATTTCTTCAAGGAAAGGGTCGTGGATGCATGGAATGCCTTCTCGAAAGAGGTAATAAAGACAAAAATAGTAATGGAATTCAAAAGGGCATGGGATAAACACGGAGGATCCCTAGTGGCTAGAGGATGGAAGTGAAGAAACAGGATAACCTGTGGTAACTTTAGGTGTAACATTTCTGCATGGTATAACCTGCATGAAACAGCCATTATTACCCTTAAAAGAAGGCATGGGGCTGAGCAGACTGGATACCTGCCAATGCTATACCCACGATTAGATGTGCGTCCATATCCCCTGATGCAAAAAACGGTGGTTAGTGCGTCCAAAACGCACATGTAGGTAATAACGCTCAGCACATGCAAATGCATGTTCATGAGGCTATCATTAATTCCCCCTCCATGCAAAAAAAAAAAAAAAAGTGCATTAGAAGTGCACTCAAAAATTAATGCCAGGCTGGTGCTAAGTCTTGAGGAGACAAAAAAAAAAAAGTGTACAGAAAAGCAGAAAATACTGCTTTTCTATACTTTCTCCGACTTAATATTGTGGCGATATTAAGTCGGAGGAACAAAAAAATGAGAAATGCCTTAAAAAAAAAAAAAGTACTGTGCCTGCAGTCAGGTTAGAAACAAAACTGAGCGTGTTTTCTTAAGTGGCTGACAGCTGTCTCTCCCATTTCCCCATGCGCCTCCTTTTTTACTGAGGCAGCCCATTTGCATTTAGCGCCCCGGAGAAGTGGAGCGCTCTGCGTTAAGGGAGCGGGTGCTCAATCATGAGTGCCCCTTTATCGCGGGCCGATATTGCAACGGCCTGTATGTTACCTGGTTTTCAGGCTAGCCAAAATATGTGAATTAACCAAAATTTTAGACCAAATATCTGCAAATAGCTCATGAAGTCTGTGGTGGATAGCCTGAAAGCCAAAGCTGGTTGAGTGTTAGGAAGACACCATATGAGAGACCGCAGTCTTTGCCATATCTTCTCAATCTAAGACAGACCCTGGTGCTCTGTGAAGAATCTAAACAGCAGGGTGTGCCCTCTTTTGCATATCAAAAAAAACAAAACACTTGTCCAGAGTGCAATTGAAATATTCCTGAATCATGGTCTATTACAACATGATGAGTAAAGATATGATCTACTGGGAAGGAGACGCCAGGAATGTTGGAGGATTTAGTTTGCTGCTAATGCGAACCTGACTATCTGCCTTGCGCTCCTCAAGGAGGACTTGATTGGATTGTTATTCATTTATAAAGTCCTCCGGTTGGTTTTTCACAGATTTTACCCACTGACAGATTCCTCCTAACACAGCCTGGGGCTATTTATAGCAGTTTCAAAAGAAAAAAAAATCCCCAAACTTTTTTTCTTTTTTTCCCTCCAGGTAAGAAAAACTGGTTAACCATAGCTCAATGCTGCAAATCAAAAAGAAATACACTAACCATTAACATTTTAATTAGGGCAGGGAGGAGCTGAAAATCTTCTTTAATGGAAGGAACATATTTGGACTCAATGACTTCATAGTTTGAAGCTGAAAGAACTTAATTAGGGCACAGAGAATATTTCAGAAATCTCTGCTGCATAGCAGTTGTGCTGAGGTAACAGAACCTGCATTAAAAGCCCTGATAACCTGCAAGAAAGGGGCAGCATTTCAGTCGATGGCCAACTCAGCTCTTGTGGTCAACAGAATGGTTTAAAATACAAGCACAGAGAGAGGGATGAGCTGCGCCCAATTTGGATCTCAACTTTCCTAACACTGGGTAAACTACCTTGTGAGGCACTGGCAAAGTGGGGAGCTCTAGATAAGGGCAATACATTTTTATACTTGAAAAGTAAATAAGAGGGAAAAAAAAAACAGTATAGTTTTCAAAAGATGTGGCTGAAAAGGTAGAGGAAAAAGAAGTATTCAAAAGGTAGAAGGGATCTTAGAAACAAGAGAGATATCTGGGAAAACCTTAAATAAGCAGGGAAGAAAGGCCAGCAAAGAGTAATATGGTAAGACGACCATCCAGTTATTCTGTCCACACTAAGGGATTCCCAGCTGCTAGCTACAAAGCTTGACCACTTGCATGATTTCTTCTTATCCATGAAAGTCTGTCTTCTTCCTTTGTACTCTACCATGTTGTTTGCCCCAGTACCCACCTTTCCCCACGCCTAACCACAAGGCTCTGTAATAATGAAATAGCGCAATATTAGCTTGGCCACTGCCCAGACATCCAGCCTTCCATACAAGACCCGGCTACATAAGTGCTTGCATTTCCACTAAGACTTTTAGTTATTACAGAACATGCAGCCTGCCAGTTAGATGCACAGGAAGGAAAAATAGCCAAGGCAGTAAAGTACAACTGACAAAAAATGTATGTGTGTTAAGAGAGGACGTGTAGAGGTGGGATTGAAAAACAGCACAAATGGAGAAATGCTTGGAGGGCAACCTGGAGTAGCAGAAAATACTGAATTTTTTTTGGTTCACAGTTCACTAAAGGAGCTAAGAAAGATTGCAAATAAACAGTATGAGTACATCTAGAGAGAGATACCATTCCAGTTACAGAAGAAAGGTTTTGCATGAACTAGCAAAAATGAACGCAGATAAGGCAATAGGGGCCAGACAGGCTAACCCTAAGATATTATGGAAGCTCAGATGTTCCAGCTCAGACAGGAATAGTTCCTGAGGAATGGAAAGAGGGAGATGCTATCCCATTTTATAAAAGTGAGAATAGGGAGGAAGCTGGTAACTAAAGGCCAGATAGACTAATCTCAGTCAGGCTGATGCAATATCGTGCACTAGCCTAGCACACAGGTTAACAAGTGCTTGGACACGTGTTTTGGACGTGCGACCAGTACCCTCGATGCAATAAGGGGATTAGCGTGTCCAAAGTCGCGCAAAGCTAATAGCTCTTATTACATGTAAATTCCATTTAGATGAGTCTATTAGCTGTTAACCTGCGATGCAGAAAATCCCCATGAGCCTGAGGCGCACTTTTTAACCCGTCAAATTTTACGCCTGCTGGAGCAGTCTTAAAACAAAAAAAACTGCTTTTCGGTGGTTCCTCCTACTTAATATCATTGTGATACTAAGTAGGAAGAACCACAGAAAGCAGCACCATGCAAAAAAAATTAAAAAAAAAAGTCTTCATGTAAAAACACCAAAAAAAAAATTATTATTTTTCGGGGCGCACAATATACATGCTCAGGGCCGTGTATATTCAGGTCAAATCAATATTGGCGCACATAAAACCCTAATGCACGCCAATCCACCTCTCCCGGGTGCCTGATTTAATATTTAAATTGTCTGCTGCGATAAAAAGGATGCGCTAGGGGAAATTGTGCGTCCCTAGCACTTCCTTGGCATCAGGTGCCCAGGAAAGGTGACTGTCAGTGTGGGTTAGGAAATGGATACTCAATTCGAGCGCCTGTTTTCTTCCGCTAGCGGCACAATATATACGGCCTAGACAGTGTATATTGTGGGTGTATATTGGGCACCCCCACATTTTTTTTCCTCCCCTGAATTATTTTTTTTCATGATTCCTCTCACCACGATACTACGAGGGATCAGAGAAAACTGGAATTTTTTTTTTTCACAATGAGCCCTTGAGTGCTGCAAACCTTTGTGCCAGCCCTGCAATGGCTGCGTGGGAAATGTTTTGCTTCATGGGGATTAGCTAATAGCGTCATCTACATGTACTTTCCATGTGATGAGCACTATTAGATATGCGCTCGATTGGACGTATGTTTTGGACGCGCTAATCCCCATTTTGCATCGGGGGTTATGGACGCATGTCCAATTGCATGATGAGCCGGGCGCTGGCTACAGCGCACAGTATTGCATCGGTCTGAATGTGCATGCATATTGTGCCAGTAAATTAGCCGCATGATAAAACAGACGCTCATAAATTGATAGTCTGTTTTGGTAACTTGAACACACAGAGCATGTAACATTAATTTCTTTACTCTTCATTTACTGCCAACTGGTCCATTCACTGTCACGTCAGTGAAAGGACCAATCCCCTTTCAGAAGGCTGTCCTGAAAGGGGATTGGTCCTTTCACTGATACCTGTCATTGAAAAGGACAAATATAGAACAGCCCTGCCATGGGGGGGGGGGGGGGGGGGAGTGAGCTCTGGCTAGGCTGTTGTGGATGCACAGCCACTTCTCCTGAGCGCCCAATGCAGAGCGCTAGGGATGCACAAAATTACCCACTGTGCGTCCCCCTTTTAAGTGCCACAGCTTATTTGCGTATTGCATCCAGCGCCCAGGAGAGGTGAATGTGCGCAGGATATTGCATTGGCCCGAGTGGTAGGTATGTTAAGAAGAGTCACAACTAAAGGAAGACAGTGGAGTATCTTGAATCCAGCAGATCATAGGATGCAAAACAGCAACAATTTGTCAAGGAGTGATCATGCCAAACAAATATGATCAATTTATTTGGGTGACCAAAGAATTAAATAGGGATGAATGCTAGATCTGGTAAACATTTTAATAAGGCATTTGACATTTTCCCCACACAGGAAGCTCATAAATAAAATGAGCAATCTAGTGATGGGTTTTATGATGATAAACTGAGTAAGGAACTAGTTGAGTGAAGGGCAACAGAAAGTAGTGATTAATGACGTTTACTCAAAAGGAAAGGAGTTTATTGGTGAAGTGGTTCAAGAATCAGTCCTGGGTCTGATTCTGTTCAATATTTTCATAACAGATATTGCAGAAGGGCTGGAAGGAAGAAATGGTCTTTCTGCGGATGATACAACATTCTGCAACAAGGTGGACACTCTAGATGTAGAAAAGACAAAGTGATACTAGTAGGCTTGAACAATGGCACGAGTTTGACAATTCAGTTTTAATATAAAAATGCAGAGGTACAGGAACATAAAACTTGCCGGGAGATAAAGACCAAATTGCTTATCCAGTCTGCCCATCCACACCCCCTGCTTAGCTTTACAGTTTCTTCCTCTCTGTCAGAGATAGCACAGACATTCTTGAACTTTCATCTCCACCACCTCCACTGGGAGGCCATTACATGTGTCCAGCACAATCTTCCTAAAAAAATATTTCCTTAGATTATTGTTAATTTTAGCACCTTACACCCCTTACACCAGGAGTGGGCAATTCCAGTCCTCGAGGGCCACAAACCTGTCGAGGTTTTAGGATATCCTAATGAATATGCATGAAATAGATTTGCATACAACGGAGGCAGAGTGCATGCAAATCTCTCTCATGTATATTCATTAGGGATATCCTGAAAACCAGACTGGTTTGTGGCCCTCGAGGACCGGAACTGCCCACCCCTGCTCTAGACCCTCCTTTCTGTTGAAAGAGACCTGCTTCCTGCACTCTTAATCCTTGGAGCTCCCGCCTTTCTCTCCTTACCTCCACAGCATACATGTTTAGATCTTTAAAGTCTGTCACCATGAGCTTCATGCTTCACAGCATTAGAAACAGATTATACTCTACAAGGTATACTTCAGGCAGGGCCGGGGCTAGCTTTTCTGCTGCCCTGTGCTGCCCCCCCCCCCCCACCCCCTGTTTATTTATTCTCTGTCCCGGGCCCACTAAAAAAAAAGCCCATATCCCTTCAGTGATACAAACTTTAAAACTGACACCACCACCCCCTGCATCCCCGTCCCGAACCCATGGCTGGTGCAAGGGCATTAGGTGCCCTTGGCAAACCTTATAGCTTTGTACAATGCCCCCCTCGTGCCCTTCCACACATACAGTTAAAGAGTTATGCAAAAATATTCTGAAGTAAAAATATCACTTACAATTTATTTATATGCACTGCTGTGATGCCAACCAGAAAACCCTGCAAAAAAGACAGACACCTGGAACCCATATGGTATCAGGCCTATGGGGATGTGTGTTGGGTGCAGCTTGACCCTCTCAAAGCCCGAATAGACAAATACACCTCCTATTAGGAAAATGCCTCACTTCAGTCACACATGCAGAACATAAACCTACCCTTACCAAATACAGAATAGAGTAACCCATAAAGTAGAAATACAAACATGCAGATAAAAAATGAACTGGAAACTACAAGAAGCCAGACACCCTATGCAGTGCAACAATGAAAAAATAGAACTATCACCATTCTTCGAACATCAAACAATAAAATCAAGAAAAAATATACATACCATATTTTCTGGTGTATAATTACTTTTTCTTTCAGCAATTTTAGTGACTGTGACTTATACACCGTGCGACTTATATACTGTCACAATCTCTCTCTCTCATCCTGTACTGTTAACCTCACTGTACAAATAGGTGTGACTTATCAAAAGGTGTGTCTTATACAAAGGTGCAACCTATCTACCAACTTTTTCATCAAAATGGCAATTTATAGGGGGTGCGACTTATAAACCAGTAAATATGGTAATACTAAAAACATACTAATATTATTTCAAACAAAGCTAATGAATAAAAAAAATCAAATAATTAAAAACTCATATCATTTTTAAAGTTTCCCAAACATTAATAAAGTATTTCAAAACAGCAAGACACAAACACCTGAAAAATAAAACTAAGAAGGATTTTAAAAATTCATGCTCTGCATATCTGAGAACTTTTGATTTCCAGTGACCCTGAGATTGTCATGAGTGGGATGCACACATTTTCTCCTCTCATATATAGGCACAAAAGCACCCGCAGGCGTCTCCAGCTCTTCTTAGGTTGGAATCTACCAGCAGCACCAGACCCTCCATCTTCATTTCAGCTGCTGGCAGGATGGAATTCACCTGCAGACCCATTCTCTCTCTCCCTCTTACACCCCCTCCCACCACCCCACCGAGCTCCCATTCTCTCTTTCACACACACAACCCAGGCAGACTCCCATTCTCTCTCTCACATCCACATACCCCAGGATAAGCTCCCATTCACATCCACCCAAATCCCAGGCAGGCTCCCATTCACACACCCACTTACCTATCATGCATCACATAATGAGAATACAGGAAGTGGTAGCAGCACGAGTGTTGAATACCATGGGGCCAGCATATGAGGAGTTGCTGCCAGACAGGCTCTCTCTTCTGCTGTGGCTTCCTGCTTCTTCCACCGCTGGTGGGATAGGGTCAACCGGCGGCAACAAGGGCCTTCTGCTTCTTCCTCCACCAGTGGGATCAGGTCCACCAGTGGCAGCACAGGTCTCTTGCTTCTTCTGCTTCCGGTGGGATCGGGTCCACCGGCAGCAGCAGCTCGGGCCTTTCCTTGCTCCTGACACCACCCCACTGGGTATGCCGCCCTGTGCAATTGTGCAGAGCCTGATTTCGGGTAGATCAGTGGGGTAAAAAAAGTAAGACACAACCACTGTTCACAGAAACCCAAAGGCCCGGTTTAAAAAGTCTCAAAATAGAAAATCCTTCTCTTGGGGAACTCCATTATTAAAGGCATTATTTGGGGACAAACTTGGAAGGTTACAAAAATGTCAGATACCTACCAGGATCTTCAGCTTGCAAGAATACAAACCAGATTCTTTGTACTACTACTGCTGCTACGAAAGAAGAATGGAATTCAGACATTAATCTCGCAATCCGTTTGGGAACCAATGACCTGGCTGAAAATGAAGTCCATAAAGTACAGTGTGATTTCCAGACTTTATGGAACGGGCTCAAGCATTAGGCAAGTGTAGTAGCATATTCATGGTAAGGGAGTTGAAAGCCTTGGTCATATTGTCAATTTTTTCAGCCCAAGGCAGCAGTGATATGGATGCATTGTGCTTCCTGGAAGTCATGGGGCAAACCCCTCAGAGCAGCAGTTGCAACTCTGAAGGGCACACAATGAGACTGGAGGTGGGTTCCATGTGGAAATTTGATCTATTATGGGAAGACACGTATGAAATCATTGCTGGGCAGATTAGATAGGCCTTTTGCTCTTTAATCTGCCATCTTTTACTACATTACTATGATGAAGACTGCTAATCATTTTACTAGCTGCTCTCTGAATAGACTCCATCAGATTAATATTCTTTGGAAGGTGTGGTCTCCAAATGAGGTCATACCACACACTTATTCAGAGGCAATATCACCAACTTCCTGCTGGTTATTCCTCTCCCTTTTGTCATTGCCTTATCTGTTTGGCTACCTTAAGATCAGCAGATATGATCACCCCCAGATCCCACTCTTGTGCACAGAAGAACTTCATCCCTATTCTGTATATCTCCCTTGGGTTTTCACAATCCAAAATGCACAACCTTGCCATTTTGGTTTTAGCATTAGATCTTAGCTGCTAGACTCTAGGCCATCCCGCAAGCTTCACTAGATTCCCCCCTCCTGTTTCATACATTCCATGGTGTTTATTCTTTTGCAGACATTGGTATCAACTGCAAAATGTAAACCTTGCCCAATAGCTCTGTTGTATACAGTGTCCTCCTGGCAAACAGTGAAGTAAAAACGTACACAGCTTCTTATGAACAGAAAGAACCGATTTCCTTTATTCATGTGCTAACTGCGATTACAATTGATTCTATTGCCTTATAGTTTTCAGTTTCAACACACAGTTAACATCCTGATGTCATAGGCTATACCTTGCCCTCTGCCTCTCCTACTAACCAACATTCCACTTCTGTCGCTCCCATTCAAACACCTCCCATCAGAAACTTTTTCAAGTTCCAACAATCCCTTCTGCAATATTGCTTACAAATATGTTGGTGAGAAATGAACTAAGAACAGATTCTTCTGGCACACCACTGTTAAACTCCCCCCCCCCCTTTGCAGTGTACTCTATTTGCCACCACTCTTTGATGCCTTCCACTCAACCGTTTTTTAACCCAGTCACTTTAGGATCTATACCAAAGGTGCTCAACTGTGCTTAAGAGTCACCTATGTGGAACTATGTCAAAGGCCTTGCTGAAATCCAACATCATTTAATGTTTCCAATAATCCAACTCTGGTCACCTAGTTATAGAAATTAATTAGATTTGCCTGACAAGGCTTACGTCTGGTAAAACCATGCTGCCTCAGATCCTGTAAGCCGCTGGATTAAAAAAACTGCACTATCCTGTTTTAATAGAGATTCCACTGATCTATTTGCCAGCAAGATCAGGCTCAACAGCCTGGAGTTCTCAACCTCCTCCTTATTTCTACTTTTGTGAAAAGAAATCACGTGTCTCCCCTGTCATTTGGAACCACTTCCGAGCAGGACTTGTAATTATTGGTCTGCTGGAGAAACTGTGTTTAAAGCTTTCAAAAGAAACTGAGGGTTAAACTTATTCTGTGTGTGGGTTAAGAGCTTGCTGTGGGAAGAGCTGAGAGCTTTTCCTGGAGAAGTAATCAGTGGTGTTTTATCTTTTCACCCACCTAGTCACATGGACTGCTACCCAAATTAGAAGGTTAGCAGGGAAATGTTTTATGATAAGTCAAATAGGGATTTATATCAAGTCGAAAAGAAAAAAGTTACATTAATTTTCAGTAGAGCTTATTAGGCCCAATTATTTGGCACTTGTTGGAGAAAATTCTACTTTGTACTAGGAATGAAATAGTAAGTCAGTAATTCATATAAATTTTATCAGAAAACTATGAAAACTGAGCAATAATTACATTAATTTGAGGGCCAGCTTGATTGGAAGTATCTTATTACATTCTGAGATAGTTATTGTTTGTTGGTCTGGGCTATTTTTTTCCCCAAAGCAAAAGGATTCTACAAAGGGTGACATACTAAACACTATATATACATAAATACATACACACATACACAGTGCAAACAGTCAATCAAGGGAACCACATGGTATAATGTTCACTCGATTGACTGTTTGCACTGTGTGTATATAGGAACACTTCAAATACTTGTTTCTGTCGTACATCTTCTGTACTAATAAGGATAATATAAACCACTCTTAAAAAAAAAAAAAATGGGCAAGCAAATAGAACTACAAACAGGGAGTCAGAGATGAAATGGAAGACAGGTTTCATAGAAAAGAGGCAAGCCAATATTGCAGGACAGTTGAAGAAAAGGTAAAGACTTTGGTAAGCCTGTTTCATTTCTTTCAACAGGAGCCAAAGCATTTAATATCAGAAGGATGGCCAGGAAACATTGTATTGCCAAACCTATCACCATGGCTACTACTTTTGCCTTTGTCCAGTTTGATATCTTGATCCACAGCATGAAACCTGTTCAATGCAAAAGATGCCTAAATGTCAACTCCATTAGAAAACCATTGATGGAATTATGAGGAGGTGGCAAGGCTGAGAAACTTTCAGGACCATGAGGTCTACATTGATGAAATGCTTACTGAGGCATCAAAGATAGAACAGCAGCAGAAGGGCAGATGAAAATGGGCCATAAGATGAAAACTGGACCCAGATTACCTCAGCTACTAACACTCTACAACAAATTTCACTTTCCCTCTAGCTCAAGAACAGACATTTGGCCTTGGAAGCAGAAAGGGACTATCCCACGAAGAGGAAGAATTGGTAAACCGAGACTACTGAATCAGCAACCATTGTGCCTAAGAAATGATGGTCAGTGGTGTTTGGTAACTCCCATCTGAGAGGCATAGAGGTATCTATTTGCCAAACAGAAATAATACCCTGGAAGATATACTGTCTGCCTTGTGCTAAGATCAGAGACATAATGGAGAGACAGATTAGGATCAAAGCCTATTGACTATTATCCAATCTTGCTCATAAATGGAGGCATGAGTGATATTGCAAAGTATCCCATGGAATGTGTCAAAAATAACAATGGCTCTGGGGAGAGGGGAAGCAGAGAATTGCACAAGTGGTATTCTCTTCATAAGCCAATGTGAACTTGTATAGTGCTAAAAAGTTCACAGAACCTTGTACTGGATTACTCAAAGGATGAAGCGTAAAGAGAAATTAGATTCAGCATTTCCATCTTTATTCATGAGTGGTTGAAGAATACTAATATTGAAGTGGGCGTCCGAAACTTTTCTTCAACCACTCATGAATAAAGATGGAAATGCTGAATCTAATTTCTCTTTACGCTTCATCCTTTGAGTAATCCAGTACTAGATTGAACTTTTTAGCACTATTCTCTTCATAAGAACATAAGAAGTTGCCATACTGGTTCAGACCAAGGGTCCATCAAGCCCAGCATCCTGTTTCCAACAGTGGCCAATCTGGTTACACTGGCAAGTACCCAAAACATAAGTAGATCCAATGCTTCTAATGCCACTAATAGCAGTGGCTATTCCCTAAGTAAACTTGATTAATAGCAGTTAATGGGCTTCTCTTCCAAGAACTTATCCAAACATTTTTTAAATCCAGCTATACTAACTGCCCTAACCACATCTGGCAATAAATTCCAGAGCCTAATTGTGCAATAAGTGAAAAATAATTTTCTACAATCAGTTTTAAATGTGCAACTTGCTAACTTATTGGAGTGCCCCTATCCTTCTATTATCCAAAACAGTAAATAACCAATTCACATTTACCTGTTCTAGATCTCTGATCATTTTATAGACCTCTTTCATATCGCCCCCTCAGCCGTCTCTTCTCCAAGCTGAACAGCTCTAACCTCTATAGCCTTTCCTCATAGGAGAGCTATTCCACCCCCTTTATCTTTTTGGTCACCTTTCTCTGTACCTTCTCCAGTGCAACCATATCTTTTTTGAGATGAGGCAATCAGAACTGTACATAGTACTCGAGATGCAGTCTCACCATGGAGTGATACAGAGGCATTAAGACATTTTCCGTTTTATTCACCATTCCCTTGCTAATAATCCCTAATATTTTTGACTGCCGCAGCACACTGAGCTGACAATTTCAATGTATTATCTACTATCATGCCTAGATCTTTTTCCTGGGTGGTAGCTCCTAATATGGAGCCTAACATCGTGCAACTACAGCATGGGTTATTTTTCCTCTATATGCATTACCTTGCACTTGTTCACATTAAATTTCACCTGCCATTTATTTGGATGCCCAATCTTCCAGTCTCGCAAGGTCCTCCTGCAATTTATCACAATCCATTTGTAATTTAACTACTCAGTTTTATATCATCTGCAAATCTGATTCTCACTCGTCGCATTCCTTTCCAGGTAATTTATAAATATTTTGAAAAGCACTGGTCCAAGAACAGATCCCTGAGGAACTCCACTGTTTACCCTTTTCTCAGTGGCAAAGGGTAAACAGTGGAGTGCCTCAGGGATCTGTTTCCTGTCTTTTAACCAGTTTGTAATCCACAAAAGTTCATCGCCTGCTATTCCATGACTTTTGAGTTTTCCCAGTGAAGGATAAAGAAAGAGAGAAGGTTGAATTCTGTAGATTTAATGCATGGTTGTATATATAAATAGCATCAATGAAAGCATTTTGACTTCCTGGATCATAGGATGAAATTGCAAGGACTACTGAGGAGAGATGGTGACCACCTGTCAAAGGAGGTGCAAAATGTCTTCCAAAGCAGACTAGCAAATCTACTGAAGATGTTACATTAGGATCGCCCAGATTCCTCAGATAAAGTAACACATCTAAAACATGTGGAGAAAATGGGAAAAATGTCTACATCTGAAAAAGAATGTACTATAGCATTTATAATGTGCAAAATAAAGTCACAGATAAAAAGGCAGTCATGGAACAGGCTAGTTTAGATATAGTTGGCTGTCACAAAGATATAGTATTCAATTCAATTCAGCTTTATTTATAAAGAGAACCATGACTGGTATGTGGTTATACCAGACCACAATCTATTCAACAAAGACAGGGGAGGGAGGCAGTGGCATTATATATTAAAAATATTAAAGCAACAGAACTGAAGGTCTTATGGAGGTAAGGAGGTTAATGTGGAAAGAGGGAATAGAAGATCCATTTATACTGGTGTGACATACAGGCTTCCTGCAAAAGCATAAGAAAGATTTAGTTGAAAACATTCACAAAATTGCTATAAAAAGGGGAGAGGTGCTATTGCTAGGTGACTTCAATCTCCCAAATGTTGATTGGGACATATCAGCTGTGGTGACATCTAGAGGCAGATTGATCCTGGATTGTCTGCTCCAGCAAATGATAACAGAACCAATATGGGAGAGTCAGTACTAGACCAGGGGCTTACAAATGGGGAGAGAGTTTCTGATGTCAGAGTGGAAGATCACCTGGAATCCTGAGATTGCAGGATGGAATGGTTCAGTACCGGAGCACAGGCAATAGTGGTTCATTCAAAGGCTTTAAGATAAGGAGGCGTACTTCCAGGAGTCATAAGCTAGGGGAAGGAGTATCAAAAGCAACTAAAAGGAGATGCTTTAAGAACAACAAACCTTTCTGTTAAGAACAGAGAGGAAAAAAAAAAAAAGAGAGGCCACTGTGATTTTCTAAGGAAGTCGCAGAAAAATAAATGAAAAAAAAGATTAGCATTCTTCAATTACAAGAGATTACAGAAAGATTAAGATACCCAAGAATAACTGGAATAGCAAAGAGAAGCTGAAAAAGTGTTCGGAACAGCAAAAGGCACAAATGGAAGAAAAAATAGCTAATGCAGTAAAACAGGGGACAAGACTCTCTCAGAGGTGAAGGGGAGGAATCTGTCAATAGAAAATGAAATTACCTACCAAATATTTCTGTTCAGTATTCTTTGAGAAAGAGCTTGCAGTAGGACTACAGAACCCCCCCACAAATAGGAAAAGATGTGAGGCAAACCTCAAATTTTCAGATGATTGTTTATGAGGTGCTAGCAAAACTAGAAATAGATAAAGCAAAGGGGCTGGACAAGATATATCCGAGGGTATTAGAAGAACTTGGGGAAGTTCTTACAGCTCTGCTGTTTGACCTTTTGAAAGCTTTTTATGCAAGTGGAACATAAACATCCACAACGGCAGCGTATGATGTGAGTAGGGCGGAGGTCAGGGAGTGTGCTGGTGGTGAACAACAAGTACACAGAGGAGAGGAATCTTGTGAACAGATCTGATGAGGATGTCAAGGTTACAAAAGAGTGTAACAAGGTAATGGCATGAACTAGAGGAATGCTAGGGAGGTAGAACCACAAGAAGAAAAAAAAAGGAAGGTGCTAAGTGCCTCTGTACAACACAGTGTTCATCTGAAGGACTGTGTTCATGTCTGGAGGCCGAACCTCCAGAAGCAGAGACACGGAGTAGAGGCAATCCAGAAATAAGAAACAACAAAATAGTGCAAGCAAGGCAGAGCCCATACAAGTTCTATAAAATGGGACCTAAATAGATAAGAGCAATATCTCTCACAGGGCCCAAGCTCTGGAATATGCTTCCGACAGAATTAAGGCTAGAAACTAATTTCAAAGTCTTTAGGAAATTGCTCAAAACAGGGCTTTTTAATCAAGCTTTTAATCATGGTACAGACTGAGCGATATTGGCATCATTTTCTACATGCATGGACATACACCTGAACTGTGCTACAACAAAATTGGATTCTTAATGTTTGGCATTTTGTTTTTCACAACTTTTTAATTTGTATATTCCCTCTTAATATTGTAATAAAAGTAATAGCTAACGTTATAATACTGAGTTTTATATTTTAATTGTACTGTATTTTTATTACTACTTTTCTTACCTAATTTTGATTTTATGTTTAATGTAATTGCTGTAAACCGATGTGACGGTTATTTCCCAAACACCGGTATAGAAAAACTTAATAAATAAAATATCCTAAAGGGCAGAAGAGGAAATATGGAGATTTTCAAATACTTGAAAAAGCTACAAATAATGCACAAGCAGCCAGCAAGGTAGAAAGGCAGTTCCAGAACAATGGAGTCCCAGTGAGACTGTGGAAGGCAGACAGAAGAGTAACCTAATTAAATATTCTTCTATAGAAAGGGTGATGGTTAAATGAAGCTGATGGATACAAAAACAGAATGTAACAAACCACAGGATCAATACAGAGGATCGTTTATTGGGAGGAAATGGCCTCTGTGCTACTGCCTTGGGAAGGGTAAATTGGCAAACTAGAAATGGCAGATGCAGACCATAAGGCCTAATACTCTTTCATTCCAATTTTTATTATGGACTTAAGGACACCAAAGGGTTGTGGGGGTTATTTTTAGCATATAGCTATTGAGGGATTTCTCACAGACAAAAACTGAAATGGCTCCAACACAGGAGGAATCCTAAAACATGCCTTGGTCGTACCCTTTGATCCGTTAGTGGGTTTCCATTGTTTTGAAAGATTACATGGCACTCAAAGCAGTATCTAAGTTTGTAAAAGTTAAACAGCTAGCGTAAAGTTCAGAAATGGATGCTAGAAACTCCATGCTCTGCTACAAAATCCCACATAACACTGGTAATATGCTGGAAGGATCCGGCAAATGAATTAATGTGTAGCTTTCAACCAGACCTCATACACTTTAACCAGAGCTTTAAAACAAAATACTCTGGGTGGATACCACATATCTTGAAGGGCTTATGTGCGTTGTGGTTTTAATCATTGGTCATTGGTTGTGAAGCTCAATTGCATTGCATTCTTCATTTTTCATTTTGTTCTTTTACCTTTTTTTTATATATATTTTTTATCATATTGTGGGCAGTACTTTTCTTAAGTGTCACTTATTATTTTATAAGAAGTACTTATCTTGAATGACGTTTACAGCTGAATTTCTTAAACTTTAAACCGGAACGCCGGAGTGATAGAAACAACTACGGGGCGTAGTTGTTTCTATCACTCCGGCGTTCCGGTTTTAAATTTTAAAGTTTAAGAAATTCAGCTGTAAACGTCATTCAAGATAAGTACTTCTTATAAAATAATAAGTGACACTTAAGAAAAGTACTGCCCACAGTATGATAAAAATATATCATATATATATATAAAAAAAAGGTAAAAGAACAAAATGAAAAATGAAGAATGCAATGCAATTGAGCTTCACAACCAATGACTAAAACCACAACGCACATAAGCCCTTCAAGATATGTGGTATCCACCCAGAGTATTTTGTTTTAAAGCTCTGGTTAAAGTGTATGAGGTCTGGTTGAAAGCTACACATTAATTCATTTGCCGGATCCTTCCAGCATATTACCAGTGTTATGTGTGATTTTGAATAAGTGATACACATGGTTGAAGCAGTTTTTTGAATATCACCTGCTACAAAATCCAGCAGCAGAGCCCAAGAGAAAAAAAAAGACAGCCCACACAGCAAGCACCGTCTTAATGAAAATCCCAATGTAAGTGGGAAATGCTGGGGAGCAGTACATGTCCCACGCTTTCTTAATTAATTAGTTTGCTAGGTCTCTGCAGTCATACTGGAAGCTGTTCATTTTTTAATTTTATGACATGTCAGCAGTACTTCCAATGTGCTTAAACGTGCAGCCAGGTCAGTGTTAATTTTGATCCTTCAATCAGTGTGTCTCCCTGTTGATACAGATCAGCAGCTGAAACTCAAGGCTGGACTGCAGGACTGAAAGGGACAGCCATCACTCCGCTTCCCTCTGCGCAGACTAAGGAAAGGCTGGAGATGGGATGGTAATTAAAGAACATGCAAGAATGGTTTTCTCCCCCTTTTCCCCACTAACTGTACTTGACAGCTTTCAGTCTGGTGTCCGCCCAAGAGAATCTGATCTTGTCCACTGTGCTGCGGCTCTTTCTGCCTGCAAGAGAATATTTTAGGCTCTCACTGCACAGCAGTCTGAACCATTCCTCAACGGCCAAGAAGCCCTTAGATATACTTTTTGCAGCTAGGTAGCTTAGGTGCTCTTAATGAAACTCAAGTCGGAACTGGAATGGCACAAACTGCTTTGCAATGGAAATCATAAGATACTCCCTGCTATCTTTTTTTTTTTATCATATTTTCTTTGATATGATCAGCTAACTAAAAAGGATTAAATAAACTGCTTGAATGCTATGCCGGGAGTCTCTGGCTCCTTCCTTCCACCTATCCAATTGTGACTTGTTTGTTTCTGGAGTGTGTTCACTTCCATCCTCACAAACCCCCCCTGCTACTATAAATGCCAAGGCTCTATCCTTGGCTACTCCTCTCCTCCTTAGATGGCTCCGTTTATCCTTTCATCACAGCTATTTTTATGCTGACAGTTGTGCTGGACATTTCTTCATTCACTTTGTTATCTTGCGTTTCATAACCTAACCACTTAGCTTCAGTAAGATGAACTCGTGACTTCTCGGCTTCCCACAGCTGAATGTCCTTGAGGCAGAAGTCTTCCTCGTGGGAAGAAATCCAGCAATCAATCAATCCTGTATCTCACCCCCCTTCTCGGTTATGAATTCTCATTTGCCTTTGTAGTCTCCAATTTTGATCCCAAACTACATTCTGTGCTGCCCCTCTCCCTGTATACGTCTATGCAATACTGTCAATGTTTGCCACTTGCTTGATTCTGCTGAGCGAGCTGGTCATGCTTTTTGGGTCTTGATTATTGCAAACTTTTTTAAGCCCAACACCAACTACTAATTTTCTCACCTTTAGTATTGTCCAGAATGCTACTCAACTCGCCTATTTCAAAAAGCCAGATCCCGGAGGACTACTTGTCCTCCAGTTTTCCAGAATCTGATTAAAAAGTTTCCTTCAAAATCGTTCATGCATTTACTCCAACTTAACTCAGATATTGTTTCCACTCATTTCCTTTGTTAATCTAACTTATTTTCTCAGTCTTTATATATTTTATTTATTTAAAAATGTTTATATACCGCCTTTACAATTCAAAGAATTAATCAAAACGGTTCACAATAAACATACACACAGTAAAATTAAATGAACTAAAAAATAAAATTAATTAAAAATTACCTGAGACACAACAAAACAACTAAAAAGGTAGGCCCATTAAAAATAATTTGAGCCCTTTCTCTGGATGGATCCACCAAGGTCTCGTTGGATAATTAATAAGTCTCTTCTTATTAAATCTCACCTCAAGACAACCTTAGTTTTTGCTGCGATTTTCAAACTGTAGTAATGCACTTTATTTTATGTACAACTGATGGAAAAATTGTTTACAATACTTTTGTATGAAAGATCCTATTTTAAGTAAAATCACACTGTTGTAATTTGAGTTTATATTCTTGAACAAAGCTATTGTTTGCAATTAACATTGCAATTATGCATTTAGGGGTAGATTTTAAAAAGCCTTCGCGGAGGTGGGGTGAAGAGCGCCGGGCCTATTTTAGAAAGGCCCGGCGACGCGCATAAAGCCCCGGGACGCTCGTTTTCCTGGGGGATTCGAAAAAGGGGCGGGGAAGGGGCGGAGAAAGAGGCCTCCGGCACTGCGGCCATTTGCCGCTGTGTCGGAGGATCGCATGCTGGCAGGCTGCTGGCGCGTGCAACTTCAGTCTGCCCAGAGGCGGGCGCAACAGGTAAAATAAAGATCGGGGGGGGGGGTTTGGAAGTTCCCTCCGAGGCCGCTCCGCACACCTGCGTGCACATGTTATAAAATCAGGCGTCCATGTGCGTGCGCCGGGTAGCGCACGTGCGCAACCTTTTAAAATCTACCCCTTGCCTTGCTTCTTTGGATAGGCCCAACATGCTTAGGGTCCTGATACACAGATTTTACTCCTCTTGCCTATTATTTTGGTGTGGTCAGTACATGAGAAACTTGTAGGAATGTTAATAGATAAGATACAATTTCTGAAGACTATGACTGCTTTATGGATTTGCTAGTCCTAGCTATAAGCGGTGAAAACTTTTCGGTTTGGTCCGAGCTGCATACAGCACCTGGTCCAAGAGAACTACAGATTCATCACTCTCAGAAAGCGACTATAACAGTCAAAGTCATCATTCTCACAGGAGAAATTATGCCCATAAAGCTCATCACAAAAACATTTACACTTAAAGGGGGAGATTTTCCAAACTATGTGGGCAGGTGCAAAATCTATGGGTACGTATTAGCCAAGGAGGGAGGAATTGCAGGATTTCCACCTGCTTTGTTCTGTGAGTTCTTTTGCCTCCCTCAGCCTAACCCTGCCCCGGGAATGCACCTGTGAAGATGCGGGTAAAAGCACAGACGTTGTTCTTTTACCTGGGTAAATGGCTTTTGAAGACTGCCCTCTACATAGGTGAACCACAGAAAAAAGGCTGCCAATTAGAAAGAGGGTAAAAGGCTTCTAAGGCATCATATTAAAAAGAACGATACCACCAATCAAAAGTATATCTCAAATGAGCTGGAGAGGCATATATGAGAAAGGTCGTTTTATTAGTCTCGTGTTTTAGGCTCCAATTCTCTGTCCCAACCAAAATCACAGATGAATACACTCGCCCATGACTTGGACAGGTTTGGCTGAAATTGGACAGCAGTATTGTAACCTCTGGGTAGGCAGGTCTCTTACAGAGGTTACAACTCTCCTACCCAATTTCAGCCATTTCTACCCACATTGATTATTCCCTGATGCATGTGTAAAGATAGACAGACCAGTTGGTGAAAGCACACAGAAGGAAGGCCCGTTTTCTAATCTTAGTGTGTTTTGGGTACTTGCCAGGTTCTTGTGACCTGGATTGGCCACTGTTGGAAACAGGATGCTGGGCTTGATGGACCCTTGGTCTGACCCAGTATGGCATTTTCTTATGTTCTGTCTCCATTTCTCCTGCTTCTGCCAAGTCACAGATGTTCTAGCGCTCTCGTTACCACTACCGAGGACCTTTCCTCTGGATGGATTTGACTGAAATGGAGCAGGAGTGTTGTAATCACACTAAGAGATTCTCCTAACCAATTACAGCTGAATCTGTCCATAGAAAGTATTCAGATAAAAAGAAACAGCAATAGTGCTTTGCACTAACAAGACGTGGCAATAAAAGGATGCTATTAGCGACAAAAAGACAATTCAAAAGGAGAAATCACGCTCAAACGATGAAAACAAGGTTTACAAACACAGTTAAATTAAATTTCTTTTTAAAAACTAGAATAGAAACAGAAATCCATCCCAAGTCAGTGGGACTTTGGATGATATGGTTAATTCATAGAAAAGCTGAATCAGTTCTTTATATCATTCATTACTACATTAATTCCCAGTTACAATCTTTTTTCATTGGAAAAGCCTGAAGTAATTCACAATGCGGCAATGACAAAGTTGTAGAATAAACCGATATGCTAAATCAAAGCCACCAGTAACAGATGGCATTCACACACAAGTTACGAAAATAGGAAATTGCAGAACTAACCTGTCTCAGTGTCAGGGTAAAGGATTAGCAATGCAAAAGCCTGTTCCTGTGAGACCCAGAGAACTCCAGACTAGTAGGTCCAATATATGAGAAAACCGATAAGAACCTTTAAAGAAAGTATAAGTTGAGGAAGGGCCGAGCATGGCTTCTATAAAGGAAACCATGTTTCACTACACACTTGGGAGTTCTTTGCAAGCTTAACAAGGGGGAGGCTGAGGGGAAGCCAGATGATATAAGACTGGGATGCTAAAGCCTTTTGAGAGGATCCCTTACCAAAGGCTCTTTAGGAAAGCAAGTTGTTTAGGGATAAGTGTCAATTTCCTTTCGTAGATCCAAAAAAAAAAAGAAAGATTGAAAAGATAGGAAACAAAAAAATAAATTAAAAAAATTGTTTCAAAGTATTTTCCCAAAGACAAAGAATGGGGGAAAAAAAACTTTAGTGCATGGCTTTCCAAATCTGTTCCCATTAGCAAAGCCATAATGAACATTCATGAGATCCATTTACTTATATCGGAGACTGTCTAAGCAAATTGATCTCTTGCATATTTACTGTGGATATCTTGAAAACCCAACTGGCTGTGGGAGTCACCAATACAAGTTTGGGAAGATCTGCATTAAAGTTTCCCTCTCATTGCCCCGCCTTAGTGAATCAGGCCAGAAGTGGTCAACTCATAGCAGTGGAAGGTAAGCCGCGGGGTCCATCAAGGATCTGTGCTGGACAGATGTTCCTCAATATTTTTACAAACACATGAAAATGGAGGTGGCTACAAAACGATCTTCAAAAAATGGCTGAGCAGGCAATAAAGTGGCAGATGGGCTCTAGGTGGAATGCTGGCTCTCAAGAGAGATCTTTGTAGGCAAGGTGAAGACCGGCTCAACACACAGTGGCAGTCAAAAAAGCTAACAATGTTAAAAATTGTTAGCAAGTGACCTTTTTGGTTTTGTTTGTAAATCCTATGGCATTATTCAAGCCCACAGTGGCCCATTTCTTGAATATTTTGTATTGTTCGGGTCACCTCATTCTTAAAGAATACAGAATACCATGAAAAATGTATAGAAGAGGTGAAAAAAAATGATTATGGTATCGAACAACTTCCATATGAGGGAAGAAAAAGCTTGGACAAGAAAGCAGACAGAACCGAATTGTGTGGCATGATAAAAGGTGTAGAAAAGTAATTAGGGAACTATTATTCACAAGAAACCATCAGACCTCACACTTAAAAACAAAGAAAGAAAAAAAGTGCTTTTCCCCAAACAATGAATCACTGACACAGGATACTGAGGAGGAAAATTGTATTAACTGGGTTTAAAAATACATTAGCCAACTATATGAAGAGAACTCACTCATAGGCTATTTGACATAATAATCAGCCTTCCTGTCTTTGAGAGGGAGAGAAGAGGGCACAAGGTATCCCTAAATCAGGAGTGCTAAAAACTGGAAGGGTCAGACAACTCTTCACATATCCTATTCCTTATATCCTTGCTCTAAGCTTGCCAATGTTGAAGACAGGATGCTGGGCTAGACAGACCTTTGGCCTAATCCAGTTTGACAAGTCTTATGATTTAAATGACTTAAAATCTAAACAGTTATTAAAATATAACAGCTCGTGTTAACTAACTAGTCACCTTGCCTGGATCAAGGTCTACTTTAAAAGCAGCAGGATGTGAAAGAGCCACCCTGACCAGCCCCAGACCGAGCATATTGCAGTCCTATTCAATTTAACCAGACACAAAGGGGGTAATTTTCAAAGGAACTTACATGCAAAAAACCCGATTTTATAAATGGCAGTGGCTACTTGAAAACAGCCCCAGCGAATACGCACATAGAAGTAAGCAAGGAACATGATTTTGGTGCGTACTTTTACATGCAGACTTAACAGGTGTTCCACAGGGGTGGCATCAGGTTTGTGTACGTAACTTTCAGTTTTCAAATTATCTATGTGCATCCACGAGCTTTCAAAATTCTGACTAAAGTCTGGAGGGGGGTGAGGTTTAAAGGTACATGTAGACTTCCACCTACGTGGGCAGCTTGGAAAGGGCCTTCCCCAGACCCACTGATCACTGCCTCAGGTACAAACTTAGACCGGAAGCCCTTTGGGGATAGGGAGATATCTACAGTACCTGAATGAATCCACTCTGAAGTGCCGAAAGGCGGACTCGAACTCCTACAAGTAAAATGACGAGGCAGTAATTTACAGCCTGGGAAATTTATGAGATTCCTTGCAATGAATCTGGAGCCCCCACACATCTGAGCTTGCAATGAATCTGGAGCTACACATCTGAGCACCAACCCGCAGCCATCACAAGGAAATTATACTGATAATCATTTGTGATGAACTAGACTATTATTGAAGTCTCTCAAGTTGCCCAGAGAGGATAGGAAATGGTGGTTTGTTCTATAAAAAAAAAGGTCTGAAACAATGAGATAGCAAGTAATATTAAATGTGAGTTTGTGAAAGTCATACAATAACAGATAACCAGGCACAAACTCCCATCTCTGTTGACAATTTGTTGTTTTATACTGAGGTGCACACTAAACGATTAAAATAGTACACACATTTCTGTCTAGATGGGGCTTTATCTGTTCAGCATGTTTCATGCAGCCCAAAACCAAGAATCAAGCAAACCCATGCTTTTAGTTTCTGGAAGTACACTGTAGCCAGGACTCTCGTCGGGATGGGATGCAAAAGGAAGAATCCACTCAAAAAGCAAACAACCTTCCACTATTATGTGCTACCTAAAAGCTCCACTGATCAAAACGAAGTCTGCAACGATACAGAGAACACCGCACATCCAGTGATCTGCCTGGTAACCTTTGAAACTTCCACAGTGCAGGATCAGGTATTTTAGCAAAATCTCTTGGTGGTGGTGGTACTAATGAACGAAACAAGCAAAGCCATTTCTTGATTGAGATAACTCTAAAAAGCAAACTTTTGGAGTTGTTCTGAACATAAGGAGCCCAATTTTCAACAGTGTAGGTGAGCTCATGGACATATACGATAGTATTTTATGAACTGCATGGTGGGAACTGCAGAGCTTAGAAAACACTATGTATATCTGCCTCCAAAGAAAGCTCCTATTTTTGTTACTTGGAGAAGTGCCTACTTACTCTATTTTAAAAAAAAAGTACCTGCAAACATTTTTTACGCGTAACAAGTGTATATAATAATGCTCAGTTATATACTGATGAATTTTAGAACGTGTGCACGTACACTGCCTACGGAGTACTTGGGTGCATACTTACAATCACCTATTTGTTGACCCCCTACATTACTTCACCCAGACTCTCCACTCAAAAACTGCAGACAGATGTGTGATTTCAGTTCCATGACCGAGTTAGCAGGTGTAAAAGCATATGGAAACGCTGAATAAAGCAAGCACATATACTACTTACAGAATCACAATTTGCATGTGCATTTTTGAAACCTACCCTGGAACACTCCTGTACTTCCACCCTCACTAACATGTACACTTGACTCTGCAAGTACATGCAGAATGCTGATGTTTGCAAAACAGCATGTATGCGTTTGCATACCACTTACATGCATATATACCAATTTGACACACGTAAGCCCCATGTGACTCTTTGGAAATCAGGCTCGTGATGCACAGGGAATACTAATCCACATTTTTACCTACTTGGGTTAGTAAATGATTTGCTGCCCACTTTCAACTGCCAAACTAATGCAGCAATCTAAACGAAGAAAACAAGGAAACTCGGAATCAGCTTTTAAACTAAAATGCTACCGTCATTTGAAAATGCTGGGACTATACCTATTTCATGATTTTGTTGGCGCCAAATTTAATGTTGGTTGCTTTTATTAGAGGAGAAAAAAATTTGTTCTCAATCGCGTATGTAAAATTCCTACTACTAGCACTTTTATTTTGTGATTCAGGGTGATGCTTCTCCAGAATCCATTGCAGCTTTTGCTTCACACCAGCCCATCATGTGGAGGTTATTTTGGTCTATTTTTAGATCTTGTTCTATTTTTCTAACCTTCAAGCAAACAGCCAGCAAGTCATAACATGCAGAAGTCATAAAAGCACCGATTTCTTTCAGTACTTGTGACAGATTATGGCACAATTTTTAAAGTCCTCTGCCATCTTGCATACCCTGGCCTACATAAATCCATAGGGTTTATTACAGTGGACAGGAAAAGCAAAATGGCTGAGCAGAGAAAATACATCTATAAGGCTAACAAATGCTTAAAGATACAAACTATTAAACAGCGATCCCTTCCTTATGCAATGTCCTGTAAGTTTGGTCCTTACCTTGCAAAAGCATTAACTCAACCAACCTGCCTCTGCTGCTTTTCTTAAACCAATTTCATTAGGGTAGGCTAATGGGATTAATCGGTCCAGTATGCTGGAGTTTCATGGCACTGCCTTATGGTTTTCACACATGACTAAACTTTTCATTGTAAGATATGGGGGAACGAGGTAATGGGCTCAGTCTTGCTGTCTCCCAGTGGGTGCAGCAAGCTCTCCAGAGCCTTACACCCAAGCCAGGGAAGACATGTGACTGCACTCACTTCACCCTCCTGTGTATCCAGCTGGAACCAGCCACGGGAGATGCCATTCCTTTCCGGTTTCGCTTACGAATTACACTGTGCCGATTGCACAACTTAACAAAAAAAATACACTGCCTAGCAGCAATTTCCTACTTTTTATTTTTGGATGGAATCTTTTTCGTATTCCTTGATGATGATTGTTTCGTGTCTACTCTCTCTCTCATACAAAAAAAACAAACCAAAAAAAAACCAACCCTGTCCAAGCCTGACTTAAGTATAGATTATTTTCTTCAGGTACCTGGGGCCAGAGCCACCATGGGCCATCTAGCAATACCTAAAAGTACCTCTCCACTGAGAGCAAACCTCCTGAAGTAAAGAAGTCCTCTCGGTCGAGCCCAGAACAGAAACAGCAGGTGTTAAAGCACCGACAGGGCCTCGCCCGACACGGTGTTTCTTAGAGACGATGATGTCGTCGGCCCCAGTACTGATCATGCGAGGGCCTGAGACCACAAACGTTCATCACGGAACCAAGATGAGATGACGAATAAATTAACTGAGAGTCACACAGAAGTAATACAGCTAGGATTAAAAAAAAAAAAAAGTGTGTGCAATACAAGACCAAAAATCAACCCCCCCCCCACCCCGAGTCTATCGATTACCTAGCCATGCATTCTATTTAAGAGCAAACGTGAAATATGGAATTATTTTGGTTACAAACCTTGTAGTCACACTTCACCAATTTAACTCAAAAAATTGTGATCAAAAACACTTTTAGAATATATTCTTTACAATTATGCTGCACTGCGTACATTGACAATGAGAAAAGGCCTCAGCGAGCACCCCATAGAGGCCCAACGGTGAGGTCCATTATCAACCTCAAAACATCTGCCCCTTCTGTTCAAAATATCTAAAACTGACAAAGGCACACTTACAATACTCTAAACTGCTGTACTGCAGGCATCATCTATATGGGCGACATTATAATAACCAAGCCACCTGCTCCACTTTTTCCATTCTGAACATTGAACAGCTCCGTTTTACTAGCTTTACTTATTTCACAAATCATATTATGTGAATCTAAAGGCCATTTTGCTTTTTATAGCAAACACAGCTTCAATGTTCTCAGGCAAATGATTTCTGACATCCCCGGGTGAGAAGACAACCTGTACCCTTGTCTAATGAACTGCCACAGAACTACACCCAATTTTAATTTCACACGTTGTGAATGTCTGCTGCTGACCCATGGAGGAGCCACCAGAGACAGGTTTTACTGTCTCCTCCTCGCAAAAGGCTAAATCAAACAACTTAACTCAATGCTTTCTTCCTTTTTTTAAAATCACGTAATGTGGACTATGATATATGTGGAACATAGCAGCTAGCCATGGGCGAATCTCCCAACACAAGTGGAGCTCGCTGGTCGAACGTATGCACCAGGTCAGTAAGTCAGGGAGAAGATGAAGAGAAAAGGCAGGGAAACAGATTGATGAGGAGGAAAGAGTTCAAGAGAAGAATCTGGGGAGGGGAAAAATCATCATGAAAAGGTACAAAAATAGAGAAAAAACTAAAAATATAAAATGGAGAAATGAAGAATAATGAAAAAAATGAACAAAAACCCCAACAACTCCGCCTCCTGGGCAGACATGTATAACACAGGTTAGGATATTCGCTTTTTCTTGTGTTTTCAAAGAGAAAGATTCACCATCCCTAAAAAGGAAATTAAAGGCATACAGGATACTTTACCTATACACCAATGTACTGTATGTCCTGGCTGTATCTTTTTTTCATACAAGAAAATCACCCTAAAACATAAAATAATGAAAGGAACATATGCTGCGGTAGCCCAAGACATTCCCGATGCTTGGAGAAGTCCTTCAGCAGCAAAGAACAACTGCGCCGTTAGACAGCTTACTAAGGAAATCTGTACACGTAGACAAGGCGTGGCGAAAGCTGTTTATCTAGGGCCCGCACAAGAGCTGAAAGATGACCGTTATTTCTGCGTTTGGACCACGCAATACCAAATGGAGGTACAAATGTCCAGTGTAGGCTTGTGGAGAGCTGCCCCGAGAAAAATAAGAACCAAGAGGCACAAACCGGTAAGGGTGGAGGATGGAGAACAGCCAAGGTGGAAAGGGACGGGAGATGGTGTGGTGTACTCAGGTGATAAATGACAACCGTGCTCATTGCCTCACCCACTTCGTGACTCACCAGTCAACACCAAAACCTGGAAGCTGTGTGGGTCCTAAAGATACAGAACGGATTTAGTAATTGGGGGTCGGGGGGGAAGTGTGAAAAAATATCCTCGGGTGTGCTTGTTACATGGTGGTCCAAATGTACACAGGTTTTTTGAAGTTACGGCCAATGGAAATCTTTACTTCTTTAAGCTGTACCATACACATTTATTTTACCTTTTATGGTTTGCACTGACTGAGCCAGAGAGATTCCTGGATCAAAAGCTTTCCGCTCCATGTACATGGCTTCACATTTTTAGACTGCATACATCAGTGTGCTTGTGGACATCCCGGTAAACTTTTTAATCGCCCTTTTTCAGTTACTCCATCAAACTATACTTCTAAATATAGAGAAAAATGTCAAATATGAGCATTCATCCTCTAGTCTGTATCATGGAATTTAAAAAAAAAAACAAAAACCCACACAATGCTTCAAAGATCAAGATAAATTTTAAAGCTAAAATAAATCAGTCATCTTCAGTGTACACGTTAAGAAACTGAATCTGTATATTTGTAATAAGCAGTTCTTTCAAAACCTGAGACTGCCTGCAAAGAGAGCTGCTATGGAAGTGAAGCAATTTGGTTTATGTATGGGTGGAAAAAATATTTAGAAAATGTGGGCACCAGCCAAAAAGATTTTAGAAGCCAGGGAGATTGTGTTTTCATTTTTTTTTTTTACTCCCTTGCCTTCTCTTCCAGCTGCTTTTCTTCTTTCCCTATTGTCCACATACTCTCCCTCCTTCCGGCTTCTTCCCCGCTGTGTGGCATCGGTGGCTCTTCCAGGAATGTCTCCCCAGACCTGGCCGGCCACAACTTATATTCCTGGCATGTCATCTCAAGCCCGACTGGCCTCGCACTTACTTCCTCAACCTGGCCACATTGCCAGTACACCAGGCACCTGGACGATCCCGGATTGTGGGTGTGTTGCTATACTATCCACACAGAACCATCACCATTACACATATGGTTTGAATTATACATTCAATTTTCATCAAATCTAAGTCACGCTGGAACCAATTTACAGAACGCTTAGTCCCGGTTCTGTCTATGGGAAAACCTACTCATTAATCAGGCCCCTCCATCTGAACGGCTTGGCTGTATCAAATTCTCTGCATGTACGCTAGGATCACAAAGCACAACCGCTAACGACACAAAGCTAAATTTTAATGGGAAATTTTTCATTGCTTGAGTATGGATGTACAGGAACTGAACTGATAGAAAATATTGGACCTTTGTGTCATCAAGGACACCTGATACAGTATGCACAAATCGTACTGAACAAGGGCAAAGCAAGGTGAACTGCCCAGGGACGAGTAATGCTCTTCTCGAGCGAGAAACAGCACGAAAATAGAATTCTAATGCATCTCTGTTTACTCTTCTGCTCCTGCCCACAGTCCATGGGCAGCTACACCGGGTGACATGCCAAAGATGTGTTTTCACAAAATGGAATTCATTACCGGCTTCTTCTAAACGAAGAGTGGCTGCAAATTATCCCAAGCGGCAGAACAGATCCTGAGTCGCTGCAGACTGCTCCATGCCCCCGGCAAACTGAGCTTCTGGAAAACCACTAATGCACACTAACACCACAATGCACAGCTTGCTCTTCCCTTTAGAAAAAGGAGTCATCTCATCGAATCCTATAGTCTGACTCCACTCAGGACACGATTACAATTCCCCACTGAACAGAAGGGAATTGCCAACTTAGAAAAGAGAATTGCCTGCTTTTTAAACACTTACGTAATTATTCCAAGAACAATTCCTGCAGTTTTGATCCTGCACATTTTGACACTTCATACCTCCAGATATGGATCTCACACACAGCACTTTACACAATAAATTCAGGCAAAAAAAAAAAAAAATTTAATAAAAAGGGGGAGGAAAGTATTGCTAATGTAGTTAGAATATCCCATTCCAAGCAGGCAGGCACTGCTGCGAAATCCATGCCCATGAATGGACAGAAACAATTAACATTTTCAAGGAATTTATCCATTTCAATTATTGAAGAATTGTCAACTGGTAATGCCAAAGTAAGACATAAGCCTCGCTTAAATCGGAAGGGAGCCCGTGCAGAACCTTCTTCAAAAAGCAGTTTACCCTCTATTATTCTGCATATTTTATTTGGGTTTTCCACTGTTGGTGGAGGGTCCCTCGCGCCTTTACGGAGCTGCTGACAAAGTGGCAGGTAAGCTTAGAATTACAGAGCTACAAAGAGGCACCGGTTTCTGAAGCATTTGGTAGACCAAAAAAAAAAAAAAAGTTTTGAAAAAGACTCCCGGGGAAAAAAGTCCCTTTAAAAAATGCTAGGTGCATGTCGTTCTCCCTTAGCTTTCTGTGGGGCAATGGGAAGAGAAGACCGCTTTGCTTGTTTTAAACACACATGCAATTACTGAACACACATACACACACAGTGTAGAGGCGTGCCAAGTACTACAACTTAACTGCAGCAGCCACATTTCAACTCTAAGAGATGTAGTCAGTATGCTCCACTAGGTTAAGCTGGAAACCATATTCATCACACAGATCAGCCCGGCTAGCAGAGACATTCATCTGCCAGCTTGTAAAACTAAAAGAAAAAAAAAAAACAGTCCCTGTGTAAAGTTAGCAATTAATACTATAAAATGCAAAGGAAACAGTAATCCACAAACATCATCAACAGGACAGAAAGCGTTAGGTGAGCCACTGAACCAGTTAGTACATCTAAGAACTGTTAGTTTGAATACCTCAACCTTTTATGGGAAGAGAAAGGCAAAGCAGAGCACAAAGAAGGCAGAGCTTGGAAGCAGCAGCGCTCCCCGCGCCTCCCTTTCCGTAGCACGCTAACAGCCCTGCAAATGGGCCATGGACAGGCAAAGACAGGAGACTGGGTCCTCCTACTGAGTGGCCAGGACAAAGGAAGAGGGGGCACAGGCACTGACAGGCCGGGAAATATTAACCGGAAGCATGAAGAGAAAGCTTTAAATTAAACACAAAATCAGCAAAACATCCCCCCCCCCCTCCAAACACGCACAGTTCCCCAAATCTTGCTCACAAACAAGCAATGACCTAAAAACAATCTAGACTGGCACACAAGTTGGCTTCGGTGATGCAAGACTCCTCTCCTGGAACCAAACTCACATTTAAAATGAAAATGCTTTGGAAAAAAAATACTACTTACAATTCCTCAAGCTCTCATGGACCTCACCAGTTTGTGTTTTCATTAGCGTCCCCCCCCACAACCAAAATTAACTCCAACCCCCAACAAACAAGCACACTCATTTCAGGGTCATTTCAGTAATGAGAAGTCCTTCCAACTTGGTTTGGAGAGGTAATTAACTACAGAATTTCAGAAACATTCCTTATGGGTCTGCCTCGGTAGGTGGGTTAACCCTTACAGAGCTGACCAGCCATGTATGTAATAGTAAATATTTACTGAGGACAGGCGAGAAAGCTAGAAAAAGTCACAGCTGAGCCAAGCAGTCTCGCACAGTGAATCCAGGATGGCACCGCAGGCGCTCCTGATCATTTGCTGGGTTTTGTCTTTTAAATAAAAGCTACCTGCTTAATATGGAGAGAAAGAGGAAAGGGAGACCCAGAGCATACTGTATGGTTCCAGTGTCTTTTTCAATTGGCTCTTTTGCTGTGCAGTCCTCCCCATATGCCAGAGATAGGTCACCGAGGGGCTCGGGGGAAGAGCTGAAACCCTCTTGTCTTCCAAGACTTTAAGTGTTTCTCTTTTGCCCTTAGCAGAGAGTTCCTCGGAGGACCCTGCTGCGGATCGCGCTCCCTGTGCTTCACTTGATCGGGCAGAGGCTGATGGAGTTGCCAGGTCCAAAGAGAGCGCGCAGCAGGCCGCAGCCTCAGACAGCAACAGTGTCTGCGATCCTGAGAAGTGAGCCGGTGACCGCCGTCTCCGGAAGGGGAGAGGCCAGGTACTTCCACCTGGTACAGATATACAGTACGAGTAGCCAGGGGGCTCCCGAACAGAACTGTGGAGCTGGGCAAGTCTCTCACTGCCCAGACTGCCTTAATTGTGGAGCAAATCCTGGTTTTACAAAACAAGGTGACCGTACAAGAGAATTCAATGGAGGATATTAAGAAATGTGTTGTGGTTCTGGAGATTAAAGCTGAGGAATCGGGGGGGGGGGGGGGGGGGGGAGAAATCGGAAGGCAGTTTAAAATTTGCTGAAACACCGCAATTTGCGGTTTATAAAATATTCCAAAATTGCCCCTGGTGCCTGCCTTGGAGATTGTTTGAAAGAAATAGGACAAGTTTCAGAAGCCAATCCCCGGTTTCCAGAATATATTATTTGCCTCCACTGAAAAAGAACAATGGAGGGTCATTGGCCTGAACTGTCTTCAATATCTGACGAGAAGCTGGATTATACAACTTCTTTGAAAAAGTGTCAGCGAGAAATCTTGCAGGTTCATCAGCTTTAATAGTACTTCTACCACTGGATCCTGGTAGACAGACTGCGTGCAGCTCTCTCTCAGTTACTGGGAAGAGCCGTTCCTGCAACGTCTCCCACATACCAAGGCTAGTCAGAAAAGATGAAGGCAGTTTTTGTTAATGAGGCCCAGGGTACTTGAGTTAGGAGCTTTATTTGTTTTTAAAGATCCTAACAATTGTCTTGATAAGATGGTATAAGAGGTACCCACTTTTTCTATAGCTTTACCTTAACTTTGAACTTCTCTTACTCTCTGATGAGTCATGTATGTCTTTCTCCACTGCTTTCTACTTCCCCCCCACCCCGATTGCTGTTTAGCTGAATTTTTTCTTGGATCATGGAATTGAATTCCATCTTGAATGTGGACATTTATAATTGAGCAGTTACTTTTTTTCTTATTACCTTTATTGTAATTTTGCTTACAACATTTTCTTGAAAATTTAAAAAATGTATGAAACAAGTTTAAAAAAAGTTTTTTGTTTTTTTTTTTAAAGGCTTGAACTGGTCCATAAGGCTGAAGAGGTTAGGATTGTTCAGCTTGAAAAAGAGACGGCTAAGGGGGATATGATAGAGATCTACAAAATCACAAGTGGAATAGAATGGATAAATGTAAGTCTATTTCTTTCACAAAATACAAAGTTTAGAGGACACTCCCTGAAGTTATTAGGTAGCACATTTAAAACAAATTGTAGAAAATTATTTCATTAAACTAACAATTAGGCTTTGGAATTCATTGCTGGGGGATGTGGTCAATGCAGTTAGCGTAGCTGGGTCTAAAAAAGGTTTAGACAAGTTCTAGGAGGAGAGGTTCATAAAACATTAACCAAGAAGACTTGAGAAATAGCACTACTATTACTGCACATTAGCAATATGGGCTCTGTTTACTGTTTGAGATCTTGCCAGGAACTTGTGATCTGGATTAGCTACTGCTGGAAACAGGATACTGGGCTTGCAGGACCCTTGGTCTGACCCAGTATGGAAAGTCTTATGTTCTTGTGTAGACACTGCCAGAACTTGTATGCATCTTCAGCTCTTATTCACTCTATTGTTCCTTGCTTGTCTCCATCGCAGTTCTGTCTAGTTGCAGCATACCTTTTCATTCTCTATCATTTCTCTCTTATTTCCCCCCTCATGTTCCCTCACCTGTCTTCCCATGTACACCCTTTCCCTTTTTCCTGCCCGGTGTTCTCAGTCTCATCCATTGCCTACCTTTAATCTGTCTCCTGATCTCATCCATTCTGCCTAGTCACCAGCCTCATACTTCCCCTTTCATTTCATTCCCTTGAAAGGACCTGGGCTTCCTCAGGCTTGGGAATAACACTGCAGCGACTCCTGGCTTTCTCAAGCCCATTCATTTCGGGTTTTTTTTTCCTTTCTGGTCATAAGAAGTCACACTGGAAAGAATACAACCCACCCCACACTGCACACAAACCGGAAGCCATTTTAGCTTTCACGCTTCGCTTAGGGCCAGTGCTCTCCTTTTTGTGTTTAAGGTAAGAATGCTCAGTACATCTTTGCCCAAATTTGCTACGTGTGAACAAGGAAGAAGTCGCCCGCTCTTCCTTTGCAAATAAAAGGTACTCATGTGTGCCTAGATAAGCTCTAAGTAAAAGGCAGAATGCGCAAAGTGCTAGACAATGAGTGCAATCAAATATTCCCTTCTCCCCTGGCACAGTGCCATGTCACAAGGTCTTACAAGAGGAAGTCGAGGCATTCCAGCTCCTGGGGGTCAGAGTCCCTTTACTTCCTGTTTAGCTGGAGAAGCGCCCGATTAGGTTCTTGCTTTGCTGGTTTGGGGTCTGCCTTGGTCCGCTTGGCTTTTTATTCATAATTTCACCATTAGATTGAGAAACTATCCATCAGTGGTCTTACAACACAGCACCACTTTCAAACTGCATCTGCCACCTTATTGTAATTATCCGGGAAAGGAGGAAGCCATTTTTTTTTTAAGGAGCTGTGATCAGTATAAAACAAAAATTATGCATGTATGGCAATTTTTTCCCAGCAGTTGGATAATAGAGCACATTCTTTGTGTGTTTAACTGATCTTAGATTAAAAAAAAAAAGATGACAGCCTGATCTCAATCAACAGTCCTCAATACATTTATGATAATAGCAAACTTCATATATATTTACATATTTTTAATTATTTCTCCCTTAAAAAAAATTGTATGAGTCACAATCCATCTGAGAAAAATTAAAGCTCTTTTTGAGCCATAAAAATGATTGTAATCCTCTCCCTGGAAAATGCAGGCATGAAATTTTTTGTTTAGGTGCTAATTGCCTGGATATCTCAGAGCATGGTTTAAATGTAATATAGGATCTCCTCCAGCTGGGGAGGGGTTGTATTTTACCAAATAATAAAGCAATATTTCATTTAAAGGAAAGCAATTCTGTGTTTCATTTGGAATTACTCATTTGTCATCACTATGTGTTCTTAAATGATATGGTCTGATTATTGCCACATAAGTGCAGCAAATCCAAGGAATGATTTTACTGCTATTTCTGCCCAGACATTGACTGCTATACAGTAAAACTGTGTAGGAGTGAGGTGCAATCGCACCACATTTAAAATAAGAAGAAATGATTATATCAACACTTTATAAGCAACAAGCTTTTAATTAGGATATGCTAATTTCAAAGGGGTTTTGACTAACTGATGGCCAGGCTAATATTATCCAAAGAAGCAAAATAATTGTATGGTGGGGTTTTTTTCAGGAATTGTTTTACTCTTTTTTTTCTTATTTATTGTAATCATTTTTTCTTAATTTATCTATCATTTTATCTTACAATCTTAAGCTAAGTTAGTTTTAATAATGACTATTGTAATGATAATTTTGGAGGCTGTATGTTCATTTTGTGTGATGTTGTAATAAGTGAAATCTTTGTTTTAGACATTTTAATTTACGCTGTAGTATTATGATTTTATTGGAAACCACTAAGAAATTTGAATTAGCAATTTATAAATGTGAAATAAACAAGCAGTGCCTATTTTCTCCTCACCATTTTAATTCTGTCTCCTCTTGTCTGTCCACATCATCTTGAGACTTTTGCCTGTTTGCTATTTTCTGTTATCTCTGTCCCCACTGTTAGTCTCTTCTTTCTTCAGCCACCTATACCTCTGTTTTCTTCAAGACCCTTTCCACTCCATTCCTCTTCAGCCTCTCCCTCTCTGCCTACAACATGCCCTTTAGTCTCCTCTCACCCCTCCAATCTATCTCCCTGCTACTTATTCTCCCAGCTCTCTAAGACTTTCCCCTACTACTCACCCTCTCGTCCCCCTCTGCGCTCTGAAATTAGCTGCTTCTGTGCTGTACATCAGCCACAGTTCTATGATATCAGGAAACTGATATCCTAATGTTAGCTACAAGCACTGGAGACATCAGACTTCATTTTTTACAATTGTGAGACTTTTCTTGTAGCTAGAAATTCAATTTGCAGAATGTAAATGAACAGTGGTGGGAAGTTTTGAGATAAATAAAAAATTGCTTTACAAGTACTTATATCTAATGAATGGTTTACCTAGGAGATTAAGACGAGACTACAAAGAAACGCCAAGAAAATAAAGCTACACCCACTGTGTACTCAGTAGTACGTCAAACGTACCCACAACAAAACAACGCTGCTTGGCATGTAGTGAAGTAGAATATGTAATTACCCCAGCATATGTGCAATTCTTCAAGCAGGAGGCTCACAATTGCCCTGCAAGCCTTTGGTGTTGGGTCACGTTGACTGCAGTACCGTAAATGACATCAGAAGCTGCATGAACCAATCTGCTGTCATTCAAGTTAGGGCAACTTGGGGCAAGCTGCTGCGGGACATGTAATGTGTTTTTTGGTTTGTTTTTTTTAAATGTCCTTCATTTGATGTTTATGCTAACTTTGGTTTTATTAAACTTGGTATGTTGTAGGTTTTTACATGTTTCGCAGCATCAACTTGCTGTTTAGATTTGCTCTGCCTGGTAGTAAAGGCCAGTTACTGCAGCCAAACCCGGGCAGTTAGCTGGAAAAGCAAGCCCTCAATCATTGAATTCAACAGAACTTAAAGCATGGCAGCTCCCATGGACTGAGGACGAGGAAGGTTCTGAGGGGCTAGCTCTGTTCGCTTTTGAGACCGACGGGAGAGCTCTTGCTTCAAGCATTCCTGACAGTCCTGTCTAATGGGAGTTACAAATGGCCCAAAGAAAAATGTTTTATCACATTCACAAAATCAAACTTTGTTATGGCTATAAACTGGACAAATTTGTGACTTTAAATAAAAATTTAACCACCACAATCCTGATTTACTAAGAGCAGAAATGCACAAAGAACTAACAAAGAGGTTTGTTGCTCAAGTAGTCTTTTTTTTTTTTTTTTTTTTAAATCAAATATTGATTTTCCTCTTTTGCGTAATTACAGTCACAAGTTACATAAAAAGTCAGCAGTGCAAGAACAATCATCATCAAGTACAAGCCAGCTTTCCCTCTGTATATATTTTATGGCTGTCCCTAGAACTGCAGTAAAAATATCTTATTTCTCATCTCTTCTCTGTTTACAGAAGAAAAGCAAATTAAAAGGCAAGACTACTTCTTCCACCCCAGCAAATCTGATCCAGGAAGGGGGCCCAAACGTCACCAAAGCAATTCTGCCTCATCTCCCTGCTTGCTGGAGATATTTCTGTCAAAAGCTGCAGTCTGCGTCATCAGAATTCAGTACTCCCCAGACCGGTCTCGATCACAGACTGGCTCAATGAATCGGCACGGTGATTTGAAAGCTGTAATTTACAGACCAACAGGTCAAGGCCTGTGCAGGTAAAATGAAGTGTGAAGTTAATTGGTGTTCTCATCTCACCAAAGCTGGCACATCAGCAGAGATGCCAAGGACTTAACTGGCATGCAGACAACTACACGATGGTGCTTCAGGGTGGCTCCTATATTGAACAGCTGGGTCACACTAATAAGCAGGGGCGGGAAAACACTTAGAAAGCAAGCACCAGTCAACAATGTTTTAGGAGCAAGGGAAATGTATTTGCTTCACTTTTTTTGCTCTCTCTCATTTGACTAGTTTGTGCTTTTTTTTTTTTTAATTTTTTTTGAAAGTTTTTCTTACTTCTCTTCATGCTCCTTGTCTTCTCCAGGCACTCTTCTTCCCATTTCTCCTCCCTCCAGAAACCAACCTTCCTCCCTTGCATCCTCTCAATCCCATCTCCCTAACACTCTTCCTCTCCCTGCTGGCATTCTCTTCCCTGTGTCATCCATTGCAGCCACCATCACGCCCCTCTACCTGGCCCTGCCACGACTCCCAATGGCATCTCTTCCATCGGGCATCAGAACCCAAAACTTTAGGCACCTGAATGACCTAGTGCCAGGGATTATTCTAGCTCTGCTAGTGACAGTTATGAAAAAAGTCTTATGCCAGCAGAACTACAGAGAAATGGATACATGCAGATAATTTAATTAGTAGCTAAAACAAGCAGAATCTGTTACGCTTCCATTTTTTTGAATACTTCTTTCATTTTTTTTTTTTTAGAAGATAATCATGTGTAAAGTTTTTGAAAGCCCCTATGAACTCAAACACTCTAGGCTTTTCAGGGTGCAATTGACGCTTCTTGTAACCAAATGAAAACATCACATGGATAGAAGTGTAAATAATGTACAAAGAAACTGAAGAACAGACTTCTAGAAGAATTATTTTTTTTTTTACATGGAGTCAGTCATGACACACCTTTTATTCCATAACGGTGCAAAGAAATATAGTGAAACAGAAAAAGGAGACAAAATCAATCACAAAAAAAGGACGTAAGAGTCAAGAAATAGGTAAGATAACGTGTGGAATCCGGAAGTGCTTTAACTTTGCAAATGTGTGGCGTTCTTTGGTGGAGAAATACAAAGGCTTCCATCACCTACAATTTCAACCTAGTGTCCCAGAAAAGTGTCGCATTCACGATTACAAAAATACAGCAGGCAGTAAAGCATTCTCACGCAATAGCCCTTTCTAGCCATGTTTCGTCATACTATATTGGATAGTGGATGAGACAGCCTCAGAAACAAGTCGAAACCTTGGCGACCTCTGGAAGCAGACACTCCTGCCAGCCTGGACCTCATTGCCCCTATGAACCTGAAATGCATTTTTAAATACAAAGTGGGAGTCTGGCAGAACGAGCGGAGAGCGTTTCTTCCCGGACACTTAACAGGCTTACGCCTTTCAGCATCTGCCAAACCTATCAAACTTCAAGCACGTGCCAGCAACAGCAGTGGCCACATTCACAGCTGAAGCTGTCAACAGAAAGGCGACCGTTTGAGAATACAGGCCAGATGCTATTCTGGCACTTTTGGGCCTACTTAGTAAGATGACTTTCCAGACATTTCTATTGTCAAGGAAATGTAAGCTAACTCTACTTCACTAAAGAGCAAGTGAAAATAGGAAAGCAACAATGCTGTCCATAACTGAAAGGTAAGAAAAAAAAGTCTTTGGAGGTTGTGATACCCTTTAAAGAAGAGGCCCATGAAGCCAAAAGAGTTCATGTATTGCATCTCTTTTCTATGCTTTTAAAAAAGTACCATCACCTACATATGATTACAGTTCTCTCCAGAACCAAACGCAGCTACTAGAACTCTACACTGATTCAACTTCTATATGCATTTCTAAACGTCAGGAGAGGCACAGAGAAAAAAAAAATCTGTACATAATCTCTTTATACCAAATAAGCATGCAAACCTCTAGATTTGGCATGAAGTCTTTTGAATACAAGAGCTATTTATTTTAGGGTTACTAACCACCCTGCTGTGACAATTAAAACAGGTTTAAATACTATGCTCTCAACCTCAACTTTTAAAATTGATTAAACGAGCATTAAAACCAAACTTTAATTACATACCATTCTTACCTGTAAGGGTAAGAGAGTGTTGCTGTTGTTGTCGGTTCTGAAAACATTGTCGTCAATCCAAGGTTTTGGTGTCAGCGATGGGGTGGAGCGAGTGAATTTCGGAGGGGCGATGACGTTGCCAGAAAAGGGCTTCTTGAGGGGAGAGATCTGGTTGATAGTCCCGGGAATCCCCATGTTTCCTGCTCTGCGATGGTCTCTCCCATGCACTCCTCCCCAGGACATGCTGCCTGTGCTCCAGCCGCTGCCCTGATGGCTGCTCCAAGGAGACTGCTTCAGAAGAGGCTAAAAAAAACAAACCAAAAACCCAAAGAGCTGGTTAGATTTATGGAGAGAGAGTCCAAGATTAATTGCATGTCAAATATATCATCTTTCAAACACAAAAGATCAAAGTCATCATCTTTCTTTTACTTATGTAAAATAGACTCTCAAATATGATTTAAGAGGTCCAGAAACAGGGCATCAAATATACCCATTCGATGTATGCAGCTATAGCTTCTAAACAGTCACGATTTATATTCTGACCACCAGACATGATTGGGGACTGGATTTGAGAACTGCTGAAGTCCAAATCAATATTCTTGCAAAAAAAAAAAAAAAAAAAGACTTCAATATGCCAAAAACAGATGAATATGTGCAGTTGCCTTGAAAGAGAAGTCCTCAAACTCTCCCATCCTTGGTTCACTTCTAGCCATGAAAATTACGCAGTGCAATTCAATATAAAATTCAACTACCTCTTAGTCAAAAGGTTGCATTTTAACAGCTTTCAAACTGTATGTTAACAGTGGCGTTTCATCTTATCTGCAGAATTCCCATGACTATCTATGACTCCACCTCCCCTCCAAAATGTGGGAACCAATACCTAAATCACAAGGCACTTGCTGGTAAAAATGAGCTCGAAACAGTTTCATTTTAGGTATTTAGAGCTTGTACACTATAAGTTAATTCAGGTTTCTGATACAATACGAGGCTTTCTGGGGGAGCGGGTGCCAAGCAGATGTGCATAGGGTTTCACTGCACCTGCCATTGTACAAAAGGAAATGTGAAAAAACAGAAAAAGAAAAACAGAAACCTCAAAATTTAGATGACATTGGAAGGTGTGTGTTGACAGTGCAACCAGCCACGCCTTGGAAGATCACAGCACTTTGAATAGTCCCGTCTCTACGGAGCAGTTCCATAATGTTTAACCTTATTACTAAAAGGGCTCATGGTAGACAGCATGGTAAACCACATCTGCAAGTCAGCATCTAGAAATTTTTGATTAGGATCTTGTGAGTATTTCAGATGCATGAGATCAGAGGAACTAAAATGAGATAAAGCAGCACAGAAAAAGAACAAAATATTAAAACGTTTGGTGTACGCAGATCAAAAACATCCTGGTTTGTTCAACAAAAAAAAAAAAAAAAAAAAGAGGTAGAGACCTCTGGATGTAACAGAGTAATGTAATTGTTTAATTAATGAACAGCACCAAACTCCAAAAGGAACTAGATAAAACCGTAAGACAGATAAGAATTGAGTATCTGAAGAATTGGCCTAGTGCAGGTTGTGTGACAAGCAAGAACTGTTTAATTCTACTGGAAAACAAGAATGGTTTTGCACCAGGTTAACATAAATATATGCTTACTGGACAACATAAAACCTAATGCTATGGACATTGAAAACCATAATCCCATGATACCCATGTGAACACAGCTAGATGTCTAGACAATTAACATATTCAAACAAACAACTTCCTATCACAGGTTCTCTCAGGTACACTATTAATCTATTTCCAATCTTTTTTTGTTTACATATATATATTTTACAACTGGTTTGCTGCCAAAAACCTAATGACAACCTTTTCTAAATGCAGAGGACAGCTAATCTGCTGCTTTCAGAAGCTGATGTCAGCACTCCAACAAGAAGCTCCACAATCAACCACCACACAATAAACACATTGAATAAATTTTAGCAAAGATATCTACGTCACCACTATCGCAAGGCAGAAAAACATACAAAGGCACTACATGAATCAACAACTAGCTCAGTCGGTTTGGGAAGGGTCTCAATGTATACAAATTTCAAAAGGAAAGCAGCAAGTTTCCTGATTACTCTGTTGAAAATGACGTTGTATGTGACGATCCAGCTGCTCCCATTGAAGGGCAAGCTAGTAATCATCTTACTAGCAGGTAGATCGGGCACGTCAGCCTCCGTCAAACAATACAGTGCAGGTCCCAATCTATTCACCCAAGCGTTTTATCTTTATCTCCCTGCTCCACCTGCAAAGATCTACCTTTGCAGTCAATGGCATTTTCTTTGTTTGCTATTTGTGCAAAGGGGTGAAACTATTCATGCTCGGTTAGGGTGCCTACACTACAAAGATGACTTGCTAAATCTGCTATAAAGGATATTAATCTCAATGATATAATAGCTTGCTTCAAGGTTTTTTTTTTCTCCCAGTGCTGATCAGAAATTACATTTTATGAAGTCCATATCTGTAGGACCGTTTTGTATTGATGAAGCATCACCTGGAAAAGATGCAGGTTTTATAAATTTATAATTTATAAATACAATACGCAAATAGTATCACAGTACTGAAATTACTGTACTGCCAATGCATTTAACTAAGGGCATCACTGGTGGGGGCTTGCAAGCAATTATGCTCCATCTAAAATTTTAGCTTACAGCATGATCTAAGACTCTTATGGCAACATAAAGAGAAGAATGAAGCACGAGAAAAGCAGAAAATCTGAGAGATCAGAACTGAAAAGTTCGTGTAAAAGTCCTTTGGGGGAATGAAAGTACCTTACTGGATTGAATGGAAAGCGAAGTTTGCACTAGCCCCAGTCATGCACTGGGTGGCCAGTGGCAAAGTGCACTCAGCAGCGGCATCGCCACCCTGACTTGGGGACAAGACAATGAGCCACCAGCATGTGTCCACCCCATCCTCAACCCAAGGACAGAAGATACAAGACGATGGCAGCAAGCTTTCCAACTAGCTAATTTGGGAGCTCACACCCCTTGGCAGGCACAGTTATGCTCCGCCAGTTATGCCCTGACCAGGCAGTTCACTGCACTGCAACCAAGCCCGGTGGAGGGCTGAAGAAGAAATAAGGAGAGGGAGAAAGAGCAAGCCTGAGTAAAGCAATAGGATGAAAAGACCAAATGCTGCAGACAGTGACTAGCAAAGCCAGTGGCACGGGCTGCAGCTGGGGACAGCAGCAATGCCCAAGGAGAAACTGAAATCCGCAGCACATTTTCTGCCATAAAATGCACTAAAACCTTAAGACACCCTTGCCTTGAAAAGACAGCAAACCTATTTTGGTCAGATAATCTTACAGACACCCATGCTCCAAACAATAATTATACTTAATGATGCTGTAAAAACTCAAAATGTTTTGTGCTGAAATTCAGGGTGGGACAATCTTTGCATAGATATTCTCAGGAAAATCTGAAAGGGCACTCCTGGGGATATCCAACACAACCTAATGCACAAACAAGTCACTTTTTTTTTTTTTTTATTATTATTTACTCGGCACCCTCAGACTACCATATGTATTTGATCGATAATATTTTAGCACATTACAGAAGAGAGAAAAAAAGAATGTAATTCATCATTGAATGCTAGTACAAATGGATGCAAAATAAAAAAAATATATGTAGAAACGTCAGCCACACCAGGAAAATAGCACGAAGCCCATGGGACCCTAGCAATGACTGTAAAGTTTCCCACAATAGCCTACATAGAAGGTTTGTAACCACACTGCAGCCATTCCATTAAGCTGTTTTTAAAAGGAGGCCGCCAAACAGATTTTTGTTAAGAATGTTACTGTAAAAGGACTTCAATTACAACAAAGTGGCTGCGATTTTTGCAAACAGCAGTTTTTGGAAACATTAGCCCTTCCCTTTTTTTTTTTTTTTTTTTTTAAACAAGGTGCTTTTCATTGAATTTCAATCGTAAAGCAGTCAGAGGTGGGCTCCCCCATGTCACTGCAGGAATCTCATGCCTATAAAAACATAGAAAGCTGAGTTCCTACAATTGCATTATTACAAATATTTCAAATTATTTTTTTTCCCCAAATAGCACTGCCGCTTATGATAAGCGATTACAGCATTTATGAACGGTAATGGTTCTTAAAATATATATTTCATGGTAGTCCTGCTATTAAGAATGGCAGCTTCTGCTTTCAAAATGTTTTTTTTTTAATTTCTATTCTAAGTCTAGGGAAAAAAATCCCACTTTCAAAATAGAGAAGACCTTTCTCCTAATTCTGATGCCTGGCATTCTGAGGAGGACAATAGAAGATTATTCATGGAAGGGCAGTCTCCCGTTGGATCATAGTCTACAAACACTAAGCACAGGAACATGCTGTGAACCAATAATTCCGATATGCCATGAAATAACTAGCACTTTGAAGCAGCAACCAAAAATACAAGACTGAAATTTGTAGATGTTACCTGCCACCATAATTATAAAAACTATTTACAATGGTAGTCCAAGGACTGGGCAACTGAAAATGTCACAATATATTTTTGTTTTAATAATGTCTTACTTTATCAGCACACATACAAGACTAAAAGAGCATCAGCCACACCCACCCGCAGAGGTTCTCTGCACTACACCATTTCAGGGAATCTGCTCAATGTTTTTTTTCCTATTTTGTTCCACTGCAGAAAAAAACCCTGAGAAAAGAAAAAATCAAGACCTGAACAAGATGGGGATAAAATGTAATTTATCATCCACATATATTCATAAACATCTGATGTGACATTTCTGTAAACAAATCCATAATCAAATATTTCCAGGCCCTCATTTATCAAGGTTTATGCTCATGCTATAAAAATAAAACCTATGCTTACAAGCTAATGCACAAGCACTAGGACTAAGTTATAAAGAGGGGTTGCTCGCATTTCATGCCTCCTAGAAAACCTTTCATAAATAAAGTGCACTGAAGAGCCTTAAGTAACAGTTAAGCAATGTACACTGTATCTGCACACTGTCAAGTTAGCACCTGAATTCAAAAGATACTGTTGCAGCTTTTAAAATACAAGCATTTCTCTTATGCTAATTCTGTACTTGCTATTTTAATTGAGAACCCTACCATGATCTACTGTAGCAATAGTCCATTGCACCTTAACTAATTCCAACCAATAGGAGAAGAGAATGCCAAACCACCCATGCAATGCTGTGTGTTAGACTCAGGACTGGGACATCCTGACAGCCATAGCACAGAATGCTCTATGTACACTGCAATAGATTACATTGCACAAGTCATTTTGTTGCAATACTCTATTGGGAAAAGGAAAAAAAACAGTCTTGGGGGAGGAGAAAGCAGGGGGAACATTATCAAGCTCTCAAGAGCTTGCTTACTTGACATTTTACTAAACAAAGGGAAACATTTGATTGCTGAAATAGGGATGCAATTTAGATGTTAAACATACCAGCATACTATGCTATACACACCCAAACCACAAACTCAGCGGGAGAACTATATAGACAAACAGCTACCCTCACAACTCTTAATATGCAGACAAATAAACACCTACAAATTACTAATGTTTCAAGGAACCTATCATATTCTCTCCCTGATATAGTACCCGATTTACTCTAGAAAAATAGCAGTAAGAATATACATTTTCTGTTTTTATATGCAGTATGTGTATATATAATCACATACTTATAAAAGCTCGAGTGAAAAAATAATAATTCCGTACACCCTTTTAGTTTTATTTCATTCCAGGGGCAGTACTGATGTGCAAAGGTTTGGTTAGCTTTCCACTTATGGCATTGACATCATCATCAATTCTAGATGCTTTTGTGCAGAACCTCATCTAAACCCTATGCAGGTACAGCAGGAATATCACATAACCAAGTGAACAACAGACCGGTAAAAGATGTTATGGTCACACGCCTTATTATTCCAAGAGGTGACGTGTACATTGTTCTTTTAAGCCATCGGTGCAAATAGCATGGAGAACTAGTGATAAAGACCCAACAGGGGAAGCCAAGAAACAGAGGGCTATTTTAAGGAATCTAGGGGGTGCAGCTGCTTTGGTATAAGAGATCACAGTTTGGAAAAGGGAGGCAGGCAGCTTGTCAGTCCGATCTACTTGAAATGCAGGAAAACAGAGGTCGAACAAAAGATAGAAACACATTAGACCAATGAAAAAGTATCACCTTATTTTTTTTTTTTAATCTTTCCTGGGCTTCCAGGACAATGCAGATTCGTAATGGTCACCCCTAAAACCCAAATTGCAAGACCAAGGTGGTGGTGGTGGTGGTGGGGGGGCTTCGTAGCCCGCCGTCGCCTCTGGTCGGAGTAACCCCTTCGGGCCCAGGACCCGGCCCTTACCCTGCAGACTTAGCCGCAGCGCCTCAGACACCACCGATGCGGCGTCCGCCGACAAATCACCACACACACACACACACACGATCTTACTTGTGTCCCCGTCCCCCCCTACCTTTTGTTCGCAATGACATTTCCCTCCCCCAACCCTGACAAATATGAATTCGCAGCCGAGGCGGGGGCCCGGGCGGGCGGGCGCCGGCGCTTACCTGATGGTGGTTGTAGGAGTTCCTCTGCTGCAGGAAAGCCGCCTGGTGCTGGTGCTGGAGCTGGGGGCTGACGGGGGAGCGCCTGCTCTGCTGCTGAGGTAAAGTGATCTGCGCCGAGAAGGGGCTGCTGAAGCCCGGCACGTTCATCCCCGCGCACGGGTTGTGCGACACCGGCGAGAAGCTCTGGAAAAAGGCCGGGTTGATGGACGACGGGATCCCCGGGTAGAAGTTCTCCGACTCCGGGGCGGGCAGGGCGCCGATCGGGCCGCCGCCGCCGCCGGCGGGGTGGGGGGCGCCGGAGACGGAGGGGGGCGGCGGCGGCGAGGAGGTCTGCACCGACCAGGGGGTGCCGAAGCCCGGCAGCGGGGGCGAGGCGGAGCCCCCCGGCGCCGGGGGCCCGGCCAGCTCCTGGCCCTGGAGGCCGCCGAAGCCGCCCTGTAGCATGGCGGCCGCGCTGCCGCCGCTCAGCAGATGGCTCCCGGGGGGCTCCAGGGCGATCTTGGCCTTGGCCTGCAGACTCACGGACGAGGAGGAGGAGGACGGGGGCGACGCCGCATTGGCCTCCGGGCCGGAGGAGGAGGAGGCGGCGCCGGCGGCGGTGGAGCAGGAGGAGAGCTCGTCGGGCAGGATCTTGTCGGGGCTCTCCAGCCTCAGCTCGCCGTTGTGCTCGGGCTTGGGCGAGAGGTACTGAGGGCTCAGGTGACTGAAGTCCCCCGGCTGCTTCTTGAGCTCCTGCTGCTGGTGCGGGCTGAGCTGCTTAAAGTCCGTGTGGGGGGGGATCGGCTGCAGGCTGAACTCTTTCCTCTTCTGGCCCAGCTGCTGCTGCTGCGTCTTGCCGCTGCCGTAGTCCTGGTGGCCGCCCGGCCCGCCGGCTTTGCCGCCGCTGGGGACTTTCTCCGCCGCTTGCTGCTGCTGCTGCTGCTGTTTCTGCTGCGTTGTCACCCCTAGGAGCAGCTCATCCTGCATATTCTGCTGGTGCGCAGCGGCCGCCGCCGCCGAGAGGAAGAGGGACGACACGCTGGCGGTGCTGGGGAGCGAGGAGAAGCCGCCGGGGGAGATGGACGGAAACGGGGTGGAGGAGGAGGAGGAGGAGGGTGGCGGAGGATTGGATGCGGCGGTAGCCGGGACCGGGTACGAGGATCTGAAGGCGGCCGATCCGCCGAAGAGTGCGTTGCCGTTGGGAAGATTCGCCGTCTGCAGTAAACCGAACCCGTAATCCCCCATTTATTACTTACCGAACAAAAAAAAAAACCCTAGCTTTTAAATATATATATATATTTATTTTTTTTTAAGGGAAACGTTTAAATACTTTTAAGCTATATTACAAAATAATTAAAAAAGAATTTTTTTTAAAAAAGTCTAAAAATCGTAGAATTATTTTTGTTTTCTTCAGCGAGGAGGGAGGAAGAGTTTCAATTATTCACTTTTTGCAGGAGAGAATGAACGTTTTCCTTACTTCCTTAAAAATCGTACGGCTTCCTAGACCATTTTTTTTTCTTTTTGTCATTGATTTTGTACAGTACAATGTCTCTTTCCCCCCCTCTCCTCATAATACCGGCTCCGCTCTGCTTGCGGCACCTTAAAAAGCCCGGAACGTGCGTCACGGAAACGTCACAATCCACCCTCCAGCCGCCCGTCATCCTCCGCCCCTCTGCGCTGTCTTAGGGCCGCCCTTGGCCGCCTTATTAATATGTAGGAGTCCAATCCCTTCAAACACCTACTGACCCCCCCCCCCCCCCCAAGTCCAGAGAAGTCAACCGTTACACCGCCACGAATTGAGCTTTTACATAGGAGTACTAATAACAGCAAAAAAAAAAAAAAAAGGAAGCACGCTCCGCGCTGAAGGTTGCTTTCTAAAGATGTGTTACTCAGTTCTCTATGGGCTGTTATGCCTGATCATACTACTAAAAGATGTGCTGATGTGCACCGCCAAAGGCACAAAGATAACGCAGAGTCCACGCCTCCGTTCTAGGAACGAAACGTATAGCTGTGACTACAAAGTCGCGTTTTCCAAGTGTAACGTGTACCTGTGTTGTACACGGCCCTCCCTTCGATCAATATATATATATTAACGTCGGGGGGATTGCTCGGTGACCTGGCTTCCTATTACTGTTGCTATTTGTTTTAAGCTCTCCCACCCCCCACGCTCCTCTGCAGTGTCGCTGACTCAGCGGTTGCGCGGGGAGGGGGAGCGCTGAGATTCTTCAGGCAGGGTCCATCTTCGTGACGTAACACTCGGACGAGGAGGGGGGACGGAGGAGCTTGTGTGCGCCCGCCTCGCGCCTTGGGAAAATACAAGCAGTGCCGCGTAACTTTCACAGCGGAGAGAGTTGAGTGGCGCAATACGGGCACGGCGCTGGGGTTGTGGGGCGGAGTTAGTGGGTATCCGGCCGATCTGCGCTTTCTTGTTTATATAGCAAAACCAAGTGGACCGATAGCGCTGGAGTGAAATTACATAGCCAATGATTACCAGTCTTGCAGCAACAGGAGCAGCAGCAGCAATCGTGTTTCTTGCTCCATGGTCGGAAGCAAGGGCTAGCATTTTTCTCGCTGCTGTTCAGCAAGAGCCTTTTATGGGGGCATGATGTGTATTTTCTTCCGTTAAATAAAAAAATCTATATATCTATGTGGGATTTCATGAGCAGACTTCCAGTAGATCATTAAGTGATCGAATGTGTGAGGACTGCATTCTCTTCTTCGAGAGCGCTAAATCTGAATTTGGGGAAAAGAAGAGGGTGGGGATATTGCATTTTATATTACTTTTGAAAAGCTTTGTATTTTAAAGGAATAATAGGACAAAGAAGCTCTGAGACTCCTGATTAAGGGCATTTTTGTTGCTGGTATAGGAAGATTTTGCCATCAGGAAACAAAGGTGCCCATGCATTTGTAAAACGGCTGCTGGTAGGTATACTTTGTCCTATTCTGCAGGCTGCTTCTCCAAAAAGATCTGAGTCAGATGTACTATCCTCAAAATGGGTTAGTACATTTGGACTTATAGGGTAACCAGAGAATCCAGATGAAATTATATTTAAGGGTTTAAATATGTGTACCCTAGGCACCAATGAGGAAAATAACCGTAACGGGCCGATACAGTACAGTGCGCTTTGGTGGAGGGCACTGTTAGCCTGGGTTTGGACATACGTTTTCGACCCGCTAGCTTTACCCCTTATACAATAAAGGGTAATAGCGTGTCGAAAACGTGCGGCCACCCCCCCCCCCCCCCCCAAAACTAATAGCGCCCGCAACATGCAAATGCATGTTGATGGCCCTATTAGTTATTCCTGCGTGATACAGAAAGTAATATGTGCAGCCAGTGGAAGAGAGTGGGCAGTCAGTGAAAGGGAAGTGGGCAGTGGAATGCCTCAGGGATCTGTATTGGGGCCCTTACTTTTCAATATATTTATAAATGATCTGGAAAGAAATACGACTAGTGAGATAATCAAATTTGCAGATGATACAAAATTGTTCAGAGTAGTTACATCACAAGCAGATTGTGATAAATTGCAGGAAGACCTTGTGAGACTGGAAAATTGGGCATCAAAATGGCAGATTAAATTTAATGCGGATAAGTGCAAGGTGATGCATATTGGGAAAAATAACCCATGCTATAGTTACACAATGTTAGGTTCCATATTACCGTAGGTGCTACAACCCAAGAAAGAGATCTAGGCATCAAAGTGGATAACACATTGAAATTGTCTGTTCAGTGTGCTGCGGCAGTCAAAAAAGCAAACAGAATGTTGGGAATTATTAGAAGGGATTGGTGAATAAAATGGAAAATGTCATAATGCCTCTGTATTGCTCCATGGTGAGACTGCACCTTGAATACTGTGTACAATTCTGGTCGCCGCATCTCAAAAAAGATATAATTGCGATGGAGAAGGTACAGAGAAGGGCTACCAAAATGATAAGGGGAATGGAACAGCTCCCCGATGAGGAAAGACTAAAGAGGTTAGGACTTTTCAGCTTGGAGAAGAGACGGCTGAGAGGGGGATATGATAGAGGTGTTTAAAATCATGAGAGGTCTAGAACGGGTAAATGTGAATCGGTTATTTACTCTTTCGGATAATAGAAAGACTAGGGGGCACTCCATGAAGTTAGCATGTGGCACATTTAAAATTAATCGGAGAAAGTTCTTTTTTACTCAACGCACAATTAAACTCTGGAATTTGTTGCCAGAGGATGTGGTTAGTGCAATTAGTATACCTGTGTTTAAAAAAGGAATGGATAAGTTCTTGGTCGAGAAGTCCATTACCTGCTATTAATTAAGTTGACTTGGAAAATAGCCACTGCTATTACTAGCAACGGTAACATGGAATAGACTTAGTTTTTGGGTACTTGCCAGGTTCTTATGGCCTGGATTGGCCACTGTTGGAAACAGGATGCTGGGCTTGATGGACCCTTGGTCTGACCCAGTATGGCAGGTTCTTATGTTCTTATTTTACTTTCAGAAAACGCCTGCCAAAGGCTGGCGTTAATTTCAGCTGGCACCGGGAAAGTGTACAGAAAAGCAGTAAAAACTGCTTTTCTGTACACCCTCCGACTTAATATCATAACGATATTAAGTCGGAGGCCCCAAAAGTTAAAAAAAGAAAAAAAAAAAAATTGGCCCGCAGCCCACGGGTCGGAAGACGGATGCTCAATTTAGCTGGCATCCGTTTTCCGAACCCGTGGCTGTCAGCGGGCTCAAGAACCGATGCCGGAAAAATTGAGCGTCGGTGGTTAAACCCACTGACAGCCCCCGCTCCTGTCAAAAAGGAGGCGCTAGGGACGCACTAGTGTCCCTAGCACCTCTTTTTACCATGGGCCCTCATTTGCATCTTCTTCCCCCCTGAATCGCGTGCACAGGAGAGTGGCCTGTGCGCGCACCGGGAGAGCGGGTGCTTGCCTGCTCTCCCGCGACTTTTACTGAATTGGCCTGTGAATGAGATCTAGAAACATTTAAATTCCTCAAAGGTTCAAATAATGTGAAAGATCTGTGAATTTTTCGGTGGAAAGGAAATTCTAGAAAAAAGATCATAGAATGAGGCTCAAAAAGGGGAAGGACAAGAGCAAGGTATACAATGCTGGATTTAAGCACCAACTACCTAAACTACAGTTTAAGGCCTTAGATTATCAGGGGCCTCAAAATAGAAAAAGGGGGTAAAGCAAGTTTGCTTACCATAAACGGTGTTTCTGTAGATAGCAGGATGAATCAGCCATGCTGTCTTGGGCTGTCCGTTCAGGCCCGGGGGCGGAGCTTCTCAAAGTTGTTACACAGAGCTTTTGCTCTGTGCGGCTGAGCGAGAGTTCCCGCGCTGGAAAAAACAGATTCTCCTCAGTCTGTAATTAAGTATTAGGATGAACTCCTGTATTTTGTAGGTCATCTGTCCGGGGAGGTGGGTGGGATCGCATGCCTGATTCGTCCTGCTATCTACGGAAACACCGTTTACGGTAAGCAAACTTGCTTTTCCCTTCGATAGCAGGGCTGAATCAGCCATGCTGTCTTGGGAGTCCCAAGCTAGTGTCACGCCATAGTTGTATTTGTTTGGTCTGAAGGCGTGACTGTGAATTGTGGACAGAGAGACTTAGAGTTCACTTATGAAGAGTATTCAGTATTGCACGACCAACTCTGGCATCTTCCGCTATTTATTATGCTATGCAATAATGCGATGTGAAAGTATGAAATGATGACCAAGTTGCTGCCTTGCATATTTCAATGGGTGGAACTTGTTGTAAATGTGCGATGGACGTTAATATCGCTCTCACTTGATGTGCTTGGGGATGTGACGAAAGTTGGAGGTCTCTCTTTGCGTAACAGAATTTTATGCATTGTACGATCCAGCTGGAAATTGTTCTTTTGGTTACCGGTAATCCGGGAGAATTGGGATTAAAGGTAAGGAAGAGCTGAGAAGGTCTATTGTCTGAATGAATCCTGTGTTTGTAATATGCCAAGGCCCTTTTACAGTCTAAAGTGTAGAGCAACGTTTCACGCTCGTTATGATGTGGTTTTGGATAAAACGTAGGTAAGACAATAGACTGATTAAGATGAAAGACAGAGATAACCTTTGGTAAGAAAGAAGGATGTGTGCGAAGTACCACCTTGTCATGAAAAAACTGTAAGTAGGGAGTGTAATGTACCAATGCTTGAATTTCACTGACTCTATGTGCCGATGTAATTGCTACTAAGAAGACCACTTTCCATGTGAGGTACTTCATATGTGAAGAATCCATAGGCTCAAATGGAGATAACATGAGTTGTTCCAAAACTATATTAAGGTTTCATGGAACTGGTGATTTAGTTGTGGGAGGTCTAAGATGGGATAGGCCAATCATAAAACGAGAAACCATTGGGTGCGTAGAGATGGATCTCCCATCAATATGAGAATGAAATGCAGCAATTGTGCTGAGATGAACTCGTATTGACGCTGTTGTTAGCCCTGTTGAATATAGTGAATGTAAGTATTCCATGAGGCGATCCGGCGGGCAATGACGTGGGTCGTATTGATGAGATGCACACCATGTCGTGTAACGTTTCCACTTGAAGTGGTAATTCTTTCTGGTGGATGGTTTCCTAGCAGCGAAGATGATATCCTGCACCGAGCTGGGTAAACCCATGTCTGTCAATATTGCCCATTCAATCTCCATGCTGTCAGATGCAAGGAGTTGTGCATCGGATGTAAGAGGGATCCCCGTCTTGTGAGAGGAGATCCTCTCGATTGTCCAGTGGACTTGGATGATCTATAGAGAGGCGGAGAAGGTAAGTGTACCAAGGTTGCCTCGGCCATGCTGGAGCTATTAAGATGAGATTTGCTTTGTCTTATGTGCATTTCTGAATTGTCCGAGTGAGAAGAGGAATCGGTGGGAACGCATATAGTAGGCCCTTTGTCCAGGATATTAGGAAAGCATCCTGTGCTATTCGAAGCTGGCTGTTCCTCAATGAACAGAAATTTCGTACCTTCCTGTTGAGTTCTGTGGAGAATAGGTCTACGGTTGGAATTCCCCAATGTGCAAATATCATGTCCGCTACTTCTTGATGTAAGGACCATTTGTGAGGATGAAAGATTCTGCTTGGGCGATCTGCCCATGTGTTGGCTATCCCTGGAAGATATGTTGCTTGCAGGAGAATGAATTGTTGCGCTGCCCATTCCAGAATTGTGAGTGCCTCCCTGCAAAGGGTCCAAGAACCTGACCCTCCTTGTTTGTTTATGTAAAACATGGCTACCTGATTGTCGGTATATACCATTACTCGCTTCCCCTGTAATTGTGTGCAGAAAGTCCGTAAGGCATTCCGTATTGCCCGAAGTTCTAGGAGATTGATCTGTAACGTGCTTTCTTTTTGAGACCAGCAACCTTGTGTTTCGAGATGTTCCAGATGGGCTCCCCACCCTATGTGGGAATCATCTGTTGTTAATACTGCATTGTGTGGAGGTGTCTTGAAAAGTGCACCCTTTGTTAGTGTCTTCGTTCGTAACCACTAATTTATGTCTATTAGCATCCCTGGTGTTACTGATATTGATTGAGGCAAGTGTTGACGGTGTTGAGACCATTGATTCTTTAGACCCCACTGTAGTCTTCGAATATGAAGACGAGTGTTTTGTACCGTGTATATGGCCACAGACATGTGACCTAAAAGAGTCAGTATATGGTGTGCTGATGTCTTTTTTGTAGATTTTGTGTTTCAAAGTAATCTCTTCAGGGTATTTGCTCTGTCCTTTGGAAGGAAAGCTCTGCCCTGATGCGTAAGCAGGTGAGCCCCGATAAATTGTAGGGATTGAGTTGGTGTAAGATTGGACTTTTGGAAATTGACCACTAGGCCCAAAGTTTGGAGACAGTGAATCATTTGTTGGACCTGAGTTTGTAGCATTTGTGGGTTTGACTCTACGATGAGCCAATCGTCCAGATATGGAAAAATTTGTATACGTTGTTTCCTGAGGTGGGCCACCACCACCTCCATGCATTTTGTGAAAACTCTTGGTGCAGTCGCTAGACCGAAGGGCAAAACCTTGTATTTATAATGTTGGCCCTTGCACTGAATACATAGGTATTTCCAGGATGCTGGATGCATTGGAATATGGGTATGCATCCTTCAGATCTAGGGAACACATCCAGTCATTGGGTTGGAGGAGGGGTAGAATGGACTTTAAGGATACCATCTTGAACTTCTCCTTTACTAAGTATTTGTTGAGTTCTTGTAGATCCAAGATTGGACGTAGCCCTTCTGTTTTCTTTGGAATGAGGAAATATGAGGAATAAAACCCCTTGTTCCATGAGGAACGGGGTATGTGTTGTATTGCTTGTTGATCGAGTAGTTGGATAATTTCCTGTGATAACTGAAGGTGAGCCCTTATGGTAATCTTTGCAGGATGTAGGTATGGGGGAGGGGGGGAATGAGGAGAAAAGAAAACGGTATCCGTAGTGTATGATGTCCAACACCCAGCGGTCTGATGTGATATGTGGGTAAAGAATTGTATCCTCCCCGCTTTGATGGTAAGAGAAGGAGGTGGCCCTGTGAGGTTCAAAAAGATGCCTGAGTCTTTGATGTAGATACTGCTGCTTGACCCTGTGTACATTGGTTTCTAGTTCTACCTCCTAGGCTGTTGTTGAGAGACTTTGTGGTCTTTGTGGTTGCTGGTAAGTTGATGGCCTATAGTGTATATATGGCCGATACTGTCGTCTCTGGAATGGTTGTCTTCTTGGTTGAGAATAGAACTTCCTACTTGAGGAGGAATAAGCTGGAGGGTGGACCAAAGATTGTACTGCTACTGATTGTTCCTATAATTTGGAAACCGTTTCTTGGAGTTGGTTTCCAAATAAGCTGTCCCCACGACATGGTAAATTCGCTAGCTTGTCGTGAACGTCCTCTCGTATGGCACTTGCTCTAAGCCATGCTATTCTGCGCGCAGCTATTGCAGAAGCCGAGGTACGGGATGACGTCTCAAAGGATTCATAAATGGATCTTAAAAGATGACGCAAGCCCTCTTCCTTGTTTAGTATTAGTTGAGGCATGCCCAAATCTTCTGTTGAAGTTGGTAGGAGAGTTTTTACTTGTTGCAGACAATCATAAAGGTATTGTACTATATAAAATTGGTGATGCCCTATATGGGCTGCAAGCATGGAGGATTGAAAAGCCTTCTTTGCAAAATCATCAATACACTTATGATCTTTACCCAGTGGAGTATTGGAATGGGATCTTGTTTTCTTTGCCCTCTGTAATGCAGATTCCACCACTATGGACTGGTGTGGTAGTTGTGGAGTGGCGTAAAAGGGTGATTGTTTCATTTAATATTTTAAATCAATTTTCCGATATACTGGGACGATATTATGCGGGGTTTCCCTGGATTTTTCTAAGACACTGTCCAGCACCTTAAGGGATGGTAAACTAGTTGGTTCACTGGGTAAGTCAAATATTTTTAAAAGATCTAATGTTAATGTATCTGATCTGGGATCCGGAGTTTTCTGGATTTCCAGATGAAGAGCCGTACCTACTTTCTCAATAAATTTTGGATATGCCAGATCTTCTGGTGGTGAGTAAGGTTGTTGATGTTCCTCTTCTGGATCTGATGGGTATCCTGTTGAAGATGTTGGAGATGAAGGATCTGAATGTGGTTGTTGAGGTAAATTAACCGGACATGGTTGCTTTGGTAGGTCTGGCGGTGGTAATAGTGGCTCCGGAAAAGTGGTATAGTGGGAGCAGGAACTGTCGGAGAAATGTGCAATGGAGGAACTGAAGAGCCCTCTGGAGAAATCGGTATGGGCGGAGGGACCTTGAAATTTTCCTGCAAGGATGTCATAAATCCTGTCAGTAGATTAAAAATTTGTAATAGGGTTTGTTTGGCCTCCTCTGGCAATTGCGGTGTTGCCCCTTCGTCCGGAACGAAGTGCGGGGCTGGTGATGGGTCAACAATTGGAATATGGATGTCTGGTGTACATCCATGTTGTAATTTTCTTTTCTTATGCGCAACTGATGGTTGGGCCATGTATGAGTCCCCTGAGGAAGAGGAGGAACTTAAAGATATAGGAATGTCCTCCTCCATGGACGACTCATATGGTCCTTGTGATGTAATGCTAACCTGTCTGGTCCTCTGACTGAGGGTAGGAGTATCTGGATGCGAGGAGGAAAGACTTGGTGACCTTCTTGTTACTTCCCTTCGCATATGTTTCCTTTTATGTGAGTGTTTTGAGCTCACTATACTTTCCACAGATGACTCTCTATTTCTTGGTTTCGATTTGTGGTGGTGGTGATCTACCGATGAATCTCTAGAGGCAGAAGAATGCCTTGTATGGCTCTTGTGCGTCGATTGATGTATCCTTTGTTTTGGACGTGTCATATCGGACTGCTTTGGCGTCGATAATTGCGTCGGCGCCGATGGGTGCGTTGGTGCAATAGATTGCATCGGTTCTGGTGGACGCTTCTGCATCAAAGGCCATGTCGATGTCGATGCGTGTGCCTGCATCGATAGATGCGCCGGCGTTGAATGCTGCTCCGGCGTCGGATGTGATGTCAGCGTCGAATGCCGTTTCTGTTTTGACTGCTGCGCCGGCGTCGAGTGCTACGCCGGCGTCGAGTGTTGC